>NW_020897695.1:30045043-30215840 GCF_003984885.1 Neopelma chrysocephalum
TGGGACCTGGAGGAGCTGTGGAATCCCCATTGTTGGAGATATTCAAACCTCAATCCTGAGCAACCAGCTCTGCGTTGGCCCTGTTCCAAGAAGCAGCTTTGGTACCAGATGATCTCCAAAGGTTCTGGGGATAAGAGGATGGCAGTATTATGTAACATGCCCTGCCTTTTTACCTGACCTTGTTCTGGACTGCAGCTAGTATAGATTCACTATTCCACTTTTACCTCTGAACTAAGTTTTAGACAGATGGGCTAAAAGGAAAAAAATATTCCCTCACACAGTTTTCTTGAAGGATTGTCATTCTTTGAGGAGTGTAATGACATCTGATTTGTAAATTATTTTAAAAAGCATCATCAGTATTTTGTTTCTATTTTAAAGATTGTTATTCTTAGAATGAAGCTAGCATTTTCCAAAACCAGTATCGGGTGTAATGAGTTAGCATTTCAAGAAAAAAGCACATCTTCAGATACAAAATTTTTTAACTGTTCACCAAGTATGACACGGGTAGGGGAAAGCAGTGAATCTTCTCCACAGTAATGCTTTCAGTAGTTCAGACCTACGTGTGGGTGAAATAAACTTTCAAAGCAGTAGGAATACTTTTTTTCAAGGTCCCTGTGGTCAGACTTAGACTAAATAAACACCTAACCTCCCATTCAAGAAGAATAATGTAGCATTCAAGTAAGTGTTATCAGAATTTGTCATTGTTTCTACTTTACCCCTGACTTCACACTCAATACGTTTATAGTGATCTGTGCTAGTAGGAACCTTTCAGGACCTCAATCCTACAAAGTGTTCACACTACACTTATTCTGTGAAAAGCATTAAATGGTTCCCTGGTGATATTTTTAAATTCTGGGCAGTGCTTCTTAATAATTATCACTTTAGCTTAAATTTCCTCTGGCTAAGGAAAATAATCTAATACAAGCTTAGGAATTGCTTCATAAAACTTTGAGGCGAAAGACACTGAAAGCAGTATTGTCCAAAGAACGGCAGACTTAGTACTTAGAGTTCAGGGAAGGCTGTAAAGCAGCATTTCTGAGGAATTGTCTAGCTGTAGGAATATACTAAAATGAAATTTTAAGTCAGTATCAAATGTAACAAAAAGGAGGCTTAGCCATTCATTAAAGGAAAAAAAAAACAAACAACCAAAACAGGGGCATCCTGTGAATACTTTCCAGTTTTATTCTGCTGCCATAACATAGTCACACAGAAGAATTGTAACAGATCATGCTCTGCATTCAAATCTTTTTTTTTAATAACATTTAAACAAATCTACTCAAAGAAAACATTCCCCGGTTCTTTATTTGAGGGAATAAATTAAACACAAAACACATACATGCTTGAAATAAATTTTAACATAGATATGAAAAAAATTTTGGGCAACATTAAAGAATGAAGTCTCAGAACCAGCCTGATGTTCTTATATATTTCAAGTGAATGTAAATTAAAATGGAACATACTTATTTTATTTACTCCTCAAAATTAAGTGTGGCACAACACAGTTTAAGTGCCCTGGCACCAAAATAACATCCAAATAATTAATAGACTAGACGATTGATTAAATTTATCATTTGTTATCTGTTTTTGTAATGCTGTAAGTATGCATCATCTAAAGCCAAATATGATGGTATTTGTTCATGTTCATGTCCATGTCCATCCCTCTTCTCTAGGATATAACATTTATCTACCTGCAAAGTTGCAGGTAGATTGAAAACCCCAAATACGAATTAAAAGGATGACATTAAGCACGTTCACACAAACTTTGGACTGTGGAAAAGGATGCTGAGCTAAACTTTCCAGACCATTCCTACCTGAAATGTGACATGTTTATATGTTAATAAGCTGACTGAAGTTTTGAACAAGGTCAGCTGAAGCAGCCATGGAATATAATGTTTTGGGCTTGTAGTAATAAGTTTTATTCCCACCACCAGAAGCTCCTCTGCTAATAATTTGTCATATATGGTAAAGAGGGAAAGAAACTTGGAACTCAAAACGTACATAGCTCTCAGTCTTTCCTAGTTATGCCATAAGGTGGCCTGTAATATATGAAATTAACAAAGTGCAAATGAGTACCAAAGGAAAAATTTGATGTCTGATTATCTTTTATCATCAGAGGGCTTTGTCTTGTTTCTTATAGCCTTTAAATTACAATTTAATACTTGGAAATGCTTTAAAACTGTACATACTAGCATTTATGTAGAGGGAAATTATGAAAAAATCCACTCTTCCTATTAATTCATATAACCCAGCTTTAAGAAGCAGAACAGAATATATATCTGAAAAACATCTAGTTATATAAACATCTTCACCTTGTAAATTACAGATTAAATAAAGGGGTTTTAACAATATCATAGCTACTCTAAAACCAAAACATTACGCATTTGAAAAGAAGAATTGCATTTATTCAGTAGGACCCTGGTGGTGATCAAAGCCAGGTTGGGTAAGGCCTTGAGCAACCTGGTTGTGTCAGAAGTGTCCTTGCCCATGGCAGGGTGGGTTGGGACTAGATGATCTTTAAGGTCCATTCCAACTCCTTTAACATTCTAGGATTCTATGATTTTTGTTAAGGTTGCCTGTTTTTTTCTAAGGATACAGCTTTATGGAAATAAGCACTGGAACTCAAAAGAAAAAAATAAATTGCTGTGTCATTTCTAAATGAAGAGATTAGAAAAACACAAAAGCCTATGCAGGAGAATGGGGGTGAATAGTATAAGTGCTTATGTTCATTTCAGAAATCATGAGGTCTGTATAACAGAAGTTATAGGGAAAGTATGAGGGAAGAGATCTAAACGTAGATTTTAATTTTTTTTCATTAATACTGTTTTACTGGAGCAGTATTACAACAGAGATCCTAATTGTATCTGTCTTATTTCTGTTAAAAAATATTTTCTTCCCTGTCCCATGGAAAAGCTACTAGATAGATGTTTAGCCTTTACTGAATTAGTCCCTCATGGTTTTTTAATAATATTCTAATAATATAAGAAAAAAAAACTTCAAGTCAAAGTGCAAGCCACCATCTTTCAGCCCTTCATAAAAGTGTTAATATTTTTCCTCATTCATCTTCACTTATTTTTTAATATAAAAGCTGAATGAGTTTAGTCCTTCACCCCCCACTGTACACTCAAATCAGTAGATCCTTCCTCTACTCAGCCCAAATGAATTTGGAAGTTTGTTTTCAAAATAATCATAGAAATACAATATTTTTAAGCTGTCCTGTTTCTACATGACCAGAAGCAATGAGCAAATCTAAACTACTAGCCTATTATTGTAACAAGAATTCCTCTGAATAAGTAGCAGAGAATATTTCAAAGTTTTTAAAAGTAATGTAAAAGTTAATTTGTCAAGTTTTATTTAGCTACAATAATCTTTCTATGATTGCACTGTAAACTGTTCCAGCTCATTTATTAAAGGAACAAACTTCATATTCCAAAGCCCACTCAGTGAAGCTAAGAATATGAAAAAATATTATAGAAAAGTTTATCGATTGCAAGTGGGAAAACTGATCATTGAGTTCCTTCCTACAATAATTCTAGAATTTTTCTAGGCTATTCAGGCTCTTGGAAGCCAGTATGAACTCCTATGAGCATAATCAACCTGAGAAGCACAGTTAGTGGAAAATTCCCATCATCATAACTAACTGCCAGCATTTTTAATGCTGTATGTAACTTAGTCTTGTTTCAGTCTGACCTTCTGAAATGAAGGTTCACAATAACATGACTTGAGCCGTACAGAAGAAGACTCTCGACGAAAGTCCTCTTACTTAAGCTGTGGTCAGGGATTCCAATGTCACTCCTGCTAGTAATAGCATAGCTGGAAAAAAGCCCCCAGCACTATGTATCATCAGGGCTTAAAAATGGAGTGGGAGGAGAAAGAGGAGAAGATGAAGATTTTATCTTCAGGTACCATATACTATTCAAGTACCACGTAGGAAAAAGGCAGTAATAGGAAACTTGAAGATAGTTTTACCCACAGAAAACAATTAAAAATATATCTATAAACACAAAATTTCAGTACTTAAAATGCTGCTATTTTGCTTGCTTCTCGAACCCCACTCAAGTAAGCTCCTGTAACTGTCTGAGGAAAGTGCCTATTTGTGGCCTGTATTTAAAAAAAAAAAAAAGAAAAAAGTTATTTGTTTCTAAAACTATTAGAATAGGATATTTATATACTACCTGTAGGTTAATGGTGTTGGTTAGCAAAACCATAAGAAGCTGCTTCCCGATAACCTTAATTGCCAGTAGCAAAGATACTTACCTCACCAGCAAAAAAAATTTTTCCTTGTATATCTTCAGCTATAATGTCATAAGCTTCCCCACTGCCCCCTGTTTTCACAAAGCTGTATGCCATCTGGAGCCAAGGGTCGTTGCTCCATCGAGTAACAAAAAACTTCACCGGGTCAGGAACCTCCTGCATAATCAACACAGAAGTTATGCACTGCAAAGAAAAGTTCGTAATTGCATAGCTTTTTCTCACAAACAGTTTCTTGTAATCTTTAGAGTATACAGTAGTATTAAGATACAGATTAGATTGCATTTGGGAATTAAATTCTGATTTTTTTTATTTTAGTACTAACCACAAAGACAATTTTTTTGCTAGACTTGCCTGATGCCTGAAACATCACAGCTGCACTGTTCTGAATGCAACAAATCTGCATATTGTATTATACCTAGAACTACACATAAGAAAAAAAAATTCACAAAATACATACATACTCTTGTAAACAAATAATACAGATAACATCATTCAATATGTTTATATGAATAACGGAAGTGATTTTTGTCTTGGTTAGGTATAATGCTTTGCTACTTCTAGCTTGTTACATCTCAAAATGCAGTCGTTTTGGAGATAATTTTATTCCAATAAGAAATAAGATAACTTATCTAAGATCGGGAAAAACTGTCTTGAGAACTAGGTTCAGGAGAAAACAAAGACCAGAAAGTCAGTGTCCATAGCTGAGCCACGACAGTAATACCGTGTATTCTTTGTCACATTGCAGCATGCAAATTCCACACAGTTCTGCCAAAAAGAACCTGAATAACACTTGTTAGAAGGCTTAGTCAGCTACTGCTGTGGTCGCCTCTGGAGGAACTCATGACAAATTAACAGAAGCACCTCTGGTTGCCTGTTGCAGAACATCTGGTATTGACAAATACTGTTACATTCAGGCAGCACATGAGAGACTAAAGTTCAAGCAATCTAGACAATGACTAGCCAAGTATGGCAAGTTTCACAGGCATCCCAGAAGAAGTTCTGGTACGCCCCTGCACGCCATTTTGTCTTTGAAAATCCTGCTGCATTGTTGACAGGTGACTGAAATTCGCAACTGCTATAAACCACAGAGACAGGCATCAAAATCACTCTTCTAGACCAGAGTGGCACCAAAACCAAAGACCCATTTGCTACATTCTCATGAGACCGAAATAGCAGGTATGTGGACTTTCATTGCACATGGTTCTAGTAACAACAAAGCCATTACCAAAAGTATGTTTTCTAGGAATAGTTTGAGTTTTCAGATGCTGAAGTTCCTCCAAGATCATTAATTCTAATATCTGAACCATCAGTAAAACTTGAGAGATCACTCCTGAACATTAACACAATCATTCCTTGGGATCTAACTGCTCTGTTTAAATTAACAGAAGCATTACTGTCTCTAGAGTAGAACGCAAATAACATTGCTAAGTGACAGTGTTATGCTTGCCCCAAATTTCTCTGATTTTCTTATTAGTTTTTATCCTAATGATGATCTGAGGGAAGGAAAAAAGGAAGAAATTTTTATCTACTGTTTTTTTACAATCAGGATGTAGGGCCCGTGCTGGATAACTTTGCCTATACCTACAGGTAAAATGTCAATGGTTTTCCTATACCATATGAAGTACTACATTTGAAAGCTTTCTGTCTGTTGGCAAGTTAATTATCTCTTAATAAGAGGCTTCTCTTACCTGCTCCTTAAACAGCTCTCTGAGTACAGTCATACACTGTTGCAGTACTTGTTGATCATCTAAATTCTTAATGGTTGCCACAGCATCTCCAGTGACCACTGACATTAAAATGCTTTCTTTGCCCTAAAAACAAGATCTTATTAGGTTATTAAGTATTTCTTGAAGAGTCTCTTTTAGTTGGTATTGCAAAGATATTTTCAGCTGCAAAGTAACTTTTGTTCTAGAGAAAGTGGGTTTGATTCCTTAGAATAAAGGGTGCATATTCTACAGTATTTATGCTCAAACTACTACATCTTCTGATATCTTGTTCACAGATCTGATACAGTCAGCCCCTTTTACAACTTACTGAATTAACTGAAAACTTCCTATCTGCCTATGTAAAGGCTATACCAAAAAAAAAAAAAAATTACATTTATAGTGTTATTCTTTGTGTGACCTCTTAAGCTCCAGTTCCTTGCCAAACTTCTACCTCAGCTGTACTCCATTTTCAAAAGGTGGTGACAAAGAGAATCTATTTAAATAATAGTTAGATATGTTTTGGATTAGGCCAATACTAAGTTCTTAAGAGCAGATTTTGGACCAAGAAATGAAAGGTCAAGCCTACTGACATTTTGTTCCACTTCAAGACATCTGCTACCATGCAGAAGTTTTAGAGGTGAAGTGGTGACTAGGAAGAGCACACAGGTTCTCAACCCCTTTAAAGAACTCTCCCTCTCGTTTATATAAGGCAATTCTTCTGTTACGTAACTTGATAACTAGCAGGAAATAGTTATTAAGGAAATTAAGAATTATGTCTAGTGTCTCTGGACAGCACCAGCACACTGAACCTCATGTAGAATGAGTTTAAAAGTACTGGAAAGAACTCATTCAAGCGAAGTTGTATGCAAGTACAAATAATGTAGTAACAGAGCATAATCTTCACAGGATAGTTTTGGAGTAAAACATAAGGTTATAAAATGGCCTTTTAATTGATGCCAAGTAGTAAGCAGCAGTTGTTGTAGAAGTATGTAAAGGTATAATATAAATGTGTGATGTGTCTGCTTGGAACTGGCAGGGAAGAGAAACATGATGTCAATGCACTAGTTTGAATTTGCTTTGAAATTCATGAGCTTGGGACTGAGCCTAGACCTCAGTTTCATACAAAACTTGATGTTTGTCTTTTCTTCTGCTATTGCTCATAGTCATTCAGGCTGTAAGTATTAGTAAGCTAGCATGATCTTTTTAACAGGCTTTTTAGTTGATTTAAATAAGGGAACAGAAGTCCTAAACGGGAAGTGAGTGGTAGACTTTTTCTCACATTGGTAGATCCATAGTAAGGTATTAGAGACTTGTTTTCAGGATAGTTAGAGAATGTACTTGCTTGTATATTACTTTGTATCCAAGCAATGGAAAACATTCCCATTTATTACAACAAAGTATCAATCAGCTTTTCCTTGATAAATAGCACTGCTTCCCCTGCTTCTAACAGTAGCAAAAGTGGAGGGAAGAAGAAAAATTTCGTTTTTCAGTAATTATTGCACCTAGAATCCAAAGTGAATTTCTGAAGGACTAACAGAAAATACAGCTAGCCTATCATACCTCTGGATCCATGTCATAGAAAACACTAAAGAGCCCACGTTGGCTAGAATTGGGTGGAACATGACCAAAAAAATCAGCTCCTTGAATTTTACTGTCCCAAAATCTGTAAGGAAACTGCAAGGCAATCTAGAAGGAGAGAGAGAAAGATAGAATTAAACCTTTTCATACCACAAAACTCATAATGGGGTATGGTATATGTTCTTCTAAATCTTTTTCCTTCCTGTTTCCACTCATTTAGAGACACACAGTTCTCTAAGTGGGTCTCAACAGAGAATACATGGGTCTGTCCTCCAAGGGATACAGGCAAAGAAAAAAATGCTAATCTCATAAATTGCAAATGCAGACGATCAAATTCACAATGGAATTCACTGGGTAAAATGCCCAAGAAACTCAGCAGATTTTTTTGCAAACCTAATGTAGTACTTAAGTAATCCCCATCCTGAGTTGGGAATTTCTGAATCTTGCCTTTAAATTTCAACTTTGCTATAAATCCTGTTTCTGACATTACTCTGTTACTGTTTTGTTCTAAGCACTTAGAACAACAGATCTTACTAAGGATCTTTTCAGGAAAGGCTGTGTTTTTGCACTGGGAAAGGGTAAGAGATTTTACACTGGTCAAATACACAACTTTCAGCATTCTTCACAAATAGTTTATGCATTTATTAGGTTAAAAAATAAACATATTATTGGAATTTTGGAAGATCCAAGACCAGTATGAAGGTTTGCTCAAAATTAGGCAGAAAGTGTTTAAGTCGTGAAATTATTCTGCAAACAATTTCTTTAAAAACACCATTAAGTTGGGAAGTCTTAGAAACAGAAATACATGTGATCTTTGATAATATTTTGCTCTTCTTGGCTACTGTATAAGAGTAAAAACAAATGCATAATAAATCCTGAAAAATACATTGCAAGAGCAACAGGGACAAAACAGCCAATGTTTCTATGAAAAGAAAACTAAAGATAATATGACATCACTTACCTTCTCAATGACTCCTGCTCCCAAACTATTAATGGCTTTAATTTTTTTTTCTGACAGTGGAGGATTAAACTGAATGGCATTTTTCTGAAGGAGGGCCAGTGGTACAGTCACTAATACCTGAAAGAAATAGCTACAATCACAACAATAGCAAAACCTGAACACTGCACTTAAGCCTCACAGCATCCTCTTAACTATCTTGGATTATTCTCGTAGGATGCAGCATAATAACCCACCAAACATTTCTAGATTAGTGTCTGGTGTTATTTCCCATTAATTGGAAACACATGCCTTACATTCAGGTGAGAACAGATCCCACAGTTCACCGATTTTAAGTCGTAGTCTGTTGAATTGCTTGTATCAGAGTGGCTAATCATGCTACTAATACTTCCTGTATCAATGTCAATTCCTGTCAATGGCTTTCAGATTAACAAAACTGTCTTTGTGAACGGAGAGAGAGATGGTCAGTGTTTTGGTTTGGTTTTAATTCCTTCACAGATCCCTTCTCTTGGAAATATGCTCAGTAACACTGTTGATGTCAATCCAACCTTTATCAAGTTTATATATAATTTTAAAAATTACTAAATGCTAGATTATGCATCATGAAGAAGGTGGGGATACAGGGAATAAAGGAAACTAAGATACATGGATTGTCAAATCCTGCATACCGAAGTGCAGATTTTAACAGGGCAGATTCACATGGTAAATGGGGTAAAGCTGAGCAGGGAATGCAACCAGATAAGAAAAATATCACTTTAAAAACCAGATAAAAATCTATTTGCTTCACATTTTTAGTATTAACTTTATAGTACTTAATTCTTCAAATTGGCTTGTACTCAAAAACTCAAGCATGTTCGCCAAAAATTAGGCTCTAGGACACCCAAATACAGGTCACTAGAATACATGAGTATTCACCTTTCAGTGGGGGCAAACTGGACTAAATAGTCTTCTGAGAGGGAAAAAAAAAAAAAAGACAAAAAGGGTATGTACTGTGTATTCCCTAAAATCCTTAATCTTGAAGGATATTGGATACCTTTTGTGTTGTCCACACTGTTCCATCTGCAGTAGTGACATGCACTTCTTCACCAGAATAGTCAATACTCTGTACCTATTGAAAGACACATAGAAAGATTATACTACAAAATGTATAAACACAATGCAAATTCCAACAAGAATAGCTAATATAGCACCAGTCTGCAAACTAGAAAGTAAGGAACTTCCAGTATTTCCAGAGAGATACTGAAAGACAAAAAATAGCCTCTATGGAAGCTGAAAAAGAAAAATCATCATGATTCTAACCTATAAGATCATCATATCATAGTATTTAAGTACTGACAGTCCTCTAAGAGGATTTCCAGAAATGCAGAAATTGTCCTCTTTTTTTTTTTCTTCCGAAGACAAATTGACATAATCACAGGCCCAGATTTGCCTGGTCCAAAAGAATATGTAGATATCACTAGGTGCTTCAAAGCAATTCAAGACAGGCACTGCTTCCAGACTCACTGGGAAATTCAGCCGGATATCCAGCCCTTCTGCCAACTTCTCAATTACAGTTGAATATCCCACAGTTAGAAGAGTGTGATCTCCAGCAAACTGGGCAAAAAATTCATTGTGGTCCCATGAGCGTGCAGATACCTGTGAACAGAACATAACTAGCTGTTGCTACTGGTGAGGGGACATGGCTACTAGCAAAAGTCCCACAGTTTAGAAGCCACCCTAGTCCCCTTTGCAAGTGGGAAAAGAAGTGTATCACCAGAATTTATGGCAATGCTGAAAAAATCAAATTGCTTATTTACCTAGTGCTACTATACAACACATGAATTGCTGGATTAAGAACAGTCATAACATGGGTTGGTCACTAGCAGGTAGTTTATAGTTCTGCTTGGAAGAGAAAACAAGGAAAGTAGTACAAAAATCCAGGTGGATTGCAGTGTATTTATTTCAGTTGCCTGTATCTAGCAAGGAAATCAGATTTTACAGCCTTAGGACTTCATATAAAAATGGAAATACCTTATTTCCGAACATGAAGGGGAAAACAAGACACAAAAAAACTCAATGGAATTTTTCTGTCACTTTGGAGATTCTTCCATTATAGCTTTCATTGGCCTTCTCCTCCAACCCCTGCAAACTTACAGGTAGCAAAACAGTGATATTTGCATTAAGCAATTACCACTTAGCAGTGAAAAGTCTGAAGCAATTCTCAAATTGCTACTCAAATGCAAATTCCTATCAGTGCAGTTGCATTTACTCCATAGTTTAATTTTAAAATTGAAGGTAAGACAGATCTTTCTTATTTCCCCTGAGTGCTCGTGGAGTATGAAAACTTGACATATCAAAATATTTTCCACTGACTGCCATGGTACAGCACTGTCTTGCAGATTTTTCTTAGGTTCTTATGGCTTTCTCGGTTCAGATAAGATTTGTGCATCTGCACGTATCAACCAGCTGTCCCACTGCCACAGTACAATTGACCCTAAATATCTTTAAATGTAGCAAAAGCACTGAGTAAATAATGCACTGCAAACAACATCATACTTTGGTATTTCCTGAAGCTGCTTGGTTAAAACCAAAGTCACGAGGAGAGCCAAGGATCACACAGCCAACAGAATATCTAGGAGTGGAGAACTGGGGCCCACCATCGGGGTGTTGGAACATTTCAGAAGTTAAATGCATTTATTCTCAAGATACCCAGCAGGGTAGATAAATACCTCAGTTTTTAAACATAGAACTGAGAAGCAGAAGTCACACACAACATCTGAGGAGGAGTAACTCTCCTGTGAATCCTACCACCCAGCATCTCGGCAAAATGCCCTACTCTGTACTAACCAACTACTCTCAACTTCTACATTAAAGAGAATTTTGCTGGAAGCACATCAAGAACTCCCATCAGATTACCTAAGGCAGTGCTGGAGTCAGTGTCTTAGTGCTTTTAAAGAACAGGTTAGGGATGTAGGAACAGTAGGGATAGCTGATTCTTCCTCTGGGGCCACGGAATGGATCAGGTGACTTCTCAATGTTACTTCCAACCCTACTTTCTATGGAGCTCAGCCACTTCAGAACGCAGCTGTCAAAACTCACCTGAGAGAGATTGCTGCCACAGGCATACTCCAAATTACTGAGATGGAACTGTAATACTTTTTCTTCCAGCTCACTGAACTGGATACCAGACTCCTGAATAAAGGCTTTATAGATCTCTTGTATTTTTTCTGTGAAAGAACATGTTTAAAATAAGAATATATCACAATTCATCGTAAGTCCTACTGCATTTCAACACACTATTCTGTGGATCAAAAGATTTTCAAGCTTATTGCTAATTTGTACCAAGATGTTTTTCTTCCCATAGAAATAAAAAAAAAACAAAACAAAACCAAAACCAAATGACAAAAAACCACCACCCACAAGATCTTTCCAGTGATAAAATACAACTTTGTTGTTTAATCACAGGTTTCCCTAGTAAAATCTTGTTCAAGAAGGAAACATACATAGCTTCAGGAAAAATAGAGGGTAAAATTACAGAGAAAAAAGAGAAAATGAAATATACTGTGCATCAGCACAGTTAAGCTAGCCAGTTGAGATAGAAGAGAAATTAACTGCTTAAGTATCATCAATATACAGTTAAGATATTTCAGGTAAAATACACTTTAAGATAATGGAGGATACTTGCAAATAAACCCTGATTAATTTTTACAAAATCAAAAGAGCTCAGAAATTGGATCTAGAGTTCACTGAAGAACATAGAAGTTGCTAATTCTGTCTTACAGAATCTGTGCTGAAGAGATTTGGGAGGCAGACATTTCTGAGCAAGTTTATTTTTTGCATGAGCTTGCACGCTCTAAGTGTAGTGGGAGGCGTTACCAATGGAGATGGGACTATTCTTGCCAGCAGAAGGCTTTGATCAGGCTCTTTTTTAGGCAGATTAGTCAAAAAGTATAAGAGTGACAGCTAGCTATGGCCTGCTTCAGCCAGAAGCAAGTCTTTTGAACTGCTAGGGCCTCTAATAATAATAATAATAATAATGGCCAGTCTTCGCAAACGAAGATTTTGGGAAAGGTCTTTTACCTTTCAAGCCTGCGCAATGGATTTTTTTTAGGTGAGACACAGCATGCGCTGAACTGAGCCCACCCTTTAATCCTAAGGTTCGTTCATCTGCTGGGGCCAAGCAAGCTTGGACAATGGCAGTGAGGTCCTCAGGATGTAGGTTTGTTTAGAGTGACCTTCTCATAGATGGATGGCCTCACAGGGCTAACGAGCTCCATCTGCCGGGGGGACCGGAAATCAAACCTGGGTCGCAGCGGTGAGAGTGCTGCATCCTAACCACTAGGCCACCAGGGGTCCCGCTAAGGCCTCTACTTGTATTGAAAAAAGCTCCATCATGAAAACAAGATACTACCTGAGAAGTCTCTGTTGGACTTAAGGTCAGATACACACATTGAAAAATGTGTGATGTAAGAGCCAGTTTAATATAAATACTATGAACTCAGCCAACATCTTCACTTTGCAATACATCTCCCACTTACCACCAAGAGGAACGTCTTGATGTTGGGTTTTATCTTTTCTCCACTCAGAGACGACATCTAGGATGGCATTGAAATGAAAGTCCATACGTTTATCAATAGTGGGATCTGTTATCCTTCCGCCTTCCTGGATCAAGTCACATTTCTCCCCTAGTTTGTGCATTTTAATGCCAAGCTTAAGAAAAAGACATTTTATTGCTTTTTTAAGGATGGAAAAACTACAGTGCCTATCCTGCTCAAAGTTATTTAAAGCAAGATGAATCCCTCAGATTTAAGTGATACCACTTAAAACAAATCCACAACTTTAAATAGTCAGATTAACTCTTGTTTTCCTAAAACTGGAATATCAACAATCCTTCTATCCGCTAATTGTTCACAAATCATTTTCTCCCACTTTTCCACTCTTTTCTTTATTGGGGATTCACAGAAACCTCCTCTCCAACTTTTCTATCAGGCTAGGGGCTAGTACAGAGATGCAGAGACTGGTAATCAAACATGATGAACCAGTCTCCTTTATTTCTACCTCAATTTATTGCCTAAATCACAATTAAAGTCAGTTCCTTTCTACAACTTCCTGGTGCCTGAGGCCTACACAGTTCCCTGAATTCAGGAACTGACAGGATATTGCTTGCTGGTTACCACTAATTTTATTAACAACCAAGCAAAGAAAGAAATTATTTGGAATTAAAGCTAATACCTTGCTTTGCTTGTCCAACTTGTATTGAACACAACAGAACTAAATCAGAATAAAAATGTTTTTATGTTCTACAGAGTCAGTCTGGAGAAAGTAGCTCGAACATAGTGCTAGTTTCTTCCTAGTGCCTTGTTACTTAGGGCATGCTCCAGGGTCTGTTACATATCCTCACATCTCTCTAGGCTGTGGGTCACCCCTGCAGATCTCAAGATACAGTTGTACTTCCAATGAAAGATGACATTAAATGATCACAAAAGGAGGAGTACCCAAAGTGTATTACAGAAGTCATTCCTCACCTAATAAATAAAACATGATCTTTTTAAAAATAAAAATAAAAATTTCCTCATGACACTATAGGGCACTAAACATTCAAAATGGCATGGGCTGGATTTGCACGCATCTCTGAACAAAGTCCATACTCAGCTTCCACTTGGAGAAATTCAGCTGTCTGCCTCAATAAAACCTAAACCAAACCAGCAAATAATAATAACTTTTAAAGAAACTGAACTTCAGCATGTTTGCATCAGTAGTTGTTAGGCATATTAATCTTAATTTGCATGGAATTCAACTAGAAATAACAAGGCAGAACAAAGGCAAGTCTGTCACAGAAGCAATAGCCTTCCACAGTAAAGCCTTTCTCAGCCCTAAGGAACTCTGCTGGGGATCTTTTACATTACTATCTCCAGAAAAAGGAAAAAAAGTGGTTCTGAAGCTGGTGCCACCTTGTTTTACTTTACATAATGTGCTTGAAACCATTCTACATCCCTTCTCCATTCCCAACTGTTATCAAAGATATAATAGCAACGTGGAGTTTACTTACAAGGCAGGACAGTGTTTAAATCATGTCACAAAAAAGGACTCCCACCCTTACCCAGCCAGCTGAACCTGGCTTTAACAACAGTTTTTCACTAGTGATAATGTATGACCACTGCAGAGAACCCACTTGCTCACACATTAGTGCCACTGGGTTGTTGACACATCCATTGACGATTTGTGCACCTCTTCCAACAGTAACTCCTGTGAATGTCTTATCATCCCACACTCGGCCACCAATTCTGTCTTTAGCTTCTAAGACAATGACCTATGGCAAAATGCAGCTTAGTAAATTGTAATATTTAATTATAATAAACATAGCTGTTCAACTCCAGAGCAAAGGAGAAAACAAAACACAAAAAACCCCTGAGCAATCCAGCAATGCCAATAATCTTAACACTTTATTTTCATTTGTGGATCCTTTGTAGTTAATTTATATATTTAAATTGTCTTTTAAGGGTTACCCTTTGGGATATACACATACAAAGATAACTGTTACTTTAGAAACAACCCTTCTTTTTAAAAAAGCTAAAGATCTATTCAGGAAATTTCAAAATTAGAGGTTAAGGCATGCTACAGGTTACTAAACACAATGATCTGGGTGCAGTGTCTCTATAAAATATATGCTGCATGCTTTGTTGAATTTTAGATACAAATAAATGCTGTTTTTAAACATCAGATTTACTCAGCAAACGCCCAGATTTTACAAATTAATTAGGATGCCCTATACATACATGTTTGTTACAAGAATGTAGGGGTTTTTTTCATTTTGATGAAGAATACTTTAAAAGCAGAAGAAGTCTGATTTTTTAAAGTAATGTACTCTAAAGCTTCTTACCTTAATTCCAAAGTTGTGCAGTTGTCGGGCTGCTGCTAATCCTGCTGCACCAGCCCCAACAATAATGACAGATTTCTAAAAAATATTAAAATATTTAAATAAATAAAAATAGTTAGAACTAAAATAGAAATTAGCATTTCACTTTCATTTCTCTTTTTGCTAACATTAAAAATATCTGTAGGTTTCAGAAGTCTAGGCTCTCTTGTCCTGTGAAGTAATCTGTGATAACTTTTAAAGATGACAGTACATTTAATATAGAAAAAAGATCAATGATAGCTTTGAAAATAGCTAAAAGTTTTTAAGGACTTCAAAAGAAGATGCCTCAGATTCTCTTAAGAGAAACAGATGAAGTTATCAGTAACAAAAGCAGCAAAATCTAACTGAAGATAACGGACAAGAATCACACTTACCTTGTAATGATTTCAGTCACAGACTGGGTTGACCAGTAAAAACCATCTTATAAATTAAAAACATATACAAATAGACTTTCTAAATGTAATCAACTTAGAATTTCTAGAAGGTGTTCCATTACAGAATACATTCATTTGATAAGTTTTGGGTGCTGTCAACCAAATTGCTAGTCATCAACATGTACCCTTTAATCTTAGTTCTTGCAAACCAACATGGAATAGGAGTTGCCTCATCTACGGGAGCAGAGGTGTATTACAGGGTTAAGCCACAAGAAGAACCTAAGGATATTGTGCATTTTTCACACAGTTCTCATCCATCTGAACAGCTCATGGGAAGCACAAATCCATAGGACTGAATTCCACAGATTTTAGTGGGAAAAAAATCCTTGTTGAGAAGAGTTTAATGTCTGTAGCTTCCATAACCATTGAAGGCATTGCCATGTGTTAGCTTTTAGATGTAATTTTACCTATCATTCCAGCCATTTAGGTAAATGAGAAAAAAATCCAGAACCAAAAAAGTATTATATATGCCATGTAGTTTTATAACATTAATAATGTAGGGATTATTACAGCAACTTACGTTGTGGTATTCCTTAGGAAGAAGGTACTGGTCAGGACCGACTGACAAAAGCCCTGTATTGATTAGCCCTTTCCTTGTCATAAAATGAAGTATCCTCTCCATTTCCTGTACACAGCGAATACGCACAAGCCCCCGAACAATGATATGATGGATACATTTTTGAGGGGTAAGAGCCTCCTGCAAAGAAGAAACAAAGAGTAGAAAATGTTGATGTTCTAATATTCCATTTTTTCACGTGTTTACATCATATTTAAACTGCAAAGCATGGTAAAAAAAATCATGATTCAGGCTTCTGAGAGCATTTCAAAATCTGGAAATTTCTTGCTAGCCAGCTTTACACAGCAAGGTAACAATTTATTGAGATTAACATGGAATAAAAACAAATGAGTCTACAAGATACTCCTGCAAACTCCATGGTGTGTTTCATTAGTACAGGAATGGTACTGAAATGGATTCCTGCTTGCAAAATTAATCTACCTGGTGGCAATGCTCACAATGGCATCCCAGTAAAATCCATTCCAAAATGGCATTCCAAGTAAAAAATAGATTAATATCCAAAACCTTCACATAAATGCAGACATCCATACCAGAAAGCTGTGGTATGTGAAACGTCAGCAGTCCTACTGAAGACAGTGTCATAGAATTAGCCTAAGTAAAAAGACAATCACCTGTCCAACAGTCAGGTGAAAAAAAAAATCATAAAGCACCCACAAAACACTGTTTAGAAGTGCTTAAGCATCTCTTTAAAAAGTTAGACAGCTGGGCAGACACAGTAGAGTTTTAATACTTTAAAAACTTTTGTATTTTACTGCAAAAGGATCTTCTATGCATTAAATAAAAAACAAACAAACAAACCAAACCAAACAAACAAATATAACACCTCAACCCCAAATTCCCCCAGAAAACAGCCAATCTTAGAATGGATTCTCAAAGAATCCAGGAGACATCTAAGAAGAGAGTTCACATCCCAGAAAAGCTGCTATTATTTTTAAACAAACAAATTAACTGTCAGCATCTCTTACCTTGCAGTTCGTGTACCACAGAGCCAAAATCAAGTTTCTCAGCGCCAAGTACATGGTAGGGTCTCGTGAATATTCTGGGAACTCATAGAGCTCATCCAGTTCCATGACATCCGGCCTCACACAAAGTGCTTTCCCGCATTCATTGGGTTGGTAAAAAGGCTGGAAATACTTGTTCATGCCTGCAACTGAATAAGGACACACCAGGAGCTAGTTATATTCCATCATATCTTCATTATATTCTTTTCCCTCTAAGATGATCCATTGACCTCACGCAGATAAACAAGTAGGGAAGCTTTCCAGCCTCTAGCCACCTCCAGAATGATATAATTTATATTGCTCTCCTCTCTCCTGCCCTCTAGGCTGTGCAGCATTAATTATTGTCCTGCTGCTTGATGGGTACACCTTGGACCTATCAGAGCTGTTTTGTCAAAGAACAGTATGTGCATTCCAATGCCAAGAAGAGTCCAACAACGAACAGGACCTAAATTCAAGTCTGAGGTCTTCCATCACCGTACAGGCTCAGGCAGCATTCTGAACTCCTTTCTTCTTCAACTCTCAATACCGCCCAGAGTGGATAGTGACTCTGAAAGTTACTTAAAAGTAATCATTTCCATGTGTAGCTTTGGTAGCTCTGTAAAATGAAGTTTTCTGCTAAGCAGATAAATATCTGTTGAACAGATGAACTGATTTATTTTGAGCCCCTAAGGAGAGCAAAGCCTGCTAAGACAACACAGAAGCTAAACTTCCCTCAAAGCACTCTCTCTGAGATGAGTATGGGAATCCTGAATTACCTTTCTCCTTACCTGACCTATTCTGCAAATCCGTACTCCCAAGTTGTCACTCTCAGAGCTGTCACTAGCAAAAAAAAATAGCCTAAACAGAATCTGAGTGCCTTAAGAAATCAAATCCTTTTTTCCAAAGCCCCAAAGATCCACAATATCAAAACTAGCAGAATCTTGGGGTTTTTTTCGTAAATCTTCATTTCCTTAAGAACACAAACAGTCTTTAAGTACTCAAATGTTAATTTCTTGTTTCTATAAACAAATTACAGGTGGTACACAAAAAGACTTTGCAGTCTATGCTTACTCCCTAAAGAAATGCCATAGGAAATGTATTACCTTTGTATTAGAAATTAGTAAATGGCATCAAAGAAATACAGAGGGAATCACACAGAGTGTGTATATTAGTGCCAAGAACAGAATCAGTATTCTGAATCAGGAGAATTATGTGCCTTATGAACTCAGCTATATGGCAAAATTTATCACACCTATTTAAGCAACAGAGCCCTGCAGATGGCCCTTACCAGTCAAATTAGGCACGCTCTTTAAGTGCTCTAACTTCACAAGGTTGGATTCACCAGGTAACCGATTAGTGCTGGTACAGGATGGACTCATGCCCACGCAGTCTGGATAATATGCAGCTAGAAAGGGAGCTGCCACACTGTCTTTCAGCAAAGGAGGGAGTATGAGCATGGAGTACCACCAATGGTCTGAAACTTCAGCCACTCTCTGGCCAAGCGGAGAAGTGAAGGAAAGAGGGGAGAAGAGAACATGTCAGTACTTTGAAAACGTTGGAAAATGAACCATTCTCCCCCCTCCCTCCAAAACTGAGACCAAAAAGCACTAGAAGTACCAATCTCAGAATTGCAAGTCATAAAGACATTTTCTCTCCCTCTTTCCCCTTCCTCAGCCTGACACAGAAAACCTCTAGTATTGATCTCTTCCTCAGAAACGGAGCTGAAACTTCACAAACTCCACACCCATGTGGAAAGCAAACAGATGACACATGCCATAACACATCTATGCCTTATGCCTTTTATAAAACATTTGCAGTCATTTATGCATCCAGAAATCTGAACTTAGAAAAGTCTACACTAACTGACCAATTTAATTTAGATTCTGTTATCCCCATCAAAGACCTTTTAAGACCCTAAGAAACACTATTGATTCAGCCTTAACTTACAAGTAAACATGCATTAAGGACACAAAGCCAGAAAGCTTCGACAAGAGTCAGCAATAAGCCTGAATACGTTCCCTGGGATAGAGGTACCTCGAGTACACTTGTCAACATTGGCTTATTGAACATCAGATCACATGAAATCTGAAATGCAGGGTTACATGATCATAAACCCCTTGAAACACCAACATACATCTTGTATGTACATTTTGTTTTACGAGGGAGAGGAGAAAACATGTTTAGATGCTCTCATGCAGTATTCAAAAAGAGGAGACTAGCTTGACTAAAGACAGAAACCACCTGAAAGACAAGGAAATTTTACGATGAGGAAATTTATTTGAAAGCTGGCAACTGAATACTGTTTTGCCTGATCAAAAATGAGAATTAGGAGTAAACCTTGAAACACAGGCCACAACTCAAAGACACCATGAACCACTTGAAAGCTAGTTGGTATGGTGAGGAAAAAGAGGAAAAAAACGAGAAAGTAGAAAGACCTAGGCTCTGTTGCAAAGAGTGTCTGACAGTTTCCTGAGCAAAATGCATAAATACTGACATAATTGGCCAAAAGACAAAAAAAAAAAAAAAGAAAAGAAATATGCCGTGCTATAGGATTGAGTTCATATTCTAAGACAAATGAGGAGGACAGCCACTACTCACCAAGTCCTCAGGCATGGAACATTGGTCTGAACCCTCAGTCTGAAAGAAAAGTGAATGGTATCAGAGCTTTTCTTAAGCTGTACAGCAAAAATTAAATATAAACCAAAGTAATTTTCTATGACATAATTCTTTAAACTAAAAAAAAGTGTTAGTGTGAGCCTTCTGTAGCAGAGTTGATTGTAAACAAAAAAATAGTAGAGAAACATATGCATTAAAAACACAACACACCACAAAGCAAAAGCACCAAAGAAAATGTTTCTCATTTTTAAAGTTGGTTTCTACTGATCAGACATTAAAATATACATTCTATTCCATAAAATGGGGTGGAACACCGAAACAAACAAATTAAGAAAAAAATACAGACTTTTATAGAAAAATTCTCAAAATATCCCACATTTTCCAGTGACTCTTCCAGTACAGACTACAGAAGAGAGTTTCTCATTTATTTAAAGACTATCTTCATAACAGAGTTTCAAGATTAAATGCTGACCCTTCAGATTTTCACATAGTCAGTATCTTCAGGTTATGTTCTTTCATGCTATAAGTGCCATATAGATTCTATGGCACTTTAAGGACTCTTTAAAAACTCTTTCAAATTTCAGGAGTTACCTTCATGGCAAAGCTGAAACTTCTCATGTAAAGCCCATGACAGACTTGATAGAAATTAAGAAAAGCTCACTGAGCTTTTCAAATGCTTTCCTCAGTAACGAAGAAAGGCCAAACATAACTGAAATGAACATTTTGGTGTATGTCTATTTTGTACATTCTGATAATCTTTCCATAGCTTCAGAATGAAGGATTTTACAATTAACTGTGCAGACAAAGATATTTCAGATACTTTTTTCTTGACACTTCCAGTCAGAAAAGTCCAAACAGCATGTAGGCCTGTCACCGCGCAGCTCTCCAGGCCATCAGACTATCATTTTGACATTACAGACATCAAGCAGCAAACAAGAAGAAATCAATTTCTGCAAACAAGAAATACCAACTTGTTGTTATGTTTCAATATGAGCAAAACTGTTCTGTGTTACCTTGGTGGAATTGTTCAGTTTCATACCACATCTGTATGTTTTTGCTATTTGTGGTGTCAGCTGAATTTCCTTTGTCAGCTGACGCCATTTACCACAGTCTGGCTTTGTGCACTGCACCTACAAGTCAAGAAACAAACATGTTTGTACTTGTTGCTGTCTGATTACAAATAAGATTAATGCAACCAGTTAGGAAAAAGTAAGACATTAGAAAGTTGTCAAATATAACTGTTAAATTCATTCTCCTGTAGTCATCAGGTCATAAGTAAGGCATTTGATATACAGAAATCTTGTGCCCATCTCCAGCAAGACTGAATTTCTGCACAGAACCTAAGGCCAAAATTGATTCAATGCCCAGTTACTATGGTTTTCAGTGGACTTTGCAAATATTACTTCAAAAACATATTCTTCACCACTTAAAGAAAAAACCAACCAAACAAAAAACTAAATAAAATACCCCTACCACCAAACTTCTTTCCATTCCCATCTTTCTTCTTCTGCTCTTTTTACCCAGGAAATACAAAATCTGTTTTTGAAGTCTTTCACACTCACACTTTCCCACAGCTGGTATGCTCCCTTTCTCTGCCAAATCTTATTCTACCTGAACATCACACATCATAGCTGCTACTTCACAGAAAAGTAACAGAAGGTTGGTCTTTGTGAGGTGTGGAAAAACTCTCCAACAGTGGAGGAGCTGATCAGAATTATTATCTTGAGCTTTTCCACAGTCCTCTAATACTAGAAAAAAACCCATAAAAATTCAGTTGACCTGCTGGTTGAACAGCAGAATACAAGAAACACATCAGAACATCACATTTTTATTAAATAAATCACCTTTTTCTTACCCAGTAAGGAAGCTGTTGATCAGCCATAAAGGCTTTTGGACTGGGCTCACTTTTACCATTACTTGTCCAAATCCTTTTCCAGGCAGTGTATTTATCATAACCATCTTTATGGCTAAGAGAAAAGAAAACAGCAAGCAGTCAGAAAATTGAATGTCTAGTTCACTTCGAGCAATAGCAGTTATTCTAAAATTGAACATTTTAAAAAGGACAGAGAAATAAGGCTGCAGAGAATACTGTATTTTTCCTGTTAAAAAATGAGAAAGTCATGGTTCTTATGATAGCAATAAATTGCATCCTGACCATTATGTCCTCTTGCTTATGAACACACTTCCTTGTATCTAAGGCCTGGACTGAGTGATGGGTACTGCTGAGCACATAAGCACACAAACATAATAACTTAGGCTGGATGTAACACCCACTCAAACAGGAAGGAGCGAGAAGCTGAAAGCATTCCGTGAGCCTGACAAGAGTCTTCATGGTTACTGAACTGCAAGAGTTAAATCTCCTTGCTGATTTGATGTTACAGAGAGGCAAGGTCTCCTGAACTCACATTATAAAGTTAGTTTGCTTTACAAAGGAAAATAGATTTAGTTAAAACTGTTCTCATAATTTAATATTTTCTAACACTGTTTTTTAAAAAGACAAAAGCTTCAGAACAACTGCACATACAAACCAGCCTGCCTAAACCAACCAGTTTTGTTCACGCTGCTCTGTTTCAGTTGATTAGTCCATACAATACCTGCAGTTTCAGCACCAATATCTAAGCCTCACTCTGACTAAAGCAAGCACAGAAAACAAGTCTTTGTATTATATCTATGTACATGATGTTTCAACAGTTGTAACATCTGCCAAATTTTAATAAGCTCTGAAAAGATACAACCTGAATTGGCAAATCTACCTTCGGTAATAGTGGTCAAAACATTCATTGCAGAAGTGTTCCCCACAGGAAAGATGATACCATCTAGATGTATACCCATTTTTAGCACATCTGTAATGCAGGAGACATAAAAATAGCTTTACAATACATTTAGAAAAAAAATCTATTGACAGTAGCACATTCTAAAACATGAACAAAATATTCAGAACAAGCCAGGGCTTTATGTTACATTCATGAAGGCTGACTTGCATAAAGCACTACAGTCATACAAATAACAATAAGGTAATTTCAATTGTCTCAAACATTTCCAGTTTCCAAACTAAGCAACACCAGATGCAAAGGAGGCAACATGTACACAATGTGCAGTTATATAGCTGGCCTGGCTTCCAGCAGCCTCCCTCTAACAATGGTCAGCTGAGCCTGTCTTTAGTACCCTTTAAGCAGGCGTTTCCTGAACATGAAATATGTTTGCTCTTAGAGTTGATATGTGCTGTGACACACAAAGTGTTTTGCAAACGTATAAGACGACAAAGTCTCTCTCACAAGAACTTACAGTTCCTTTACTTTGTTCCATTTAGTTCTAACATTAGTGCAGGGGTGGGAGGGATCATTTAAATTACCATTTTTCTTGTACATGTGATCAATTGATTCATAAGTCATTACAACGTTCTGTCCCCAGAACAACTGACAAAACCATGAAGTCAAATCTGAACACAGAACAGATGTTGCCTATTATTTTCTCATGACCGAGTTGTGATTTCAACCCAGTGAGAGAAAACCCTGATGAAGGAGTTAAACATTCTGGGCATTTGTTGTGTATTACTCTCAAAAAGAAATATCCATTACAAATGTCATATTCATCAGACAATGCAATTGTTCTTCCCTCAGAAAACTCTCATTAAACCCAATGAAACAGTTCAAGATAAATGCACAACGTAAAAAGCAGTGACCTAAGCTACTAACTGAAACAGCCATGAAATGATTTCATCTCAAATAAAAAATGTTGAAAGTATGTACTTGGGGGGGATGGGAGGGGTGAAAATCAAAATATTAAAATAACAATTCAAAAAGATGAGTAAGCAGTATCTATTGTTTCCTAAACAAAAACAGTACTATCACCAATGCTGATCTCACAGGTGCTCAGTTCCTGACAACTCTCTTACGCAACTGCCAAAGCACTTGGCTTCCTTCTGACAACATCCAGAATACATGGACCTCCTGCCGCCAAAGAACAATCCACTTATATATCTAAATGAAGCACCAAATTAGTTTTATTTATTTTCCAATGCTATAAAGAAGGAAAGTTTGTCTCAATTAACCAGAGAGGGAGGAGTGCTACATAATTACAGTCTGTGTAGCATATAACGAGGTCTAACACATTGCCTATTATAGATACACCTTGCCAGTATCATGCACTCAGAACTGCCAGGGTTAGAATGCAAAAGCACTTGTGCAAGTACAGAGAAAGCCACAGAACTCGAGAACAAAATGTTCAGATAAATATGACTGTCTCTCTCAAGACCTAAAATTTCAAGACCAGAATCTCACCTCAGACTGCAAAGCATTCCAACAAAACAAGTGGTAAAGACTTTCTGCAGTAAATGAGGGTTTCATTTTCCATTTTGAAAGCAAGTTTAGCTTCCTCAGCTTACACTAATGCTGTCACTTTCACAAAAGCAAGGCATGTTCCAGAAGACACCATTAATAACATAAGTAAGCACATCCTAAAGATATTCTATATCTGAATTAGCAACTTGCCCAGTAGAAAGTCATCCACAACAGGAATAACTTGTGACACTTTCCTGTCATCTTAAGACTCCTATTAATAGTATCTTTCAATTCTCCCTCTACATTTAGAAATGAAGGAATGTTTCAGAATACAGTTAGAACCCTAAACTTCAGCTGCAAGTTTAGAAAGTCCATGAGAAATGCAAGTAAAAAGAAATAAACCTTTCAGCCGCACTGGCAAAGCAAACAGGACATGTTGCAGTGCATCCAGCTTTTTCACACTTTCTATATTTCTTCTCTGATGCTTCATCATCATCATCTGCTGCTGCTTCAGCCGCTTTTTTCTTCACCTAATAAAGAATAGCTGAAATCTGACCAGAAATTACACAAATACATCTTCTACAAAGTGGCGTTCAGACAGTTTTTCAGCTTGTGAGTGGCAACCAACAGTTAAATGAAATGAAAATCTTTGTATCCATTGTGAAATAGCTGCAGCATGAAACAGCTGTCAAATTAGGTCAGTTTTTTCCTACCAAAAAAAATCACAAAAAAGCAAGCCACAAACCCACAGCAAGACTGGAAATATCATTTAAAGCTAAAAATGTCTTGCCTTAGTCTAATTGATGCCATTAAAGAAATTATAAGCAAAAATTGCAGTTTAAATTGTATTTTAAGCTCCATCACGTGCTAATGAGTCAAGCCTAATGCATTCGTTCTATTTCTCCTTCAGAAAATCTCCTCTTTGCATACTTATTGATATTAATTAGTGGCAATCCTATCTGTGCCTCAAATAAAATATTATAGTAGGCTTAGGGCATTTTTTTTGATACAAAACTGTATACCAGATGTCTCTTCTGGGCCTCAAAGGTACTGTGTGTTGTGTTGTTTTAGGCCTCTGTCTGGATGGGCAGACAGCTTTTTCTGACTGTACAGAAATCTGTGATTGTATTTTTAATGTATTGAGCATTAACAGGCTACACTGAGTATTTATCTTTCCTGAATATTGTTCACAAAATGAGACGCTTTGCCTGCTTATTCACAGAATTACCTCGTTCTCCCTCTCTGTGGGTAAGTTCTCTAAGAACTAACTTACCTACAATGAAGCCTGCTTTCTTTATGAATGTCAACAGAAAATAAAAAATAGCAAAGTACAAACCCACATGTTTTTGAATTATTATAAATACCTGTCTTCCAGAACTCCTCACAGGAAGATTGTCTGGAGACTGATCTGAAGAACATGCCTTTTTTTTTGTTCGTACCCTTCCAGTTGACATTGTATTGTTAGATCTGAAAAAAGTAGGCAGTAGTTAATAAAAAAGATTAAATTGCTTTGTTTTGAAGAGCTGTCTAATCACCTGGGCAGTACATTCACTTATAACACTACTTTTGACAGAGTTACCTAGGTAAGAATCTGTTCAGCTTGACTATTAATTCAGGAGGAAAATGAGAATGAGGCATTACGGGAAAGGAACAATACTACTATTTTAAACTAAATTCGGAGTTAAGATTAGATCTGTGAGTACATCTTGACAGGCTGTTCCAGATCAGCATATCCTGGATTTCAGTAATCCGATTTGCATTACATGAAGACCTGGACTGGAATTGGGGTTGGCAAAGTGAACAGACATCACTTCAATGCTGGTGTAAGCATTCCAATACCACTCAGAGCAACACTCGTCCTGCTAACTACTAGTTTATTGGTAGCAAGAGATTTGCACTCTAAAGCTCTTTTCCAAACAGTGTACTGAAGAGACGTTTAATACCAGATGAACAACCTGTTCCAAGACTTGCACATGAAGTGCAAGTACCTCCTATGAAAGTACATCAGAATTTAAAGTCTAAACTGCAGTTGCATTGAAGCTTCAGGTGACTGGAATGTGTACTATAGAAGAAAATAAAAGATTTATGGCACGAGAGCGCTCTGTGGTTGTCTTTGACTGCATTGGTAGGAATGCAAAAAAGACCACAGTTTACCATATAAACTGGAAAGCATAGAGTGTGAGAAAGTATGCAGCAGAAATATGAAAGCATATTTAAAATGGTATTATCAAAGGCATTCTTTTCACAGGGAGTAAAGCACAAATAAAGAGAGCCTAGCGGAAGAATTAAATCTACGAGTGCTCTACCACATACAGAAAGGAAGTGGAAATAAATCCCTTGTACAACAGCACTGAATCTTGAATGTTATCTTGTTGTATTAGGGATCTGTTTGTAATTATGTTTCATTTTTATATACACATATATATATGATACTTCTCAATTCTCCCTGTTTCAGGCTGCATTTTCCTTATTTAAGCTGTTAGTGATGGACACAGCAGTGGTATCTTTGTTCAGAAATTCTGTTCAAAGTAAAGGTAACAGGAGGAGAAAATGGGAATTTTCACAAAATTTCAAATTAAGCTGATGCAGATCAAGTAAACTGGTGCTTCATTTGCTTCTCGAAATAGAAGAAATTATTTGGGGAAACAAGAGAAATCACATGATATCCACTTAAAGTGGATATATTTCACATCAGTAAAAAATTAGTTCAGACAACCCAATATAAAAATAAACTTTTTTTTTTGCATACACCTCTTCCAATTATAACTCAGTAGAGTGAGAAAAAAAAAACAACTAAGTCAACCTTTTTTACCTAAGAAAAAAAAAAGCATCACTTCACCATAACTTACCACTGTGTGGGAGTGGATGGGGTTGGAGAATGGAGAAAAGAAAACCAACCAGTTTCATTTACATGAGATTTCCCTAAACTGCTGTGTAACACCCCAGAAAATGGTAGCTTTTTTTCCCCTAAAGCTTCCCTTCTGGATCAGTGGCACAAAGTATCTGTCTGTATCACCTCAGCTTCTGACTGTAGATAGTCATTCCGACATGACTGTCCTTACAGTTGGATGCTACAAACTACCTCAGCACTGAGCAAGGCACCAGGTGACTCATTTTGGTGGCCAGCAGGTGATTACAGTCTGACGCTGCTGCCAGGCCCTGTATCCAAGAAGGTAAAATAACATGCAGCTGTTTCACTGCATATAAGGGGATTAGAAAAGATAGCACTTATCAATCACTAATAAGTTTGGTAAAAATATTTCACATTGAGAAGCCTCTCATTTTGAAGGGCAGAGGCCAGTTGTACAGAATCATAGACATATTTTTCTGTAAGTACTGTGGGAGGGGGAGGCAGAAGGTGGGGAGAAAGGGAGAAAAAGAGATGAGCTTAAGGCCATTACTTGCAGCTGTATGCCGCTTCGTCCCCACTTTCTCTCACAAACCAAACAACACCCCCAGAAGAACCCCAAAATTTTTAGAGAACAAGTAAATGTGACAGTGTACTAAGCTTTACATGACTCTGCATCCTATCCTACAGACGTTATCTTACTGGCAGAAAAAATAAGCCCTTTAAAAGGAGAGAGAGATGCATAATACACTGTCACATTTGATAATGTTTCATCCATTCGTAATGCATGGCTTATACTGGGAAGCTTTGTGGGCTTTACCTGCACAGTTGACAGCAAGTTTGTCTTTGGGGAAGAAAAAAAAAATTAAAAAAAAAAAAAAGAAACCACACACGTTGACAGAGAGAGAGAGGAAGCGAGAGCAGCCCGATTAACAAGGGCAGGGGGGACCGCGAAGCACGTACATCTCTCAAACTCAGCCCCGAGTAAAGCGCCGGCGCCCAGCCCCGCGGCCGCGGGTGACAGCGCCCGCCCCCGTCCCGGACCGCGCTGTGACAGCTGGCGGCGGGAGCGGGGTCCCCAGGGGAGCCCCGGGGCAGGGCTGTCATCGGGGCAGGCGGGGCGGTCCCTGGGGGTGCCGGCCGGCGGCGGGGCGGGCGCTGCGGCCGGAGCCTGGCACTCACCTCGGGGCCGGGTCGCTCGGGGGCCGGAGACCACATCCACGCGTGTCCGCGCCGCCTCCTGCTAGAGCTGCAGCGGGGGCAAGAAGGGTGGAGAAGAGGGAAGGAAGGGAGGGAGGGAAAGAGAGTAAGGGAGAAGCGGGGAGGTGAGGGCGGGGGCAGCGCTCGCACCTGCCCCGCCGCCCCGAGGAGGGGGCAGGCGGCGCTGCGGTGGGCGCTGCAGCTGAGGGAGGGAGTCACTCACCGCCGCCGCCATCCCTAGCGCCATCCTCCTCCTCCCCGGTGCCGTGCACCCTCAGCCCGCCTCCTCCTACCGCCGCTTCCGCTCTCCGCGGTGCGTAGCGAGGGGGAGGGCGGGGAGGCACCGCCCCGGCCCCGCCGCCTCGTGGGACCCGCTGCTGCTGCCGCCGCCGCGCAGGTACCGCCGCTGCCGCGGCCGCCCGGGCGGGGGGCGCTGAGGGGGCGGTGCTGAGCCCCGACGGGTCACCCCGCGGGTCTCCCCGGCCGCAAGCCGCTGGTCCCCCCGCCGTCTGCCCGCGGGTTTCCCGTGAGAGAGAGAAGTGTCGGCATCTCCCTCCTTACTTACCGGGGTAGGGGGGCTTCCAGATGGCTGCCAAACGAGAGGCCACCGGCGATCCCGTAGTGCTGGACAGGGCGCGCTCAGCCGGCTTCGCCCCGGGAAACGGGGTCTGCCTGAAGCCATCGGTAACACGAGTGTGCTCTTTCGCGTTCTGTACAGCTACGCTGCGATAGTCGCCAAACAGTAATCTCTTAAAATGCACTAAATTTTTGTTCGATTCGAGGAAGTAAGAGCTAATTCCAAACTATGCGTTGGGTGGGGGTATTTTTTCTCTCATTTTTCACAGCTACTAGCACTCCTTGGAGGCGATGGACCACTCAGCGGATGCACCCGGGCTCCTGGAAGGCTCTGATATTGGGTCACAGAAAGAGAGAGTGGTGACTGAGGAGGAATGGCTACAAAAATGGGAAGTGGGTAACATCGGGTTTCACAAGGAACAAGGACATCCGTACGTGACTTCACTCTTCTGCCTAAGCTGTTTTAAGAAATGCTGTGAAATTAATTACTTGGCTCATTTGAGAAACTCTTAGTTGAAAATGGAACATTTGCAAAAGGAAAATTATTTTATACGGGCACAACTTGGAACTAAAATAAATATACATATTTTTGTGGCCTACAATTGTCAAAAAAAAGGACAGAGAAAAGAAAGTATTGAAATTAGTTTAGAACTTTTGAATCAGGTTTTAAAACTTGGATAGCTTAGCTAAAAATCTTAAATTTTCTGATGCAGAAGCTTTGCACTGCTTTTCATAAGTTGTGAAACCGAGGCCTGAAAAACATATGTGGAGGGCATCGGAGCAACTGCTGTGCACTGGAAAACAGGGACCTAAGAAAGCAAACCTGATTATATAGTCTTTCAAGTCCTATGGGAGTGACTTGATTGATACAGAAGTTCAATAATCATTCTGTTTAAAAATCTCTGTTATGGCCCTCTTAGAGGTGGATGGGTTGGTCTGCTTACTTGAAAAGACAAACAGAAAATAGAGCAACCATAAATGTGTTAATTTCTGACAGAAATGAAATTTACTTTCTAAGTAAATGGAAGGTGAATGTTTTCATTTTATGTTTTTATTTCTAATGGCATGAAGCAGGTTGAGCTAAGAACCTGTGTTCCATCATGCAATTTGTGTGCTACCTGCCACAACGTGTAGCACTTGGTGTTTAATGTGTCAGCACAAATACTTGCAGAGTTAAGTAAAATGTGTCTTCTTCTACAGGCTCCTCCAGAAGTATCTGGATGTTCTTTTAAATGGCAAGAGTGGACTGAGGATATTTTTCCCACTTTGTGGTAAAGCAGTAGAGATGAAATGGTAAAACATAGATTACAACAGCAAAAATCTCAGTTGGTATGGGGAGGGAGAGGGGGAATTCCCAACCTTATACTGGCCAATGGAATTGTGCCGCATCTCCTCTGGTAGGAATTTAGCGTCACTGGAAGCTGAAGGGATAAGGAAGTTTGGTTTCATTTGCTGGTGTTTTGTATACTAGCATAAATGGGATGGATAAGGATTAACCTGAAAGTCCTCCTCATTGTCCTGAGTTCAGCTTGGGGAATGCTGAATTTATGACAGACAGAGTGAGTGAAGTCCTTATCATTGCTGGTTTTGGTAGCAATTCCATCTTAAACTGATTGGTTGTGCCAGAGCACATTTCCAAGAGACCACATAGCATATCATGCTGGGAATTTAAATGATTTGGGCTAGATATAACTTCCTCTTTTTTTACATTTATTGTTTTCTTTTTACCTTTTTTTTTTGGTGGAGGTTATTTTTTTAATTAGGGCCTATATAAGCCAGTGTTTTTTTCTTGGAGAGGGTGGCACAAACAAAAAAACTGTGACTGAGCTGCATCCTCAAGGAATCTAGTTAGTCCCAGTTATCAGATTTTATCACAGTTACTACTTTCCAGGCTGACTGCAGGCTCTGACATATGTTGCTGTTGCACTGAGCTGCAGCAGTGCAGAGGTTACCACACCTCCCTCGCTGGCTATTCTTACCAAGCCACAGAGCCAGCTAGGTGGACAACGTGCCTCAGCTGCCACAGTTCAGAGCAGAACACGTTTCTGAAATGGACAGTTTCTCTGTGTGACCACCTGTTTTCATTGAATCCATAGAAGTAAATTAATACTTCATTGAATTTAAATAAAGCCTCTAAGTCCTTGTCAACTGTATGTCAAGGGGTGCTAATTTAAGCTCAGATCATGGAGGGGAGGTGTTCGATATAATGTGAATGGTCCAGAAAGTCAGGATTAGACGTACCAGTGCATCCTAAAACCAGGGTTTCCCTAGTCAATAAATCCTACATGAGAGATACACATTTGGTAAAGGCCCAACCTGTGGGCCTCACGTAAACTTGGCACCTCTCTCTTCTGTGTGCAGGCTGGCGGACATGGGACACAGCGTTGTTGGTGTGGAAGTCAGCGAACAAGCACTGAAGGAATTTTTTTCAGAACACAGTCTGCCTTATTGTGAGGAACCAGTCCCAGAGATTTCAGGAGGAAAAATGTTCCAGGTATGTTTCCTGCATTGTCAAATGATCTGGTGTCATTAATCATGCAATGCAGGCATAACTGAGCAAACAAGTTGTTCTGCTTTTATGCCTCTATTTTACTAGTAATCATTCACCTCTCCTGAAGAGGTCTGAAGGGAAGCTCTGAGTTGTAATTTTGGACTGAGAAGTTATTTGTTTGAACTTACAACTTTGGCCTTCTTTTCTTATGACAGTGAAGCACCTGAGGGAATGCAAAGGGAATGTATTTTAAAATTGGACAGCTGCATGTCTTGATAGGCTAGAACCTCTCTGCAGGGGATCAGGAGAGTTACCTCAGTAAATTAAAACTAAAAATATTTCTTACAGTTTTTCCCCATTATACATAAGTGTATATTTAAAAAATAATATATGTGTATGTTTTAAGGTATAAAGTATAAATATATACTTATGTGTGCATAGTTTGCTCATAAGTATTGTTTCCTTCGCTTTTTATTGTAGAGTACCTCTGGCAACATTTCCCTGTACTGCTGCAGTATTTATGATTTGTCCAGGTAGGAAAACACAGTGTGTTTTACAAATCTCTATTATAGAACATGCATTAGTACTGTCATAATACTGCCATTATTTTACTTGAATCAGACATAAAGATTTGTCAAGAAAACTCCCATTAACTTGTATGATAAATGTAAATAGCCAGTCTCCAACAAAAACTTAACTCTGTTGTTGACCATTAGGGATGCCAACTAATTATCTTTAAATGGGCTTCTTGTTCTAAGCCATTCTGTGAAAGCTATAGAAAGACATGCTTGCTTTTACAGTAAAATCAAACTATCTTTAACATTATTGATGAATTCTGTGGTGCAAAACACTAGCACTATCCCTTTATCAGAGTAGCTTTATAAAAGTAAAGAGAATATACCCAGAGGTGTCTTAGCATGACAGTTCCCTGCTCTTGCACTTCTTACTCAGACATGATTTTCCCTAGATTATAAGGTTTTGGTGAAGTTTTTTGTGTTGATTTGCTTTTCTTATAAACAACTGTCAGGAACAAGAATTTGTTCCATGGCTGTTCAGTAAGAAGAAGGAGGTCGAGTCTTCATCTTTACTTCAATGGGCTTTCCAGAGCTAGTACATATACAGGGTTAATAGGTAGTTTAGGACACCAGAACATGGTGTTTACTATACAATCCTTTTTTTTTTTTACTTCAATCTGCATAAATTGGAAAAAAAGACTGTTCATTACTAGAGTCCAAAGTCTTTCAGACACTAGAACCTTTACTAAGACTTCTGCTCCTGCAGCTGACTCCAGTTGGTTTGAGTAGTGTATGTGTAACTAGGCCTGCAAAGTGAGTGCCTGGGAACAAAAGGGCTGTATATGAACATGACTTTGTAGGTACTGCCTGGTTTCTCCCCTGCCTTGCCCCTGCAGTGTAGCTACTGCTGCGTAGATCCCTATGAATCCTTCTTGCTGCGAGTTGACAAGTTTCTCAGGGATTGCTTAAGCTTCTCAGAAATTTTTGAAAAATTCCATTATAAGTTTTGTAGCAAGTAGTGTGGTGAAACCTGTAACTTCCATCACAACATGGTGGAATTATACTTTGAAATGAACAAAATTAGGTAATTAGTGACAATTTCAGTGCATATTACTAGATCCAGTATGTAGTTTCTCGTTGACAAAATAAATTGGCAGATTGATGTTCTGGGATGCAGAATGAACTGCATTCCCTAAGCAGTCAGCAGATACCCATAACTAGAAAAATGCACACACTCTTCCAATTTCTGTGTACAGACAATTTGATTAATTACCCAGTAATTATGGAAATTAAACTTATTTCTCTCTTGCTAAGCTTGGCCTATTAACAGGTCCTTTTGATCTCCATTAGCCTAGCATTCTTTAGAGGAGAACTCAGATGTGCTGCTGACTTTTGTCAAAATGCGTCATTTCATAGACTCTTGCTAGTTAAACAGTAACAGGAATTACTGCTCTTTGTGGGAACTCTGAGACGAATGTACAGCAGTTATATTACACAACCATTGTACCTCCTAATACAATTGTGGCTACAAGACTTAAAAAAAAAAAAAAGTAAAAAAATTGCATTGACTGAAGCTACTAAACATGTGCAGAGATAGAAATTCACAAGTCTGTTCCTTAAATCCAGTGGCTTTTCCGCCAATATGTGAATTTCTGATTTGTGTGTTAAATTTTGTTAGTTGTAGTAGTACCTAACTACAGATGTGCAGATGGGCAAGGAGCACCCAGACACTCAGCAGGTCCTGAGATCTGGGCAACCAGGAGATCGGGGCAAGGCCACAGCATGAGCCTGCCTCCAGTCTGTGATGACTGTAGGCCCTGATGAAATCTGTGGGGAGTAGAATACATGAAATGCCTGTGTGGAGCCACTGCCACCATTCCAGTTAGACCAGATTAAAGTTGGGAAGAAAAACCAAGTGCAGAAAACTTCAGTGGCTGGCCTGAGGTCATGCAGCAGACTTGTCTATGCAGAGAGGAGAACAGCCTCCAGAGAGGAGAACAGCCTTCAAGCCTCAGAAGATCAAGTTTGTCACCTACTCCACTAGACTTTCCTTTGTGCTCCACAGGTCCATTGCGTGTTTAACTGTCTCCTTAAAAATCTCCCTTCAGTTAAGGGGGTGGTTATTTAAATTAGATGCTTAGACTTGGCAAATTTTAAAAGAAGTCAGCACTTAAAAGTGTTATCATGTCTCATCTCAGTAGAGTGGGAAATACAAGATCAGCTTCTTGGTTAGATGCCAGAGACTTAGCAATGCCATTGCAATGAAAATAGCAGTGGGCAGAGAGAAATTGTCATGGTTTAACCCTGGCTTGCAGCTAAGCACGACACAGCTGCTTGCCCACTGCCCCTGTCATGGGATGATAGGGACAATCATAAGAGTAAAAGTGAGAAAGAAACTTCTGGGTTGAGATAAAAACAGTTTAATAATTAAAAATAAATTTAAAAAAGAAATCGTAAGAAAAATTAAAAAAAAAAAAAAACAATGACCAAAGAGAGAGGAAAATAAAACCCCAGAAAGACAAGTGGTGCAAATGAAAAGACAAGTGGTCCACCACCAACCAACTGATGCCTAGCCAGTCCCCAAGCAGCAACCCCTCCTTCCCCTGCAGCTTCCCTCTCAGGTTTTTTTGCTGAGCATGACAACATATGGTCTGGAGTATCCCTTTGCTCAGTTGGGGTTAGTTGGCTCAGCTGTGTCCTCTCCCAGCTTCTTGTGCACCTCCAACCTACTCACATCATGGTGTCATGGTGTGAGGAGCAGAAAAGACATTGATGCTGTGTAAGAGCTGCTCAGCAGTAACTAAAACATTCATGTCTTATTAACACTATTTTCAGCACAAATCCAAAATATATCCCCATGAAAGTTACTAGGAAGAAATATAACTCTACCCCAGCCAAAACCAGTACACAGGTGAAGGCAGAGGTGGTGCAATTGGACTCTGACACCTTCCCAGTAGGCCAAAAGGTATTGCACAATTCCATGCCATATTTTTCTCACTAAGTAAACCTATTCAAACTTTCCTTAAAGTTATGCAATTTACATTATTACTACTTTATTCTCTAAACTCCTTTTTTAATAATTACCAGAAACAAGGCTCTTCTTATGCCCCAAATATTCTTATCTTAGGGTCACCCTTACTGCTCTTACAGCCCATCAATAAAGGCACTTCTTGATAGTCTTGCCCACTTGCAGGTTTTGGGTGGTCACTGAAGCCATCTGCCAGCATAACCAGAGGCAAAATTAATGTCAGTGGTAGTGTTACACTGAGGCAAACAGCAGTATAACTTACCTTTTCCAACATCAAACAAATTGAAAGCTGAAGCTAACTGTCCTGAGCACATAGCTGGGAATTGAGGTGTTTAAACTTACTGGATGTGCTGAGTTCACTGATAGTAAAGCAATAAGGCACCTTCCTTAGCCTGCATTTGAAATCATGCATGGGTTTTAGAAGGTGGTCAAGAACTGTTGATGTGCTGAGTACATGTTAGTACTATTTCAAGGGTGACAGCAGGGTGTGATTACCAAGCACTGAGACTTGTTGCCTGAATGTGTTAAAGCTACATTCCTTCCTCCCTGCCTTGTCTCAGCACCCCCTAATGATGGGGAAACACCGACCAGTTCCAGCACCTTTTTACTATCACAAGGCCATGTACCAGGGAGGTTTTTTGCGTTCCAGATCACATTGGTGTGGATCATGAAAATGCTGCACCATAACAAAAAGCTAGTGGGGAATCTGCATCCTTGTGACTTCACAAAGGTATCTGATCAAAGATGAAGATGCCATTTTACTATTTTTAAGCCTTTTCTTTATCTCCCAATAGCTCAATAGTTGGCAAGTTCGATGGAGTTTGGGACAGAGGAGCTCTTGTAGCTGTGAATCCATGTGACAGACAACGGTTAGTAAATTGCATTGTTATTGTCTTTATTCTGCTGTATGCAGCGACAAGTTTTTCCTCCTGCCACTCGTTGATGAGTCCTCATTCGTTTAAAGGGCTAACCTACACAAGTTTTTCTCTACCGCAAGCATCTGCTGCAGTCGCAGAGTGTTGTACTCTAGATTTGTGAACTTCCTTCAGGAAGCCACCCTGCCTCTTGGTGGGAAAATATGTGGTTTGTTCCAACCAATTAGAAGCAGAGCTGCAAGTCTCATCTGAATTCTATTATTTCCCTTTCACCACATCTGCTTCTCTTCTCTGTTTTCTTTTTCTTCTCACTTCCCTTGATTCCAAATTTCCATTCCTGCCTATAGCCAACCCAAATTTAGTTTGAACCTACTCCCATTATCTTTTAATTAGATACATAATCTTGAATTCACAATAATTTTAAAAGATCAGTACTGTATTGTGCACTGTATTGTAGACTGTGACAGGTGAATACTTGGTTTGTCTGTTAGTTTTGAGTTGAATATGCAAAAAAAAGGATAAATGCTTGTTTGTGAGGAGTAAACATAACTCTTATTTGAGGTTTTCCATGTGTAGCATGAATTTCATACTCCTGAAATTCAAACTAAGTTTTGTTTAGTCTTTGTGCAGTTCAGTTCAAATGCACAGAAATGCACGTTGCCTCTTTTCTTGAGTATTTTGCATGCTATGCTTGAATGCTTTACAAAAATAATAAAGTATAACTTTCTCCTTTTAGCTATGCCAGTTTGATGATCAACTTAATGGAGAAGAATTCTTCTTATCTCCTTGTTACGGTTTCATATGATCCAAACAAACACAAAGGTGAGAGCTTTTTGCTGTTCACATTATGATTTTGTGTGCTTTAATACAGATTGTAGATAGGTGTAATATATATATTTGTATCTTCTCCAAGTTTTTTATCTCTATAGCTTTGTTAGCTGATCATGCCAGTATAAATGTGTGTTAAAAATTTTAGATATTGACCAAGCTTGAGACTAAATTTGGGTTCTCTCTAGCATTCAGACATGCTAAGGGTAAGTTGAGGACAGACATGGTATATTAACAATAAAATGAAACTGGAAGTGTGGCTGTGACAATGAAGCTGGAAGTGTGAATGCTTAGTAACATCCTGTCTGGCCTTGGGAGATTGAAACACTCCCAAGAACATCAGCTTTGCGCTGTTTACCCAATGCTTTCGACCAAACATGTTGCCCATATTGTGCTTCTCTCCCAGCCACTACCATGCTCTGAATATACTTGGAAGAGGTGGAGTTTTATAAAATCACGAGGTATTCTTTCCTTTTATAGTATATACTGAAGTGTATATACTATATATATACATATATATATATATAAAAGTGTATACTGAGGTATTTTAAAAGATTATATTTTTTGTTAATATTAACACACAAAAGAAAGAGATTTCTTGCTGCTTTTGGGACCCTCAGCATAATTATCCCTGAAAAAATTACGTCTTGTTTTCATGGGCAACAATAGTTTAATTCATTGCTTTCCCTCTCGCATTGTTCAACTTTTAGTTTTAATTATGCCACTGTAGTATAAAGAGATTGTAGGCTGGATTCACACAGCACACTGAGAGTGTTGTATCCACGTCACATTCATGATTCTCTGGCTGTAGCTGGACATGATGCAGCAGCAACACCTGAAGCTGTCTGGTGGCCCACCAAGGTGTCACAAGTTCTTGGACATGTTGTTTTCTGGTTGTTGCTGATGGTCCTACATCCTGGGGCCAAATTACAGGCCAGGTGTTGTGAGTGAAGGGGCTGGCTCTCCTACTGCAGTGTAGATGTTTATATTCTTTCAGCGTCTTCTGTCTGATTAGCTTCACCCCTTTTCTTTCAGGCCCACCATTTTATGTTCCTGAATCCGAAATTAAAAGCTTGTTTGGTAAGTAATATTTCAGCTAACCCTTAGGAATTTTTTCCAAAATGAGTAAACGTGTTTATATGCCTCTACCTTGCCCTATGACAAGTGATACAGTCATTTGCTTCTTATCTAAGGGCTGGAGTCATGGAAAAATACCAGGAAAAATAAATACCATTTAGCCACAGGGATTTTGCAGTCAAGGAAAATTCTTGTCTCTCCAAAGGATATGAAGAAAACCCAAGAGACAAGCAATCTCTTGCCTCCCTGTGGCATCTTTTTGTTCTCCCAGGATTCATACTGCACTCAGTGATCTTGTAGATGCTGTCTTAGTCCCACTTGACCATTTTGTCTTTGTCTGCACCTCATCAACCAGCTGCACTGGTTTTAATATAAGGCCTACCAGTGCTACATTTTCTGCTGTACTTTTGTGACAAAGAAAAAAAAGTAACATGCTATACAAAGAAAATGCTAAAAACATACAACTCAAATCCATCAAAATAATGAATGTTGGAGTTATGGCAGGATTTTAATTTTAAAAGTTCCTTCTGATATGCTTTAAAATTGCACTTTTTAATTTACAACTTTCTGAGACTCCTGCAATGTTTGTGTGCAGTGAGTCATTGGTAAAGACAGTTGCGTCCCAGTGCAAAAGAGGCAGATAAGTTTTCTCAAGTGCCTTTATGTCACTGCGTTAGGGACTGTAAGGAAATCTGTGGATAAGATTTATTTTTTTCTGGACAGTTTTCATTTTTCAGTAACTAATCATTCACTAATTTGTTACTCTTTCCTCCTTTTCAGGCAACTGCTGTGAAATTCAGTGTCTTGAAAAAGTCGATGACTTCTCAGAAAAGCACAAACAATGGGGACTAGATTATTTTCTGGAGGTGCTATATATACTAAAGTTTGTAGCTTGATTAAAATTAATTAAAATAACTTGCCTCCCATCTTCCTTTTATTTTTATCTCACATTTTAAAATAGGGCATTCTTGAAGCAGGCTCTAGTGTACAGAAAAATACCTGTGGAACATTTTTGTCCATTTTTCTTACGAAGTCAGCTCTTCTACACAGCTGCCTTCACTGCCTTGATATGTGCACAGATTTTCTTAAACTCCATGCACAAACAAGCATTATTAAAGTATATCTTTTTCTTACATATCGATTCAAATCATCTGAGCTGGGAGAAAGAAACATTCCTGTTCCTTTTTGGCTGTTGCTGCTGTCTGCCCAGCACTCTGTGGATCAGCCTTGTCAGCTGGCAGCCCTGGGAGCAGTGGTCAGCTGCTGTTCAAACACTGTTTTCCACAATGCTGGCCTTGCACCAGACCGGGCAGCTGGGCAAGAGAGGTGGGAAGCTGCTACTTTATGTCCCTGTTAGTTGTGAATATAAGTCCAGTGAAGAGCTGGCAGTAAGCGGGCAAGGCAAGGCAGCAGCTGCCAAGGGGGAATTACCATCAAGCAAGGAAGACTGGAGGGAAGCAAACTGAGTGATAGTAAAGGGAAAAAGGAGTATGAGGAGAAAATGTCTTGGCAGTTGTTCAAAAGCTATGAGCTGGCAAACCAGCACAAGGCTTGTAGGGTGAGAGGGTTCAGAGTGCCAAATGAGCTGTGGGTGTTATTACTAAGCTTTTTTCCATCATCTTTGAAAGGTTGTGGAGAACAGGAGGGGTGCCTGAGGACTGAAGAAAAGACAGTGTCACTCCAGGCTTCAAAAAGGGCAAGAAGGAGGACCTAGGAACCTGCATGCCAGTCAGCCTCACCTCAATCCATGGAAAGGTGATGGAACAACCCATCCTGGATGTCATCTCTAAGCATGTGGAGGAAAAGAAGGTTATCAGGAGTAGTCAACATGGATTCACCAAGTGGAAATCATGCTTGACTGATCTGATGCAATGACTATCTGGGTAGATGAGGGAAGAGCAGTGGATGTTGTCTACCTGAACTTCAGCAAGGCTTTTGACGCTGTCTCCCATAACATCCTCATAGGTAAGATCAGGAAGTGTGGGTTGGGTTAGTGGACAGTGAGGTGGATTGAGAACTGGCTGAATGGTAGAGCTCAGAGAGTTGTGATCAGTGACACAGAATCTAGATGGAGGCTGGAGCAAGCGGTGTTCCCAAGGCTCAGAACTGGCTCCAGCCGTGTCCAGCTTACCCATCAATGACCTCAATGAAGAGACAGAACATACCTGCAGTAAGTTTGCAGATGATACAAAACTGGGGGAGTGGCTGACACAGCAGAGTGCTGTGCTGCCATTCAGCAAGACCTGGACAGGCTCAAGATCTGAGCAGAGGGGAACCTAGTGAATCTCAATGAAGGCAAGTGCAGGGTCCTGCACCTGGGGAAGAATAAGCCCGGGCATCAGCACAGGCTGGAAAGTAACTCTACGGAGAATGACCTGGTGGTCAACAAGATAAGACAGCAGTGTGCCCTTGTGGCCAAAAAGGCCGCTGGTCTCCTGGGATGCATTAGGAAGACTGGCCAGCAGGTCAAGGGAGGTGATCCTGCCTCTCTAATGAGCCCTAGTGAGGCCACATCTGGAGTGCTCTGCCCAGTTCTGGGCTCCTCAGTACAAGAGAGACCTGGGACATAGTGGAGTGAGTCCAGCAGAGGGCTATGAAGATGCCTAGTGGACTAGAGCATCTCTCTTATGAGAACAGGCTGAGAGAGCTAGGATTATTTATCCTGGAGAGGACAAAACTGAGAGGACACCATCAATGCTTACAAATATCTTTAAGGTCAGGTGTCAAGAGGATGGGACCAGACTCTTTTCAGTGTTTCCCAGCAACAGGACAAAGAGCAACAGGCCCAAACTGAAACACAGGAAGTTCCATCTGAATATAAGGAAAAACTTCTCTACTTTGAGGGTGACAGAGCACTGGAACTTCTCCCCTTTGCAGCTTGTTTTGTGATGTAGCATATCATAATTCATCAAGAATAGAAGGCAAGTAAAAGCCATGAGGCATTTTAGACTGTTGTAGTCCTAGAGCTGCAAATGGGTCTAATGATTTTAGCACAGTGGTCCTCACGCCTGCAGCCCATCGCAACACTCGATATTGCTTGTAGATACTCATGTTTCAAGGTCAGTCAGGTCGACAGAGAGAAGAGATGTAGCCAGCGGGCCAGGGCAAGCTCAGAGCTGTTATTTTTGTATGTTTTCACTTCTGGTCACTACTGCAGCTACCAGGATAAAGCATCTCCTTTCTTTGAATCCAAAAATTTTTTTTCTGGATGCAACGTGAGAGCTGCTGAAGTTTATCTCAGACTTCCAGACACATGATAGCCTCAGAAGGCCAGGTGCTTAGCATGAGGCTGCTGCATGCTCTGTGATGTCCTGTGCAGGACTCCCATGTGACAACCTGGCAAAAGCAATGCCACGTGCCAAATGAGCCATTTTGGGATGTGTAAGAGGCCTCTGCCATGTGTGTACCCTGCAGTTACTCTGAGAATACACTGTAAATAGACCTTGCAGAACAAGCACACGCTGTTCATTGTACCTTACAAGACGTGTGTCTGAGAAAGGTGTCACTAGTGATGAATGTAAATATTTTCATTGTGTTTTCTAAAGTTTTCCAGAACAGCAAGAGAAATCTGATGAAATAAAGGTCAGAGGGATGGAGCACCTCTCCTATGAAGATAGGCTGAGAGAGTTGGGGTTGTTCAGCCTGGAGAAGACTCCAGGGAGACATTATAGCGCCTTCCAGTATCTGAAGGGCCTGCTGGAGAGCTGGAAAGGAACTTTTTACAAGGGCATGCAGTGACAGAACAATGGGTAATGGCTTTAAACTGACAGAGGATAGGTTTAGATTGGATGTTAGGAAGCCATTCTTTAGTGTAAGGGTGGTGAGACACTGGCACAGGTTGCCCGGAGAAGCTGTGGGTGCCCCATCCCTGGAAGTGTTCAAGGCCAGGTTGGATAAGGCTCTGAGCAACCTGGTTTAGGGGCAGATGCCCCTGCCCATGGCAGGAGGGGTTGGAACTAGATGATCTTCAAGGTCCTTTCCAACCATTCTACGGTTCTGTGAAACTGTGGCTTACTTCCTTACTCTGGTAGGGACATAAATAGCACTAGCAGTGGTGTGGTAACCTGGTAACTGGATGTCTGTGAGGATCTGGTGGATATATGAATAATCTGGTGAATATATGAATAATCCGCTGGAGACAGGAAGGCTCGGGTGGATATTTGAACATTCTGCTGGATATTTGAATACTCTGGCGGACACGGGAATGCTGCATGACCCCGGCGGGGTGGGCAGCCCGGGCCCCTCAGCGCCGTCTCGCCGGCAGCGCTGCCCCGCCCGGGCTGGCCCGCAGGGGGCGCGCGGCCGCCTCGGCCGCGCTCAGCGCCCGCCCCGCTCGGCCCGGGGAATGCGGGGTCCCTCCGGGGGATCCGTCCGACCTCTTCGGGCCGGGATGGCGGCGGAGGACGAGGCAGAGCTGAGCCTGCTGGAGTGCCGGGTGTGCTTCGAGCCGTACGGTCCCGACGGGCAGCGGCGGCCGCGCAACCTGCCCTGCGGGCACGTCCTGTGCGGGGGCTGCGTGGGGGCCCTGAGCCGGCGCCTGGAGTGCCCCTTCTGCCGGCGGCCCTGCGGCCCCGCCGAGACCAGCGACTGCCGCCCGCTGCTGCAGCTGCTGGAGCTCCTGGGCCCCGCCGGCCGCCTCGCCCAGGCCCTGGGCAGGAGCGGCGGCCCAGGGGCGGCCGCACCGGCCCCCGCGGGGCTCGGGCTGCGGCTGTGCCTAGGCGGCTGGGGGTCGCTGGTGAACCCCACCGGGGTGGCGGCCTGCCGCGGCACGGGGCGCCTGGCCGTAGCACACGACGGCAAGAAGAGGATCCACGTCTTCGGGCCCAGCGGGTTCTGCCTGCAGCGGTTCGGGGAGAGGGGAGACGCGGGCAACGACGTGAAGTACCCGCTCGATGTGACGGTCACGGCGGACGGGCACGTGGTGGTCACCGACGGCGGGGACCGTTCCGTGAAGGCCTTCGATTTTGAGGGAAGGGGAGTCCTGGCGGTCCGGGAAGGCTTCCGTTTGCCCTGGGGCTTGGATGCCACCCCCAAGAGTGAAGTAATCCTGACCGACTCGGAGGCAGGCGCTCTGTACTGCCTGACGGCCGACTTTCGAAGGGGGGAATTGAAGAAGTGTCACATGATCCGGGCTCAGCTCGTCAGCCCCAGAGCGGTCGCGGTCTGCCAGACCTCGGGGGCTGTCGCGGTAATAGAGCACCTGAAAGCTCAAGGACTGAACAAGGGCAGCACCCGAGTGAAGATATTCAGTGCGGAGATGGATCTCATCGGCCAGCTGGATAGCTTCGGTCTGAACCTCGTTTTCCCCTCCAAAATGTATGCTACGGCTGTGGCCTTTGACAAAGAAGGTCGTGTTATAGTAACAGATGTCTGTAGCCAGGCTGTAATATGCTTAGGGAAACCAGAGGAGTTTCCCATGTTTAACCCTCTAATTAGCTACGGGCTTTCTTATCCTGTCGGACTGACTTACACGGCAAATGATTCCCTCGTCATTTTAGACAGTGGTGATCATTCAATAAAAATATATAGCTCTACCTGAATGGTTTAGATGCTTACTGCTACAGGTTCAAGCTGCTTTTGGCCATAACGCATGGAAAGTTCTGGTGCTTGTAGGCACATAGAGAGGAGGTGGTTTCTGGGCTTTATGGTGAAATTACCCCCTGACCAACACGCCGTGCTTCCTGCAAAACTTGTGTTGGATCTCTTGCCTACCAGTGGGAGAAGACCTAGCTGCTGCTGGCTGTAGTCAACAATGAATCAACCAGACAAATAATTTGGCATTTTAAAACTAGTCCAGATCTTGAAAACCAAACGTTTTTCATCCTTTTTGATGAGTAATCAAAGACCAGCACCTGTGAAAGTGATGCATCATTTATTTACATTTCACAGCACATAGTTTTCATTGTTCTTAATTAAGCATAGATACACTCATGGGGTTGACAGATCTTCTGTTTCCAGGAATTCCAGCTTTCTTGTTTCCACAAGAAAGGAGTTTGGCTTGGCAAAATGATAGGAGAATTGGAAGCTTCCGTTCAAGGTTGCCTAAATCCAGCTAAGATCATTGCGATGGAGGAGCTACCACTGATGAGTGAGTTATGTGGTGTTCAAAGCCTACTTTTTCCATACCAGGAAAACACATTTCTGGGAGCACCCTTCAGTCTGCTAGTTTTTTCCCACCTTTATGAGGGTTGTACTGGAACACTCTGTCTTCCTCTAAAATGCCCAACTCTGTGTCTTTACCTAGAGATAATCTGGTGTGTGGTTCAACAGCATGGGCAGCTTTCCCTAAAAGCTCCTTGAAGTAGTGGTGTTTAGACCACAAATACTCCTGCATATGTAAATTTGAGTTGGCTGTGCTGCTAACACAGCTGCACTTAGGAGGTTTTCAATACTGCCTGCTCCTGCTTTGTCGTTAATACAGTGCTTTTGCACCCAAACTGGAGGATTCAACTGCAAATTGAAATGTTAGTGAGATGTAATAGAGAAAAAGGGAAGGCCCATTTTCTTCCTAGCTTCCAAATGAGGTTTTGTTGATTGTGAATACACAGAAGGTTTAGATCCGTTTATATTCTCTTGAAGATAGTTTCACTGTGGACACAAGTTCTCTTGCCTTATTGCACAATGGAAATTACAGTATATCTGAATTCTTAGAAGGATTAACACCCCTGCTAGAAGTCACTGCTGCATTTTTAGGCATTTACCTGCTGCTAAAATGATTACTCAGGTGGTTCAGTGTTAAAATGAAGTTAGATATAAATGTAAATGCTATCTGAGGTAGAGACAAGTAGGTTAAAATGGCATAAAACTTTTGGGGTAATTTATTTAGTAACTGAAATCATTAATATTAACTAATGTAACTGGAAATTCAGAGACAATCTTTCTGTCACTAAATTTTTCATCTGGCTTTTGGTCTGACTTCAGGGCATTTAATAACTGCATGTATTGCTGCACCAGTGATTTACCAAATACTTCCCTTAAATTGGAGCAGTTTAGTCCTCTGATTCAGACAATGTATTAATCTGTTTTATGTTAACATTTATATAAACAACACAAATCTATTACATGCAGCTATTTGTACTGGCTAACTGAACAGTGACCTGCCAATAAAGTGTGATTTGCTTATTCCTATATTTGAATAATTTAGTGAAAATCCTCATATATTTTCATCATGGGTTTCTCTGTTACAATACAATTTCTCTATCACAGTTGCCCTGTAGATGGTTTCTTTTTCTGTCTGGAAATATCCTGCTGAAGTTGTTGTAGGGCCATCTGTTGCTATTGAAAATTATATGGACCTGTAAATTTGGTCTTTTTCAGCATTCTCTGCTGCCAGGCCAAACAGTAAGTGCCTTTGGAAGAACCCGAAATCCTCCTTGGTTGTTGTGCAGCAGGAGGTGTATGGTCCTGAGCAGGAGCCCTGTTGAGAGATCAGGAAGGAAATTTACTCAGAGGAGCATCCACTTTGATTATATATATTCCTTTCTAGGTGCCAAGGAGACGTCTGTCTTTGAGGGATATAGAACCAATTAGAGAACACTTCCTTTGGGGGACTGCTGTGTGTCAAAATGCGTGCAATGCCATCAGTGTCATCAATGCTGTATTCATACATAACTAATAGTTTGTTGCAGTAGCAATTCATGTGAACCATGGGCCTTGAGCTTTCATCTCCTCAAACCTTCATGTGCACCAGAAGCTTGGTTTTGCTACTGAACTCATGGATGGGCAAATTTCCTAGGACCTACCACCACGTAGGCAACTTTCCAGTAGCTGAAATGCTGATTTTTAAACATTTGACTTGTATTGTTTTAAAATCTACAAAACCTCCCATTGTTAGCCAGTTTGCTCCTGTCTGCCTTGGTATATGACTAAAAATCACTTGATTTTTGGGTTTGTAAGCAAAATAAACCTTGTGCCTTTATTCTACCTAGTTTGCTGTGTGCCATCTCCTGCAATCTCTGCTTGACCCACCTACTGAAAGCAAATGTAGACTTCTTCTGTGGATGATGCAGCTGTTTTCCTTTTACTTTATAGCTTGGTGCTTAGTGTTGTAGAGCCCTGCATCAAAGGAACCACTACATTCCCTCTTAATTCATTTGATGCAGGTGCCTAAATTGAGAAGCCATAATGAACTGTTATAAAATGAAATAAAAATTCTGAGTTCTTCGTTGTGTAAAGGAAAATGCAGCAGTAGAGCTGAAAACTTTCTTTTGACACAGAGGAGAATTTAAGAGATAATGAGATAGAGAGAGATCCACCAATATGCTGATAACAAACTAAAAAGCCTCTGACATTTTTACTTACTCTTACCCTTTCCTTTATGTGTATATGTACATTTCCCCTATAGCTACTGCAGATATCCATTGCCTTCAGGATGACACCTTAATGCCATCTGCTTTTCAAAGCCCAAGGGATACATAGTCCTGCGAATCTGTTGGAATTTAGTCATAGATTTCAGCAGAACAAAAACTTGTGTTCTGAGAGAGGGAGGGCAAATGGTGAGGGGCCCATACTTGAACAGATATCCTTCGGTAGGTATCCTTAGACCTTTTTGGGGTCTGACTGTTTGTGCTTGGAATGGGGATAGCTAGATGTGTGCTTACCTTTGGTGACCATTTCATCTAGAAAGTAATGTGGGACTGTGTCTAGTTGCTTCAATGATAATTACTGTTGAGTTTATTTTTAAAAAAACACCACATTTGCATGACTCTCTATACCTCATGCTTTAGCCATCTGGATTAAAACCAAATAAGCATAATGGACAGTATCCTTCTAATGTCATCTCTTCAGCCTCTAGTAGAGATTGCTGTGTCTGTTGTGCACACACACATTGCAATTCCTCTTTGGTTTATTTTTAAGCACTGATCTCAGGTTGCTATCCCTGCATATAAATATATCAGGGTATGTTTACAGTGTTAAGGAATTAAAGGAGTCAGAGGAGTTTCAGAAATGTGTATTGAAACAGTGTTCTGTAATGCATATATTTTTTTGTTTGCTTGTGAAGAAAGTAAATTTACATAAAGAATATAATCTATTTTTCAGATTGATTAATGAAGAGAAGGGAGAAAGTGGAAAAAAAAAAAAAGGAAAAATTTACTTCATTTTGGCCATTGTCCATTTGAGCATGTTTCTGTTCCATCCAGCCCCATTGCTGTGCACATCAGTTTGATGTTTCTGTTTTCCCAAAGCATGGATGTAACACCACCATAGCAATTTTTTAACATGGACTGATTTCAGGGGAAGAGGGGACCTCCTGTAATATCCAGCTCCCAAACTCCTAGAAGTTTTATAGAGCAGGTCCATCAAAATGATGGCCTTGAATAGAGAAGACCTTTCAATTCTGAAAGGGTTGATGGAGGTCAAAAAGCAGCTTTCTCCCCTGGGCCCCTGTGAGTCATGGTGCTGTTGCACCCTGCACAAGAGGAATTTGCTTTCTTTCCTTTCTCTTCAGTGTTTGGGATTTTTTTATTACTCTTCTCAGAGACCTGTCCTTATAGTTTACAAGTCACCTGTGAGTCACAGCTTGCCTCCACAGGAGCAAAAAAATACACATATTTTGCAAATGAGTTTTAAACCTCACCCTTCATTCAGGCTGCTCAGGAGAGCTGACAGATTGTTCAGAAAACAGCAAATACCTATTCGATACAGTTACATAAACATCCAGGCTTTCCCTAAAGTGCTTCCTTCATATAACATGTCTGATTCTCCTGGACAGCTTCAAAGCTCTCTGATACTGAAGAGGTTCTCAGGGGGCAGATGATGCATTTACACCTTTTTCTCACTACTGCTTTCCAAGAGATTTACAGATATTTCTGAACTTGGCACTCCAACCTCTCTTTGAGGCAAACACAGCACAAATGTCTTGGCCCTGCAGCTGCAGACAGAACTGAGAATCAAGGGAAGCCTTTGGCTAGATCTCAGAGTTCCCATTACAAGGTTGGTACTTTAACAAAGCAAGGAAAGTCTGTGTTTAATAATCCTCTTGTCTAGGAGTTGGCTTTCTGATTTTGGAAGAAGTTTTGACATTTTGCTGATGATCTTCTAGTTACTAATTCCTCTGGTGTTTCCTACAAATCATGGAAATTAATACTTTTCTAAACCACAATGTATTCCTCGATAATTGCTTCCAGTGTGCTCCACAAAGGTGTGTGGTTTCAGAGTTTTGAAATGCTCTGCAAGGAGGTGTACTGCTGTGAAGCCCCATTGCAGGGATCAAGTTATATATTTCACATTGAGGATGGAAAGGAGGAGAAGAGATGGACTCTGAAAAGGAGAAAAAAATTAATGAAAGGTGTCTGTGGCTTAAGCAGTGGGCAAACTCCACCAAGTCAGAGCACAGAGCACACCCATCATTCCAGTAAAGGGAATGCATTCTTAAGAGGTGAAGCATTTCAGCCTGGAAAATGGACAAGATGATAAGGGCTGTTGCCATTTGATTAGTATTTACCTCTAGCAGAGGAATAACCTACATTTGGACAGATTTCCCAACCACACTTTTCAGATTGAAATCCTCAGGAGAGCTATCTGTGACTTAGCTTTTACTATCTGTTAGTTTGGAGCAAATATCTGTGGGAAATTAAGATTTGGAGAAATCTAGGCATTTTTGGGAAGTACACTCCCCGTAATTGAATAAACATATATAGCATTTTTCTAAAGATCCCTCTTAATGTAGATAGTTTTCATTCTTTGTTCACAGGTGAGCATTATATGGACACTGAGTTGAGGTGAGAGAACAAATCCTACTTTCATGGAATATATTGTTTTTTAAATCAGGAAAATATTGCTACTTACAAGATTCCATAAATATATGGAAATATATTTAAAATTCCATTTTAAATACTCTAAATATAGTTATAGGCTTTGTAATGAATAAAAGGTAGGCAATTTTAAGGATTAAGACATAGGATAAGAGATATAAATTATAGCTGGTAAAAATAAAGAATTTTTTTGAGAAAAATGTGAAGATGTTAAAACCCAAAACAGAGCAAAAAAAGATAAGATGTCCTTTATCAAAACTTGCTTTTAAAACTTGTAATACAAAGAAGATGATCTTGAAAGAACTAGACACCTATATAATCAGAGGAGGTGACTCTTACTGGGAATTTTTCCAAATATAAATAGATGAGAGGTCAAACCCATTTGATGCTCACTCAGCATGATTTCATGAATAATATGGACTGTGATATTTAACCACTATTAACCAGTATTTAGTAACTACTGATCTGTATTGAAAGTAAGAAATAAGGAACAATTTTTTTTTTTACTATCACAGACTAAGGTGCTACCATGAGAAGAAATATAATGTCATCAAAGATATGCTTCAGAAGAAATCTATCAAAAAGAGTCAGTGAGATTAAGTATTAAAAATGCATAATCATCTTCATATGAAAAGGATGTGCCTGGCTCCTTTATCTGTCATCCTTAATTAGGTAGGAAATAGGGCTTTTCAATGAGTTCTCTGCCAACTTCCACTCAGCTTACAGCCTGATGTTATGGAGCCAGAAGTATTTCAAATACATATATTAGTCTTTTTCTGTTCCTATTATTACTTGAAGTGACTTGTTTGAGTTGAGGCCTGCTCTGTCATGAATAGTTTATCTGTGCAGTCACGAGTACTGCAAATGGAATTGTCCACATAAATAAACACTGCAGGACTGGGCTTGAAGTCAGGGAGATTCAGGCTAGTGTAGAGGTTTGCCCGGGAGAAGTCTTTGCAGTGGACTTTAGGATGACAATTTCTGGGAATGCCACTTTGGGTTTTTATGTGCTGAAAATCCTGTGCATGTTTGGAATATATAATAAGTAATTATGACTTTCAACATCAGAACTCTTTTGTGAAATAAATCTTATGTAATAGTTTAGCTTTTCTTATTTGTTCTTTTATAACATATCGAATCCTTGCTTGGTTCCCAACAGTCCATCAAACTAATTGGATCAGTACCACACCTCCCTTTTGGGATGTGCAGTTGTTCAGTAACTAGCAGTCTGGGGCAAGACCCACTCTAGACTGGCTTCAGTTGAGACCTTATACCTGAGCTGGTCTTGCAGATCCTCAAGAGGAGGTTATTGGTCTTAGTCAACAGGTTAGGAAAGTTATGGTGTTTTCACTGTGGTAGAGATGACGCTATAGATTCTAGGTCCCAAGAAGACTATGTGAAAGGATTGCTGTCTTTTAAAGACCAAGTGACAAGTACACTGTTTCTTCCCTAGTACGGCAAAGTGAAATTGAAGTTATCCCAAGCCCAGCATTAGAGCTACAAGTCTTTTTAACATTTATTTGGTGATGTTCATAAAGCTGTTCCATATTTGGATGGTGTTACCATTAAAATGCAGCTGATATTATATTTCACGTATTTCCACTGTGTCAGAGTTACTGAGATAAAAACCAAACCCAGCACCTTAAAAAAAGTGTACCCTGAAGACAGAAGTAAATCTTATCTTTCTTGTATCTCTTCCACTGGAGAAATAACAGCCATACAAGTGAATTATTTTCATTTGTATCAAGGAATGGACTTTTACCCTTTTGCTTGACTTGACTTGAATCTCAAGTCTATTTTCTTGATGATAAGGCTAAATTTTTGATTTCTGAAATTCAATCGCATTGTTTCTATTTGTGCGTTTTGCACAAACCTTACCCATTCTTCCCAGTTGGTTTAGTCCCTTCCAGAACTGTATTTCTCATTGGCTGTTGTTCAGACTCAAACTGTGTGGTGTATGTGTGTTCACACCACTTTGATTTCAGAAGAAAGGTTAATTGCCCTGAAAGTTCTGTCCGTGTTTTAGTTTTGCTGTGTTTCTTTTCTAAAATTGCCTTTCATCTTTGCTGTCAGATTAAAGAGAGGAAACCTCAGATCACAATATGAATGGTGGGAAAGGACTCAAGTCATTCAAGGAATGCATCTGGGAGACAGGCAATGCAAACTTTATTACAGGAGAGAAAAGGATAAAGGACCTTTGTGTGTGGACTAACAGTTTTAGGAATCCTTCTACCCTGGCTCTCCTTGTACAGCTCCATTTGTAATAGTGACTGTGGGAAAAATTAAATCAGTCACTAACTTGCAAGTCACTAGTTTGTTGGGGGCTTTTCTTGTAGTTCTCTGTAATAGCAGCAGGCTGGTCCCAGTGATACAGAGGTACTCCTGTACTGGATTTTGTGGATGACTCCTATAACTATTCTGAGTTTTCCTGTCAAATGCTGGTGTAGACAAACTGCAAGAAGCTTGGAAGCTTCCATAGACTGTCTATTTCTCCATATTTTTAACCTGGAGAGAGCAAGCCTTTTGCCATGAGTCAGAGGATGAAAAAAAGGATGCCCAATGGTTGCACTGTTTAACAGTCTTCATTCTAAAAATGAGAGTAGGATCTGTTGCTGATAATTTTGTTGGTGGTGATTGTGAGATTATTGTATTTGGTATGTTTTCTTCACACTGGGGAGACTGGGAAGAGAAGTGATGAGGTGTTTTATTTCCCAAATAATAGATCACAAATCTCGTTATGCACCTTAATTAGCACCTTCAGCACTTGTTTCCACCTTCTACAGGAGCTGATGAAACCTGTTGAACTTAATGTGAATCTTCCTGTTAAATTTAATAGATAGCAGATCTGTGCTGAGCTGTCTTCTGAATGTTTTAACAAGCACAATTCCACCTTCTCTCTCAAGGCTTTGTCTCACTCAGCTTCCTTACTCCCTGACCTACCAGTGTGTACTGTTCTCCTTTCTACTGTCTTTCAAGCAAGGGCGTCTTTTGTTCTCCACACTTTAGGAAGATATCACGTTTGGCTAGAGAATGTATTTGCAGGCATCAGAAAAAAAGTAATTGCATCAGAAAAAAAAGTAGTTGTGTAAGGAGAAATTTTGCTTGGCCAGCATGGTTACTTGCTCAGCTTACTTAGTAAGCAAGCTTGGTGGATGCACTACTCCCTCCCCACCCTCCTTCTCCTCCCAGGGGCAGGGCCCCGGTTCTAAGTCTCACCCAGGGCAGCCAGCAAAGTTCAGCTTCTCTCTGAAAGCAGGAAGTAAACCAGCAAGGGAACTGTGACTGAGTGCGGAAGGGTTAAAAGGAATGCTGCTCTTCTGTTCCACGAGGCTGCTGCCACTAATCACGCTGTTTATATTTACAGCTTTCCCCCTCCTCCCTATTGTGCATAAAGCACGCCTCTGAAAACAAAGCCTGAGCACTGCTGTAGGTTAGTCAGACTGTGTGTAGTATCTGATTGCTAACTGAAGAGACTTGGAGGCTGCAGATTCACTTTTTTCTACCTGTGGTAAGGCACACACCTACACTTAGCAAATGCCTTATAATTAGTGATGCTCTGGACAATGTTCGTGAGCCAACTTCCTGCCCACAAGTGCCCTTAATCTCAATTTGGGACTTGCAGTCACAAGAGGACTGCATGGATGTGCTGGAGTGATGCTTGCATACCAGACATTCTTTATCATAAAGATGAAGGGGGGTGAGAGCTTTCTGGGTAGGGGGAATAATGGGAGGGTTGTCCTTTCCTTCAGTTCACTGGGGCCTGCCTACTGATTTAAATTGTAAATAGTGTTACAAACTAGCTGTGGCAATTTGTTGTTTCTTAGGAGAATTATCTGATTTCTACTAATATAGAGTAGAAAAGGGAAAGAATAAAAGGAAAAATTATATATCTCTACTAATTTAACATCAATCCCTTTTCATAACTTAAATAGTTATTTTAACCACATGTAGGGAATGTCAGTTCCTTTGGGACCCTTTGATCTTACTTTTTTAACAGTACAAAACTCTTTCCTTTCCCTTGTCTTTCCACTACCATAAACTACTATCACCACCGTGATGTTTAAAGACTGTGTAGTGACATGCGTCTGGTAGGGTCAGCAGGAAAGGTTCCCTGCTGTCATGTCATCTAACCCAATCAAGTTTACTCTTTAAAATTCACTGGATTTAGACCTCTGGTCTCATATGCAGGAAGCCATTCATTTGTCTGGGGGAAGAAGTCAATTCATTTCCAGTCTGAGTGTGTTCCAAGACAGAAACACAGAAGGGCTGAGGCTGGCAGGGACCTTTGGAGTCCATCTAGTGTAATGTCCCTGCCCAAGCAGGGCTGCCTGGCGCCAGCTGTGCAGAACCATATCCGGATGGTCCTGATTTTGAGTATCTCTAAGGATGGAGCTTCCACAACCTCCCTGGGCAACCTGTGCCAGCACTCAGTCACCTTCACAGTGAAAAAGTGTTCCCCAATGTTCAGAGGAAACCTCCTATGTTTCAGTTTGTGCTCATCGCCTCCTGTTCTACCACTGGGCACCACTGAAGAGAGTCTGGCTCCCTCCTTTTTGCACCCTCCCTTCACATATATCTCTACAGTGATAATATTCCTTCCCTTGAGCCTTCTCTCCTCCAGACCAAATAGTTGCAGTTCTCTCAGCCCCTGTTCTTAGGAGACGCTCCAGCCCCTTGATCACCTTTGTGGCCTCTTCCATGTGTTCCTATCTCTCTTCTATTGGGGAGCCCAGAATGGGACACAGCACTCCAGATATGACCTTACCAGTGCTGAGCAGAGGGGAAGGATCACCTCCCTTGATCTGCTGGCAGTGTTCCTCCTAATGCAGCTCAGAATAAAAGGGCTGCATGAAAGACGGTTTACACCCATTTGTTCTTGTGCTAGTGTTTTTCCTGAAACTTCAGTAGCACCATGCTTTTAACTGGCCTGAAAGGAAGCGTAAACAGCCATATCCCTTCTCAGTCTTCATTTTGCTAGACTAAACAAACAACTTTGTTAGTCTGCTCTTTGATAATATTCACCATTCCCCAGTTCTCCCAGTAACCCTTTTATGGGTCTGTTCCATTTTCAACTCCTTTTCCTAAATACTGTACTGAGTTTTCCAGGTGACCATGTCATCCATACCTCTTCCTTCCCTGTAGGAAATAACTGAAGTGATAAGAGCCGCAGCTACATAGATTTTGATTATGATATCAGTTCATTGTGAATCCAGGATGAATAACCACAGCCCCGCTCTCCCCAGTACAAACAAATTTCCAAAGGTATTTGAGTTGGGGATGGAGTGTTTCCTGAAGTGAAAAATGGATGGCATATAGATAATTAACATGAATAGTAACAAAAATCTAAATAAATCCACCATTTCTTTCCTGGTCAGCTAAGGAATGTGAGCTACATAGCGCATGACTAGCTGTCAGAGGAGGACAGAACTATGGCTCGGATCTGAGGTTACAATTGCAGGGATGTTAAAATCCCTGCCATAAACCAAATCCCTCCCAAGATGACTGAAAGACTCAGTTTGGATTCAGTAAAAACAGTAGTCACATTTCCAGAGTGTAGGGAAATGTATCTGAATGATATAAAGAAATTTTCTTTCACCTTTTTCCCCTTTTTTACTTCCCCTTGGTTTCTTTGCTATAGCTGCATTATTCTGCTTCTAAGCTCATTTATTTCTATTAATAGGACTTTTCATCTGTAGGTAGTAATGACCATTAAAGTTCCCACAGTAATTTAAAACTATTTCTCCGTTCTAAGTGATAGGAACAGAGCTCCCTGCCCTTCAATGAGTGGAGCAAAGAGATTATCATCTGCAGAATGGTCATGGAGTTAAATGTAGCTAAAATTGAGCAGCTCCTCTCACAGACGAGTTAGTTTCATCTACTGTGTTGAATCTTGGGATGAAGTTTCTAAAAGACTATTGCAATATTGCATCAGAGGCAGGGAGAAGATATTGTATCTGATCAGCGAAATTTCATTTTATATTTTTTCTGCCCACAGCAAGGAACTTTTCAGCTTGATGAAGATGCAACTGCACCTGCCTTGGGGACATTCACTGTAATTGGACACTCTCAAGCGTCCAGGATGGGTGTGGAGGCAGCAGTAGGGTTCTAGCAGCAGTCAGGACCCCAGCCAGGTAAAGCAAATCAGGTAATTCAAAACATATGTAAATTAACCTGTAAGAGCAGATTTAGTCCATTCATCACTGCAAGTGCCTGTAAGCCAACTCTGTTCAGAGCTGAAGTGGGCTTAAACTGCAATGCCTGTTAAAAGCAATATACTACGCATCAATACAGAGCTGTCAGCCACCTCATGTAGCTTTGAGCAGCATCTGTCAGGCAGGATAATGTTTAGGTGCATATATTCTGCATTTGTTCTTAACACTGGCAATTCAAGCTACTGCTTTTTTTTTCTGAGTGTCAGAAGAGCATTTGTCACCGCAGCCCCTTTCTGGGCCCAGGGTGTTGCCATAAATACGCTGGACATAGAGGACAATTTTCATGCCTCCTGCACAGCTTTAGAGACAGTCAAAACAGATCTCTGATAAGACAGAGGTGGCAACAATCCAGCCTGACTAACGTCCAGCTTGAATTTGAAGCAAGAAGGAAATGGAAAAGCAGCCTGAAAAGTGCCCTCAGCTAGGTCATTGGCTAAAATCCTGTCCTCGTATCCTTTTGTAAATTCAATGTACCTCTCCAGCAGGGTTATTTGCAAAGCCTAGTGATGTGTGTGAGACAGATATTTGGTTCCCAGTGTACAATTATGGGCAGGCACTTGCTTCCTCAGGTGCTCTCTAAATGCATTTTATTCAATGAAAAATTCAAGTTTGTCTGTATAACAGGACACTCATTTGTGTCCTGACACAAATACAGTCATATTTCATCAACCCCTTCAATAAGAAATACTTTTCCCTTATAGAATGTCCATGTCTCTTTTCCAATATAACAAATGCTACTTAAAAAAAACCCAAACAGAAATTATTATCCATTCTTCTTTTTCACCAACATCAGTTAAAGATTTATCAATTATTTTGTTAGAGCTACGATTTCTTCCCATGGTTTTTCCCTAACGTAAGTGTAATATATTAGATTATTAACCTTAAGAATATAAGGTTTCCTTATACGGTATTTTTTCATTTTACCTCTTTCAAGCTGGATGATGCTGTAATGTGTTTGGGTTGACAATAAAGTTTGTTTTCTCTGTTAATTTGAATTTAAAAAAAAAATCAATAAAAATTTGGAAACACAGAGAAAACGTTTATTTTGGTCAATCTTATAAAATACAAACCTTGAGTTAAATTTAGTAAGCATCTCTTGTACTTCAGGTGCTATAAAATTAAACACTTTTTCTTTTATCGTTTTCAACACCGAAAGAAAAACACTGCTTTGGTTCCCATGTTCTCACTGCCGCCAGCTCCTTCTCCTCTCTGGCTCCTGTGACACAAGATGAAGTTAGACGTGCCAGTGACAGTATGCATGGTAAGATATGTGCTGGGGATGCTGCTGACAAGATGGATATTCTTGGAAGGCTCTGTGACATTTCTCCCTGCCCTTTGCTAAGGAAAGGGGGTCAGTGGAACACCATCAGGGCTTCAGGCACCAACCTGAGTGCACAGCATCGCTCCCCCATTTCCATGTCATGAAGTAGAGCTATTGATCCTCCTGCTCAGAATATATAGGAAGACATGGGCATGCCTTCCTGTCAAATCGCATTATCTGTGTTATGCCTTAGGAAGATGAGGAGGAGTTGGAACTCCCCACCAGAATAAAGTAAGGAGCAATGTTTTCTTTATGTTCTTTGCTGAATGATGGATCGATGGACAAATGTACAGAAGTGCTCAAAGGCAAGAAAGAAGAATGAAACGGATGAAAAACAAGAAAGAGACAAAGATTCAATCCTGGCCCTAGTAAAGATCCAGATTTGCTGTTGACCTCAGTGATAGAGAACCAGAACAAAAGAGCAGGTGGACGAAAGCAGGGACAGGAAAAAGAAATCAGATGATTTCATCCTCATGTTTCCATCTCAGTTCCCCTCACCCACCATCAGTCTCCACTTTCTCCAGCTCTCATCTTTTATCATTGCTGAAGCAGTAAGCTGTCATTTCTCATCTGGTATCTCCCATCCATCCATCAGCATGTCTGGGATAACTGGCAGCTAATTCCAATGGGTGAGCGACCCATCAGTATCCCTTGCCAGTTCCCACGGTGCATGTAAACTGATCAAGCTAACAAATTCTGACAGGTGAGAGACATCCATCCGTAGCTGCTACCGGTAGCAAAGACAGAGACATAAAGGGTTCCATATGGTGTTCAATGGGGAGATACAATGCCAGAAGAGAAACATCTCATTGTCCTGAATTCACAGATTGCTCTTTGATCTACCTAATGATCTCATGGGGCCTCTAAAACACGACCCTCTTCCTATTCTGCCCTAATGCCAAAGGTTTAGGGGAGACCAGAAATACATTCTGCTACATGCATGCTGCCTAATAGATATTGTCAGGTCATGATACAAATGTTGCCAAAAGCCCTTTCTCAAGAGGGCAGAAAAACTTGGTGGAACCAAGACCTCATTTTTAGCAGCTGTTTTTCAGGGCATGCTGATGTGACTGAAAGAGCAAAAGTCCTTTTCTCAATTACCTAACACTAGAAAAAAATCAGAATTTCACAGGAAGTGAACAGCTACAGTCTGCATTACAACAAACTAGGCCTTTTCAGACAGTTTTGCATGGCCAGCTTTCTGTACCTGCAAATGGTGGAATATAATTCACAAGCCTAAACCAGACATTTGTAAAAACTTCTTCCCAAGACTCTTCCCACAGCCAAAATCATAGTCAATCTCATAAAGACTCCCTTCAGTTTCCCTTTAGCTAATATAATTGTTTTTATTTAATCTTGCAATGATGTAGTTTTTCCACTAAGAGGTGGAAAATTGAGACGGAAGGGAGTATTTTCCCTTCCATCTGTTGGCTGTCTTCTCTTCCCAACGATGTCCAAGTTTCACTGAACAACTCCCTTTCTCCACAGCCATTTCAGACCTCATGCCTTGTCTTGAGCCAGCGCTTACTTTGATCTGGGTTCTTACAGTCTACAGCCATAAGTAGGATGTCTCATTTCAACATCGCTCCTTTTCTTTACTCGTTGAGCCACATGCTTATGATGCATTTCATAAGGAACTTCATCTCTTATGCCTACTTCCACAGGCAAGAAGCCCACACGCACTAGCTTTTTCTGCTGATGTTCTCCAGATGCCCAGCTCTATTTGGTAGCCTTTCTCTTTTGCCATGCTAACTGTGTATCATTTCCTTTCAGCATTCCTGCAAGTTGCAGCCATTTGGGGCAGCCAGGCTTCCTCCAGAAACAGTCCTCTGAGTCCCTTTGCAGGGGTGTTCTTGTTGGTGTGCTGGCAGCCAGGAGGGGGGCGATCTTCTAAGCTCCATCTGTTGCTTTCACCTCTGTTTTAAACGTCTGCTCTTTCTCAGTGCAGCTATCTATTCATCATTTATTGTTTAATCCATTCTCCCTACAGTGGTTTAGCCCAAGAGTAGACAGAATAATCACTTTTGGAGTTGAGCCTGTCTTTTCCTTAAAGAAAACATTACAGACATCGCTCTTTCGCACTGGAATTCCTGCCATTTAGCTGCATCAATGATAAGGCTTGATTCTTTGGAAGATATTTTACTGAAGCTAAGGAAACACTTCTGGGGAGAAAACAAAGTTTTAACAGGACACTTCGAAAAGAAGGCCATCCCAAGATCCTAAGCCTATTGCAGTTTTAACTAAAAATCTTTCTTGGCTTGCCCACTGGAAGGTCAGCCATCCTTGGAGTTTGCGGTTGCTGAGTAAAGTGCTGCTGTTTGTAACGCTTTCTCTCAATGCTGAACTCACCACAAGTAGATGGACACAACTCCATCCTATGGCGTTTGGGCAGGCACTCGGCAATGGTTGCCCATCGCTGTGTGGAACAACAGGATGGCACAAGTAGTCCCAGCACTTCACAGGCAGCCCTTCACAGCCAAGGAGGTGTCAGGCAGGTTGAGGCCCCGGGCAGGGCTCCTTGCTCCATCACCTCGAGGTGCTGCACCACTTCCAGGACTCCATAACATGCAACGCACATGTTTCACCCAGGTCACCCGTGCTAGTGCCAGGACCGCACCAGGCAGGTAATTGTTTACTAACGTTGTGCACTTTTTGTCAAAAAACATCCCCTGGCATCACAACATTTTGTTTTGGGGCACTTTGTGGCTTTTCCTTTGGGGCCTTTCCTTGCCACAAGGAAACTCGGTGTCCAGTCGGACAAGCCGGTGGCTTTGTGGTGACAGCACACACCTGCACTAGGAGCGACGGTGGCTCTCGGGCAAGGAATGGGGGCACAGTCCTGGCAGCAGCATCCCCACTCCCGCCAGCGCCACCTTCCCGCGCAAAGCGTATCCCTCCGCGCGTGCTCACTGGGAAGCAGCGCCTGTCCGAGGATGGAGGGGGGGGGAAGTCTTCCCACGCCCCCCGCGCCGAAGGCGCTCGGCTGTTCCCGTCGCTTTCCGGCGCCGCCGCCGCCTTTCCCCGCCCTCTCGCCAACTGCCTGGGCGCCCGCACTCCCGGCGGTGCGGCGGGAGGAGGAGGCGGCGGAAGATGGCGGTGGGGATTGGCAGGGAGGCGGTGGCAGCATCAGCTCTGCGAACGAGCCCGTGGGCAGCCAGCGCCAGAACCGGTGAGGGCCGCGGCTGAGCAAGGAGGCGGCTGGGGCTGCGCCGCCACCGCCCTCCCCGGCGCCGCTCCCTCCTCCTCCTCCTCCTCCTCCTCCTCCTCCTCCTCCTCCTCTTCTCCCTGCCTCCCTCCCTCTCTCGCCTTCCCCGCCTGCCCCGGCCCTCCGCCCTCGCCCCGACCCGGCATGGACGGTGGCGCTCCGCCGTGTCGCTGCCGCCGCCGGCGCTGAGCGGGGCCGCCCGCCCGCCGCTCCCGGGAGCGGGGAAGATGTCGGACACCAAGGTGAAAGTTGCCGTCAGGGTCCGGCCCATGAACAAGAGAGGTAAACGGAGGCTGGGGGCACAGCGGGGTGCGGGAAGGGGGCGTCCCCCCGCGTTCTCCCTCGGGCTGGCGGCGGGACGAGCCCCCGCCGTCGCTCGCTCCGAGGGGGACCCGGCGGGGGCCGAGCTGCCCCGGCGTGCCGGGAGAAGCGGGGGTGCGCTTGCCCTGGGTACAGCCCCCCCCTCGTGTCGCCTTGCAGAGCTGGACTTGAATACCAAGTGCATCGTGGAGATGGAAGGGAACCAGACTGTGCTTCACCCTCCGCCTTCCAACACCAAGCAGGGAGAAAGGTAAAAGCCCGAGTCGCCGTGCCCCGAGTGAAAACCCAGCCACGGCTCCTTCGCCTCGCCCTCGCAGACGCCTCGCCCGGCTTTGTCAGGGCAGCGGCGGGGTCCCGGGGGTCTCGCTCGGTGCCTCTCGGGGTCTGCGATGAGTGGGGAGGAGGGGGCGAGGGGCGAACGCTGGCCGGGGGTCGCTGCCTTGGGCTTGCATCCCTGTGAAGGAGGGATCGGTTCTTTACCTGGCTTCCTGGCGGGATGGGACGTACCCAGTGTGGAGACAGAAGATCCCTGTTGGCCTCCCAGATTTAGAAGTTGATTGACTGCTCAAAAAATAAGCTGTTGAGTAGGTAAGGACTTAGACTGTGTGTGCTGCTTTCAGAAATTTCCCTTGAGTGCAGACTGCCAACAACTTGATATAACCTTTGGGGGACCAAGAAGCAGAATCTGATTTTTATGCTAGTGATGGATTTTTTTTAATAGGTTTGTTTACTAGGTTTTAATGTATTTGCATTTGAAAAAGCTGTAATTGCTAGATCCTTTATTAATTCAGTGTTGTTCTGTGAGTAGCTTATGAGAATATGCTAAAATAATTTTGAAATCTGGCATTTAGCTGTGATGCCCCAGTGAAGAATACCCTTGGAAATAATCCAAAATACCGATGCACTAGACTGTAAAAATAGATCAGAACAGGAAAAGATTTCTTTCCTTTGAGGGAGTGTGGGGAAAGACAGGGAGGTGCGAGGGGAATAGTTACGTTGTATCCTTGTGTGTTCAGTTACATTGTATTCTTGTCCATTCAGTTACCTGTTGACTGCTTAACTTAAGTTGGTCGGTTAAATGTATTTAATGCCAAGGAGTGTGAAATCATAGAGAGATTTTAAACCTAGCACGTTCCTACCACTTAAATTTTTTTAAGAATATTTTTGATTCAGTTCATAGTAGTTATGAAGAAACTGTAGTGTGAGAATATTCTTTTTTCCAAAGGCAGTGTTTTATAAAAGCAGGAAGCTTTTATAGCTTTCCAGCAGAAGAGGTTGAGACCTTCTCTATTCTTACATGTTCGAGGTGGAAAAGTGCTTCTCACATTAAATCATGTCGTAGAATATAGCTGTAATCACACCAGTTTGTTTTAAATCCAGCTTGCATTGTCTTCAGGACCATCGTTTGGTTAAAGTGCTGGCCTGGGTCTTGAAAGTTTTGTGCTTGTTTCCTACCAGTCTCAAAGATCTTTGTGTAATCTTCTATAAGTCATGCTGTCTCTGTGGGTCTTAGCATCCCATCTGTGAAATGGAAATCTTGGTTTTTATTTAAAAACCATTCTGTTGTAGAAAGTATGGAGGTTTTTTTCAATCAACAGGAGTTGAATAAACACTACTATAATAAGAATGACATTAACTCTTCAAAGTGAGTGGATTTGACAGGTATGAAACACGAAATACACAGAGTGTACAAAGCAAGAACAGAATTAAGATTTAAAAATCACTATTTCAATAGACTTGAGAGACTAAGAGCCAGGTGGTTTAATGAAGAGCCTTGAATTTGTGAATTTTGCTTGTGCACATTGGCCTGCAGTAAGACTATTCAGTGACTCTGTCTTTTGAGAGCTTCTGTGTCTTGTGTTTGTCAGGCTTTACTATCTATAATGTATGTAGATTCTCTTGGTTGGAACTGGCTTCTGTTTCTATGTCAATATCCTTATGGATGAACTGTGATGCTTGTGTGCAACCCCGCTGACGGCAGCTGTGTTGGCAAGTAATAGGTATCCTGCTTGCAGCACAGTGTGAGGCTAGAATTTGGCTGGCTGTTAACTTGTGTGTTTGAGACAACTGCCAGATTTATTGGAAGTAGCAGTCAAATACTGATTGGAAGTAACTCTCACTAGTGCAAACATATAGTTTGGGTGCCTGCTTAAATGGCAGATGTTGTATGTAACCTGTTGAGATGCCTGATGGACTTTTTAGTGCCTTGTGAAAATCCTTACACTTTCTTCAGTCTGAAACTGCTGATTTCTATTTTTTTACTCAAGATAAATAGTTTAATTTCTCATGAAGAGAAATGAATTCTGTTCTTCTATGTGTACCCACCATAAAATGTCTGTATAAACTGGCTCTGAATTGCTGAGTAGCTGCTGCTTGCACTGGGATTGATGCCTTGGCAGGGTTAGGGATGTCAAATGGATTTTTGGTTTTCTTTGTGTAGCTTGTTTTTATATAGCTTAACTGGATTTTTCTTTCAGAGCAACCATGTCATTGCAAAAATGATTTAATTTGTTAGGGTGATTAATTGGTCTTTCTCTACTCTATGTATTGTTTTAATATTCTGTTTAATCTTACCTTTCCCTTTTTAAGTTTTATCTTTTTATATGGAAATTTCCGTTTTCTACATGAATGGTAGTACAAGTTTGTATTGCACTTTGGAATAAGAATAAGTAGCCTTCTAAAGCAAATTTGGTTTCCAGGACTGCTTTTTTTAATTCAGCTGAAGCCAAGAGACTATAGGGTGTGGGGAGTAGAATTCAGGACCATGCTCTTTATTTGCTTTGTTCTCTCAGTTAAAATTTAAAAGGTAATGACAGAATTTTCTAAAGTAAAATTAGGTAACTCTTTAATAATGATAAGATTATAAAATTTGCTCTTGGAAGAACATCCAAAGTTAGGCTTTTACTAGCTTTGCCGATGCTGTAAGGAATTCTTGAATTAAGTTTAAGTTCAGTTGCATGATAATAATTAGTCTCTAGGCATTATGAAGGACAGTTCTAAAGGATTTTACATTGGCAAGTAATGCTAGTTTTACAAGTGGTGTAAAAAGCCTAAAATCCCAGGCAGTGCTGTCATTTGTCCAACTTTCATTATTGTATTAGGGGTAAAGCTATAACCATAAATTAGAACAGGGTTCTGACTGCATCTTCTAACTGCTAGACCACACAGCATCCACACCGTAACAACCACTGCTACAAAATAGCAATTGTTATTAAATACAAGTGTTCTGTCTTTTTATAAGCAGCAAGCATGCTGTTGCCCACAGGCACATGACTTCCAGCGTCTAAACTAACGAAGGAGGAAAACCAGAACATAGTAAAACTGAACAGTCTGTGTCTGAAAGGCAGAGGAAAATCTTTATCGACTGAAGTAATAGGAGACAGAGTTCAGAAAGGAACGGTTTTCATTAGCTGCTATCAGGTATAATCTCCGGTGCTGGCAAAGTTTTTGGAAGTTCGTTGTTGAACTTCATACCTTTAACCCTTGTTTTACTATTATTGGTAGCAGTAGTTTCCTTTATACCTGCTGAAGTGTGCTTGTGTGTTGCTTTAGTTCCCTCTCCCATCTCTAAGCCATTTCCTCCCCAAAACTAATATAAGAATTCCATTTCTTCCCCCCAAAAAATTCCTGGGAACCCTCTGTTTTTTTTTCCTGTCTTCGCCTGGGCATCTGAATTTCCTTTCTCAAAGTACACTCTTCCCAGAAAAAAACCCTGTTCTAACTTATAGTCTTTTAGAAATGGGTATTATGTTTCTAAGCCAACTGTATACTTGGCAATAAGGTGCAGTGTTAAAATGTAACTATGAGATAATTAGAGTATGGAGTCACAGTCAATCTTGCAAAATATTTCAGTAACTCTTTATGATGGAAATTTCACATCTCTATGTCTATGGAAGATCTCACTTTACATTAAGGATGGTATTTTTTTAGTAGGACAAATGAGGCCTTGCTGGGTTCCTCCTCTGTTTTTGATTGTTAAAATATGCTTTCCTCCTTTGCTTTCCTTCTTTCTTTCCTTTCAGCTATGCTTTTTAATGCATAGGATCTGAAAAGTTTTATTTTAGTTCCCTGACAACAGTTCTTCGTGACATGATTTTTCCTTTAGTAAGCAAAATATTTGTCTTGACAGAAATAAACAAAGAACTATGGAGACAGTAGAACTGCAGTGCTATTTCATCTGTAGTTTTAACTGAAACACAAATTCATCTGTTGGGCAATTTATTCCATTAGAGCTCGGTAGCCTGGTGCATATTTTGCCTTATTGAAAAATTCAGTGCAGAAAACAAGAAAGAAGTTCTCAGATTGTAGAGCTGAACTTCAAATCTCCACTTTTCTCTGAGAGTATCTTTCTTGGCTGTCTTAACTCTTTAAAAAAACCCAGCATGTTCTGACTTGCTTGTTCTGTCCTCTTCCATCCTCATTTTGATAAGACGAGTAGCACCAAGACCCGATTGTCATTAAGTAAAACTCTTCCTATAGTTCTAAATTACTAAAGATTACAGAGTATATGGGGGCTTTTTGTGTATGTGTGTGTGTGTGGGTTGAAGCTCTTTAATAAAATAAATAGCTTGGAACAGATGTGTCTGTGTGTCTATCTAGTTTTTGTAGGTCATAACACTTTCAAAGATTAATATCTGAAGCACAGATTTCATCCCTAGGCAGCTTGTCCTAAAACTCTTGTTTCCAGAAAACAGCTGTTGCTCCCCTTGCTTTGGAGAAAACATGACTTTGGATGGTCTTTAGTACATAGTCCTTCATGTGGTATTTTGTCATTTTTGATATGTTGCTTTGAGTAGCATCAAGGATGAGAGAGGAGCGCTGTTGGAGGGAGAGGTTACGTGTTTCTGTTAATGGTAACTTTTTCAAACTGAAACTTCTAGAAGCTGAAACAGGACAGCTGAAAATTTTCTCCATATCTGAAGGAATGATCGACAAAATCATGTCTTTGAAGTGTATACCTCAAATTATCACCTGTCTGAGGTGGATCATAAAGTAACAGAAGGCAGTGACTTTTATCTTTGCAGGAAATTGTAAAAGCAATCTGACTTTGACCTGTCTAACTTTCCTGTTAGACATCAATGTTCAGGATGTGAACTGTTAGCTTTGAACCTTTGCGGAAGAAATGTATTTGAATTACAAAATGCATGGTTGGAAAATGTCATTTTGGGAGCTCTTTTTGCATTGCTTTAGTCCATTTATGCCTCAGATGGGACAGTAGATGCAGTTCCTTGAAATGGCTGTTCTGAAATTCCATGTAATTTGAAACAAAATGAGGCAGAAACTTGTAATCCAAAATATTGTGTGGCATGGCTCTTGGTTCTTCCTAAGGTGGCCTGAACTGTGAGTAAATGCAACATCCATTATTTTACCATGTTTCTGAAGTCCAGACAGCTGTTAGGACCTTGTGCTTTGGTCTGTAAATGTCATGGCTGGAGGAAACTACCGTTGGAGGCTGTTGGGATTTTGGGTAAGCAGCAGTTTTTAGCTGGCAAAATTTCAGAACAAAAATAGATAAAGTGATTGGGGAGAAGGAAAACTGTGCTTAGTATGACCATGTTTAGGCAATTGTTGCTTTGTAGCCATTCTCTGCTTTTGGACTACTGAGCGTTATGTTCAAATATTTCTGTGTGGAACACAGTGGAACGAGGTTCAGCTTCAAACTTGTCCAGTTTTTCTGTTTTACGATGTTAGAAGTGCCTTAATTGTGGGACATGAAAATATGAGTAAAAAGATTAGGCCTTTAGACATGTTTAGCTTCTGTGTTTAGAAGGGACAGGTATGCATGCACTTGTGTCTTTCTGCAGCCAGAGGTGTTTTTGAGGTCTGGATTACTAGTCAATACATGTTGAATATGTTGGCTATTGAAATGAATTATGAATTTAAAAAAATTACAGCTCTCTTAAAATGTGGAGGGATTTTTACCCTTTTTGGGGGGGATGGTAGCACTAAAGGAAAAAATTTATTTTCACATCCTTTCCCCTTTAGTGTAAATAGAGACAGATTTCTTGTTTTGAAAACAAGATTCTTTGCTCTGTTGTGCATCTAGTATGTTTATTAAATGTGCGTATGGTAAGATTCCGGACTTGGATTCGCTGTAATTTAATGGTTAACAAATTCAGAGTTAAATGATGCTTATAAACATGTAATCAAGGTGTGGATTAGATTCAAAATACTTCAGGAAGTGCTTAGGAAGTCCCTGTTCTGCAGAACTTGAGCACAGAGAGAAGCAGCACACACCAGGTGCCCTTCCACACAAGTCTGAGTGCGGCGCAGAGCTGGGGTGTGAATCTTGGCACAAAGTTTCGAGGGCAAAGTCAATCCCTTTTTGGTCTGATCGGGCCTGCAGTGCAACATGTGCAGGCAGGCATCTGCCGCTCAGGGATTCAACATGGTGGTACTTCTAGTAATAAGATTAGAGCTAAATCTTTAAATTGGCGAACACGCTTGTTGCTATTGTGTTTGAGACATTATCAGATTTGAACATTCCTCTATAGCTGGGTGCAGTGGTAACTGCCTCTGGCTGTGGTGCCAGTGTCTCTTCCATGGGCAGACTGTCCTTGGTGGGAAAGTTGTGCAGTGCCTTTTCTTATTTGGCCTCTGCTGGGCATGGTTTGAATCTATTAATGGAAACAATTACTGCCTGCTATAGCAAAATGCCAACTGCTGCAGCAGGGCTGCGCAGATGCTGTTGCTTAACTGAGTAACTTCTCTGATTGCTTGATTCCTTGTATTTTGTGAGGATGTCTGGTACTGATGGCAGCATGGAGAAGGCTCTTTAAGGAAGTGTGAAAATGTTGGCTGGAGACAGTGAGTGCAGCCTACAAAGACGTGGTCCCTGCTGTGCAATGATGTGCACCACAGGACTCAACTATCAAGTTAACTTCTGACCCAAAGCAGCTAGTTAACTAAAACAGTTGCCCCGTTGCCTAGAAATAATGTTGCTGTGTGTCTTTTTACAAGAGATCATACAAGGGGTATAAGTTTTTCTAGTTAGTATCTGACTTTGTATGTTCATATGAAATTGGTCATCAGAGTTTGAGGTTTGATGGAGCATGGGTTGATTGTGTGTGTCTTTATGGTCCTTCTGTGTGAAGCATGAGATGAGTGTTCACGGCAGGGTGACGGAGGTAAATTAACAATTTAGAGTATGAAGGTCGATCAGAAAAATGCATTGCTGACAGGAACTGAAAATCAATGACTTGAGCTCAAGATATCCATGTTGATGAAAAGTAGGAGTGAAACAAGCTGTTTTCAATGCCAGGGGAGGGTGTCCTTTTGTGTAATTTCTCGTTTGGGGTGAAAAGTGAATCAATGCCCTCTTGTGCTTGGTTAGTGTTATTCTCTGCAGTTCTGGCTTTTATTTTTGATAGTTGCCTTTTAATCTAAAAGTAATTATTAAAAAAACCAACCCTCAGCCATCAAAACATCTACAAATTCCTAACCGTATCCTGAACTAATATATTCTTTAGTCATCAGCCACACCCTTCATTTGACATTTTGTTACATCCTAAATAGAGACATCCTCAAGCATGTACATGCTTACCAAATACTCCTACATCATCTTCGGATAATGTGAAATTAGTGGCTTGTAAGGTGTAACTTTTTCACTAGGAGTTAATCTGAATGTTCGGTCTCATTTTACATAGATCACTATAGGGAAATCTGTACTTTAACAGACCCTCATGAAGTCCTTAATGGCTTATTGTCCTGTAGTGGCTTATTTGCTATTTAAATGTTATAACTCAGGGCAGAAATTTACACCACAACTAGTGTTTTGACAGATAGCCATGAATATATTTTGGTGTTTAGTAAAGGTACAGGACTTATTTTGGGGTACATCATTCAGCACAGCAGCAGAAAGGTGTGTCTGAAGCATTGCTGGGTGCTTGTGTTAATGCATGGTTATGATGGTGCTGGATACGGGTGCAAAGAGGCTCACTGTGCACTAGCAACAGGTTAAGTGCTTATGACCTACTTGTTAGATGCTAGCCCTGACCAAGCCTGTGCTGCTGCCTCTTCACATTTAGTAACAGCACAGATAGCAGGCTAGTAGCGACTGACTGGGATTCGTGGTGTCACTGCATCTTCTTTTTGCAGTGTATGTATACTCCAAGAATTTTAAGCATTTCATAAACATGAATCGAAGCAGCTGCTGTGGCTGGAATGGCATGCTTATCTCTGCGTGTGTTTATGAATATACTGTTCCATATGTTTAAAAAAGTGCCAGGGTGCATTGTGAACTGTAAACTTTGTATAAAGTAACTTGATGCTTTGTTTTAAAAACACATTGCTGAAAATGTCAACACTTGAATATTTTTTCTGAATTTCTCTGTATTAGAGAATATTTTAGACTTGCAAATACAATGAAAAAATACACATGATATCTTGTTTGTTGAGCTTACATTATCTTAGTTTTTTCCAGAGTCTCTTTTTAAGCATAAATGTCAATCCCAAGTAAATAGTGTACAACAGCCTCTAGACAAGATTAAATTTTCTTTTAGTTTAAGGCTTCAAAATTCTGAATCTGTCACTTGGGATACTGCAATAATTTTACTAGTGTTAAATGCAAGTATATGGAGCTGTCTGTTTTGCTTAATATTTCTTGTATGATGACAAGAAACAGCAGACCTTAGATAAGCAACTGGAGTATTTGATACTTCTTCGCATGTGGTTTCTGCTTTCCATCTGTCTTCATGATTAAAATAATTTCTAGTGTAGCTAGATGGCTTTTCACAAACTTGTTTCTTCAGAGTTGGAGGAAGAGGGATCGTGTGAGGTGGAAGGGGAAATTTATCTGCAAAACAAATTGATTTGTACCATTACTGGCACTGGCTGCAATGTAATTTTTAAAACTTCAAAGTTCTTATTTTTGTTGAATATTTACTTTAAATTCAGTTTTACTTTGTGATTCAAAAGCCAAGGCTTGTTTTACAGTTGATGAGCTTTTGCTAAAGATAAGTCAACAGAGCATTCCAGTGGAGGCACAGAGCTGGTGGAAGTTTTCTACTAGCAGAGCTGCTTTATGGCTGTGAATGAGCAGCATCCTGGTCTGCTCTGGAAAGTTTCTCTGTCAGCATCTATCAATGTGAGTTTTTTAGATTTGTGATGTGATGTGAGTCTGCAATGCTCCAGACTTGTTTTGGCTCAGTAGTGCCACCTCCCTGAATGATGCAAGTCTTAGTATTTTGATTGGTTTTGATATTTTTTCCTTTCTGTCATACCCTGTTGTCATTCCCTATTTTGAGATATTTCTAAATTTCTTTTAGATTTCAAATATGTTTTCAGAGAATTTCATGTAATGAAACCAGACTGAGATAGAAATTGGCCATTTGGTAAATTAAAGAAATGTTCATATATTCACTCTATGTAGCTGAACATCTTAATACATGATTTATGTATCCTCTGGATGCTTAACAACAAGTAATTGAGTTTGAGTTTTTTTAAGAGAACTTCAAAGTTACGTAAGGAGGTGAAAGCATAATGCATTTGCAGAGCTCCTACACTTTGCTTTTGTACTGTATTGAGATAAATATATAGTTCTGAAAGTTTTGCTAGAAGTGTATAATGAAACATCATCCCACCACTCAGGTTTTGCTGTTTCAGAGCTTCTTACATAGCAGATATGCTATCCTGAAACAACCTGTCTGGAAGGCAATCTGGTGCTTTCCATAGTGCCTATTACATTTAAAAAGAAGGAACTTTTGAGTAGTTCTTATTCTTCTGGTGTAAATCTAATCCTTGTACCTGCCTTTTTGATTGGAGTGCCCTTGAGAAATGCTGCTTCAGTATCTAAGAAAGTGACACAGAAGGAAACACAAAAGATGTCTTGTTAATGGATTTGCTGCTGACAGGGTAGAATATCGGGGAAGGATACTTGGGGACCAGGACAATGAAAGGCAAAAGAAAGGTGCAGAAGTGGTTGTCTAACAATGTGGTGAAACTCCTCCAAGTACATGTTGGAGAAAATCAAACCAACCTATCAACAACCTCTCCCCCCTTCCAAAAAACCCTCCAAAACCAAAAAAACCCCCACAACTGGCATTCTCTGGGATGGTACTAATCTTAATGGGTGTTCTAATTGAGATCCAAGTTGAAAACAAAAAGGAAAATCAGTTATCGTAAACAGACCATTGAACACTGGATAGCTTGCTATGTAGCTTCCTTGTCGAGAGCTTCCAAGTCCTTAGAATGTTTATTGTTTGAGGTGTTTATAACATTGTAGCTGAGTTCATGTATAGTTGTAATCCATATTTTAACCCTGAATTTTTACTGTGTATTACATTCAGTATCATGAATGAGAATTTTTGTAAGGCTGTGAAACAATCTAATTGGAAACAATTTGTATGTCCATCAAAAGGATGATGAAAGTGTCTTTGAAGATGAAGCATTTAAGTGTTCTCCTAAGGTCTCTTCCAGTGGAACAGTGTCTTGATTTTTAAAAATAAATTTAGTAGATGTTCTGTCTCTCTCAGCATCCTGGTTCCATGAGTGGATTCCTCCTTACTGTCAGAATTGCTGGGTACTGAAGGAGGAGGTTGTCTGACTTCACCATGGTGAAAGTTAGAAGTTAGCTCTTGCCAGTTCTATTTTCAAGTGCTCGGCAGCGCACAGTGGGTGTAGAGCCTGAGTAGTGAGCTTGGATAGACATCAGTCTAATCCCTCCTCCCTTGTTTACTCTTTGGAGCAGGCTGCATCCTCTCAAATAGTTTTTGAAGTTTCAGTTTTGCAGACGTGAATGGGGCAATGGAAAACGTTTTGTCAGAAATGCTAAGGATATGCAAGCTTTGTGTCCTTAATGCCATTTACAATCACAGGTAGAAGCTTTTTGTATGCTCCGAGGAACACGCTGTACCTCCATTTGGAATTTCTGCGTGGCCTCTTGCAACTTTGAGCTAATTTAAACCCAGAAATGCAGATTGACATTGTTGGGCAGGCTGAATGCCCTTAGTGTTTTGCAGTGCATGTGTGTTTTCTGAGTTATGGTTCCTCTGGTGCATGGTATGACCTGTATTATTGGTTGCTATTTGAGAATTTCTTACCTGAATAAGGTAGAAATTCATGGCTTGTGTGCAAGATCAATCAAATAGACTTTGAAAATACTCTTGTACTCACATGACCAAGGTGTAAAATGAGTTTTATTAAAATCTCTCCAAGCCAAAGCGATCTTAATCTGCCATCCTTTGTCAAGGAGGGTGTTGTAGGATGACTTCTGGAGGATCTCACGGTTCAAATGTTTATGTTTTTCTCAAGGTATCTGCATCTTCATGATGGTTCAGAAAAGACAGAGGCAAGGGAGTCACTCACACAGTGACCTCTTGCCTACTTGCCTTTGCTGACATGAAAAAGGGAAGGTAAATACTGTATCTTTGTTTGTGGACTTTGAAATGGGATTGCAGAACTGAATTTTGAATTTTGAGTTTTTCATCAGTAGCACGTACGAAGGGAAGAAAATAGAAAATATGAATGATGACAAGCAGTTGTCATGTAGGAAAAAACTAAAATGAGCTCATTTCCTCAGTTTCCAGAAACATTTAGGAGTGATAGGAGTCTGACAATCTGTTGACTGGCAGCTGTAACCAGCAATATCAGAGTTCAGTGAGCTCAAGGCGAGTGTTTGATTTGACTGGGAAACTTGCATGTTTTTTCCAAATAATGGTGGAGAAGTTTTGTAGTTGAAATACTTTTATAATTATCATTCTGCTCTGCATCCAAAATAGAAGACAAGTTATAGATTCCCTGCAGAACATTTTCTCTAAACAGAAAGAGCAAAGAGTGCTATGTATTGGTGCTTTTGTTTATTGTCTGTTCATTTGGATGTTTTTGTAGTTTTTCTCTCAAAGTACTGTTAATCTAACAGTATTTGAAATGGGATGCTGCAGCTTCTCTTGTAGCAGATATTTTAGTCATGCTCTTTTACTTTCATGTCTCAGTTTGCAGATACAGTAGATGTAAATAAATTAAACTGGGGTGGGATTACTAATCAAACAACATGACTTTTAGTCATTTTTTGAGTGGAATGTCTATTAAGCAAAAAAGGAAACAGTTGACTCCTTATTACATTGAAAATTGAGAATTGAGTGCTCCTTTGACTTATTTAAAATATTAGTGATAATGGTCAAAGTGGGAAAGCTACACTGAAGAATCAATGTGATAAACTTTTTAAACAATTTTGAACTTAATTCTTTATTTGTCAAACTTGAATTGAAAGCAGTATTACTCTTCACCTACTTTGCTCCTTCACATTCTTTTCCTAATGTTACTAACTCAAAACTGCTGACCTCCGTAGTATTTGCCTGCTTGGATCCCTAGCTAATGTAATGCTTATCAGAGCTCAGAACCTCTCTGTCCTTTCATATGACTTTTTCAGGGTGTTTCAAACTGAACTACTTTCTTCTTCCTTAATATATGGCTTCTCATTCTCTTCTAAGGATTTTTGTCAACTTTTTGTCAACTTTTTGAGAGGCCACATGTGATTCTGCTTTATTTCTTGCTTGTTTTGTGTAACTCAATTCACTGTGCAGGCAGACCTCTAGGTAGATCATTTAGGCTGTGGGTTATTTATGGCAGAGATAATTAGCTGAGTTGCAGCTCCTGAAACAGAAGAATTGCGGCTCGTTGTCGTGGAAGTTTAGCTGATAAGCTTTGTGGGGCCTCACCTCCTCCCATGAAGAGTCAGATCAGGAGACTCAATGCTGGACTCCCACAGCCTGGTTGCACAGTGCAAACACTGAGTGTCTGGCAAGGCGTCATTAGCCTGTGCTTCTCATGCTGTACCTGGTTTGCGCCAGTCCTTGGAAATGTGAGGAGGTGGCGGTGATGGAGTCAAGAGCATTGTGTGATTGAGTGTGGGCCTCCACTACTGTTCTAATAGTTCAAATCCAGTGCAGGATGAGCACATGTTCAGGTAATGAGGCAAAGCTGATCAGGGTCTCCTAAACCTCAAGAGTCTGAGGACCAGCTGTACAGAGACACTGACATCAGTTAGTTGTTGATTTGATGTTTGGGAATATCTGCAACATGCTTCTGAGTGTGCTTTCTGTTATCTGGGATTTTCTGTTGTCCAGAGTGTTTCAGCCTGCTCCCCTCATGAGCTGTAGAGCTGACTGCAGATCACAATTCCGAGGGTACTAAATGGAACTATAAAGCTGTGTTTTAAGTAGCATTTGAAGTATTTCATTACATATTATAAACAAAGTAGTTGAAATACTTTTTTGAAGAGTGGGGCAGAACTCCCAGTTTGATTTAAACACAGTTGTTGTTCTTACTGATTGAGCGGAATGTTAAATTTAAGGCATGGTTGTTTGCAGTACCAGGGAGAAAGCAATCATCAGGAAAGAATATGTTTTTCACTGTTCTCTCTGTGGAAGAGACTTTCCATTGTGTAACTGCAGTACAGCATCACTTTTGCACACTTCATATCCCAGTGGAGAAACCCAGAACTCCCTTCTCAACAGCCTCTGAATAGATGCCAGCATGGGCCACAGACTCTACTTCACTCTCTGTCTTAGCATGCAGGGAGCTGGGCCCAGTGGCCAGGGCTGATTTATCGGCATGCAGGCTCTTTAAACAGACACAGCTAATCTGAGTACTAAACCTTGTAATTTCTGTGCAAGCATATCCATAGATAAAGTTGATGCCTTTCTCTATTCTCAAGTTTAACTTTTTCTTCATCTGCCTTTCATTCTCCTGACCTTCTTCCTGCATTCTCCTATGCTCTTTAAAGATACCATTTAAAGTGTTATCTCCAGTAATGATGGTGTTTCAGAATAAAGAGATTGAATGCTGTTAGCAATTCCCAGCAGAACTCTGCTGCTTATTCTAAATTGGAAGCTTTGATTACGTTTAATCGTGTGCAGTTGGTATGGTAGTATGTGTGTTGCTTGTGTCTCTGCTCTTTTGTCTGCTTTCTGAGTCTCACTCCTCTGAGTAACTTCCCTGTAGTAAGTAGTCACTTACTGTGATTGGGGTTTTTATCCTATTATTAACTACTTTGTGTTTATCTTTCTGTGTGATAGTTTCTAAATATCATTCTCCTGTTCTGAAACTTGTCAGGGCTGGCAGCTTGATTTCATTGTGAGATGTTTCCTAATTCAGAGTTTGGGGGGTTTCTGTTTGGTTCTTTTGTTGTCATTGTTTTTATGTGTTTTTCTTTTTTTGTTGTTGTTTGTTTGTTTTGGTTGTTGTTTTTTTAGGTTTTTTTCTGTTTTCCCCTATTGCAATAAGACAAATATTATAAGGGAATAACTTTTTTCATAGTGCAGCTCTGCTTAGTATGCTGCTGCTGAATGAAAAGGCCTCAGTGAATTTCTGCAGGGTGGTACAGATTCCCATGTTCTCCAACTCTCCCTATCTTAACCAGGAGTGCTCCTTTGCTCACTGGATCTCTGCTAGGGCTGTGCACTCGCTTGGTACCTAATCAGGTGCTTTCCACTGCGTGAAAGTGTCCACGCACCTTCTCTATTTTTAGACATTGACTTGTCTCTTTGCCACTTTTTTGCTTTGTTTTATGCCTGGGCTAATAAAAATCTGGCTGGACTCAGTGTCTGGGTTTTTTCTCTGAACAATAAACCCGCAACATTCTCACAGGTAATGGCAGTGGGAAGATATTCCAAACTAATTCTACCCTTCAGTATAGTAATACTATTCCATTCTTTGTAAACAAATGTTCATTAAAAAAAAGAACCTGTGTCTGCAGTCTGAGATCACAGCTCAAAAACATTTTGAGGGGATAACACTGTTAGCTGCAAGCCAGTGAGTTGAAAAAGACTCCAGTAGGAGTTAAAGAAGAATAAACATTTTTTAAAGAAAGAATGATTATCGTGTCTTTAAAATATTTGAGCTGTATGTAGACCTCAGGCTATTTGAGTAAAATTTCATTGAGAATGCTACATGATCTTTGAACACGTTTTAAAAGTCAGAGTGTACGTAGAGAGAAACGAATTGTTTAAGGAAAAAATTATATTCTGACAGCAGTACACTGTGCAGCCTGCTAGTCAGAGTTCAGGATGTCTCCACTTGTGTATTTTGTAAAGATTCTTATGTGAGGATGTCTGCTGTCAATAAATGTGAAAGTTACATGTTGTAGGAAGTCAGTTTGGAAGGGTGATTATGATGACTGGCAATCTTTGACTAAACTACCTCAAGAATTAGGTAGCAAAGTTGTTTAGTTTGTCAGTATGGCCTTTAAACTGTGATAAGTCCTGAAAAGATGCAAAATCAAATTTTTGTTAATGGAATTTTAGAGGCTAGATTCTTCATCTCCTTATTTCCTCTTGTCAGCTAATTGTGTCAGTGTTGTCCATCACTATGTCTCTTGGAGCTTAACACCAGTTACTGTGTTGTAAAGGAGTAGATGTATCAATCTTTCTCGTAGTGGCTTAGAAAATAGGAATAGTAATTTTGCCACCAAAGTCAGCATGTTTATTTTTTGTAACAAAGACTGCAAAAGTTTAAATACTTATTTTCAGAGTTGATAATTTTACAGGTCAATAACCAAAAAGAAGAGTCTAGAGATTTTAATAAGCAAATGTAGTAGTAAGTTGCAGATCTCGATAGGTCATATGAAAGTTTTGGTTTTAAAAGATTGTAGACACAGTGCATTTCTAGTTTTAGTTCTGAGGTTTTTTACATGATACTTGATGTAGTATTTTTAAAGTAGACATCAAATACCTCCTATTTTCTGTCCCTTTGTTATAATTGCTGTTTCTGAGAACTTAATTCCCTAGGACCTCATAGGCAGGTGAAGAATAATCAGTTCTGAACATATTCTTGCTGTCAGAAGGTTATTTTTCATCATGTTCCCTATTTCCTTGAACAAAGCGTTCCAGCTGTCTTCGTTCAGTAAAGATACCATCAATTACAAGTAATTAATGGGTCAAATCAGATTATGATCTATGGGTTTTCTTTTTGAGAGGTAAGATGATTAAAATGTCTATTGTAATCTAATAATTCTGCATATGGCAGATCCAACCTGAAGTTCTGTTTCTGAAGAAGAAAAATGTATTGTAGATGCTATTTCATATTGAACATTACAGTTTAAAAGGTCAAGATATGAATGAGTGCTGGAATTCAAAGAGCTGATGAGAGGTCAGATTACTTTGGCATAGTAGCTAAATCTCTCCCATACACGTTCTTACTTATAGCTTTCTGAAATGAAATGCTGCATAAATTAGGACTGAAAGTTTCAGGGGTTCTCTGCAGAGAAGTGAGTGAAACTGCAGACAACTGACTTAGACTGGATGAACAACTGACTTGAACTCAAGAGTGTGATCAGGCACATCAGGTGTGGTGACATCAGGTGTGGTGACTACCCTTCAGGTGTTTAATACTGTGCCCTGAGAATTAGTGCCAGTGTTACATAGTTCTCTTGACAAAGACGTTCTTTGTAGAATTTCAGTTAATTTTTTTCAATTGTGATGCTTAAGTTTTAAATAATGATATTAAAAATTAGGTATCTTGGTATTGCTAAATGTAGATTAATAACTTCATAGACATATTATACCAGAAACAGAAGGTTTCTTAATGTACTAAAGACTAATAGCTAAAAGCTCAAGTCCAGTGACGGGTGGGAGGGCACAAGTGCACAATTACTTAAGTATTGGAAGAAACTGCTAAAGGAAAGAAAGAATATATCTGCTAACTTGAGGAAACAAGATAGATCTTTCCTTTTGCCTTCAATTGCCTTGTGCTTCTCCTGTTTCTGGATTGTATGGTGGGTGAGACAAGTCAGCCTCCTTTCTGAAAGGTGGAAGACTTTGACCTCCTGCTGCTTGGACAAAGCTTGGATGGTGGTTACCATCTTCTGAGTTTCTGGTATCATAGAAAATGTCTTTTGTCTTCAAAGCCTGCAGTAGGAACTACACCTGCAACATTTTCTTCCTTTAATACTGTGTCTCAGGTGCTGGGGGGCGGGTATTGGCCAGTCCGGAGAAGTATAGTAAGAAAATTAAAAAAGTGAGCAGTTTCATCTGAATCACAGTATGGGATTTCATAGGTTTGAGGGGAAGTACGTGATAACACATTTTGGGAATCATCAAATATAAGATGGTTAACTAACCTTTTTTCATTGTCCACGTCTATCAGCTAGTATCACCTTCTTTTAACAGTAGCTTTTTCTTTGGTGTTTGTCTGCCCTGTGTATTTGGGCTTAGCAGTTTATTGAAAGATAAGAATCAGAGATGACTTCTAAATATGAAAAATTGAAGTTCCATGCAGACAGAAGAAGGTTGACCTCTCTGAGACAAGTACTACTTTGAACAGAAGGTGTAGAAGGATAAAAGAGCATTGTGGATTATGAGCTGTGCCAAGAGGGTTTCTTACAAAATGTATAGATGAGGGAGAAGAGTTGTTTAGTTTTGGGGGAGCATGATGGAGTCAAAAGCTGGTAGCAGTTCATAAGGGAATTTCTACTGCACTTGTGCATTTAGTAAGATAAACTGTTTAAGTTGTGTTTCTTTGGGTTTCATGCGTACTGATGCCTACAGTAACATTGCTATGACTTCAGAAAGAAGGGAGAATGGAAAACCCACTAAAATTGTTGTTAAATTTCATTTTTGGTATCTCCCAGATTGTAGTCCCAAAAATCTGTAATTTGCAAGCAGAGGAACATAAAATTCTCTGGTGTGTATTTAAGATGATAAATGGCTTGAATATTCTCCAGTAGTTTGTCTCATCTGTTTAAAATATAAAATGACATTTGAAATCTGAATCAGTATTCAATTACATGCTGGTCGAGTGATAGAAAAACCGTTTCGTTGATGCTCATTCTCCAAATGCCTCTTGCAACATTAGAATTGTCTCTGATTCTAGATATTTATTTCAGTTTGTGTAGAGGAAACTGCATACTGCTTTGATAGAGCAACATTTCATTTTTTTAAAGTAGTTTTAGCCTAGTGGATGGATATATTTGAAAAAAATGCTTTTTAAGATTGTTAGTAAAAACAGGTGTCAAATAAATAGGCTTTTTTTTTGAATGGTGAAGAGGTTCATGGAGATGCTTAGTCGCTTCTCTGAGGTAAGCAGAAACTTTGCTATGCAAGGCTGCTGTTAATGAGCTTGACTTTTATTATTGCCAGCTGGATAAGCAGCTCAAAGCAGCTAACAGAACTTTATATTAGTCTTATACCAGCTGGAGTCAGCACAGATGGCATTAATATTTTCCATCACTGGGCAAAGATAAATGACTGCTCTGCTGCAAACATGGAGGAGTGAAATAGAAATCTCAAGTAATGTATTTGCTAGTATTTATTAAGACATTGAGTATCTGTAGGACTAAGTCCTGAAGCAATGTTAAATTTCTGTGAACTTCATTATTATGGACAGCCTTGATGTGAAGAAAAGCACCTTTTCAACAAATAACAAACTATTTTCAGGAAGGCAGAGAAGTGAAGTGTTTTTGAAGAGACAACGTTTATGGATCAGGTAATGAGTACGTGCGGTTACAGTAAATTAGAATCATCAGTGTCTTGGATTTGGAAGAAAAAGTGGAGACTGAATTGTTGGGAAATATTTTTCCTCAGCTTGTGGCAGAGGTGCAGAATAGAGGCAATGTTTCACATAAGGGCTGCAGGAGGTTGCAAATAGAATGGTCAGTGTTTAGCATTGGAGGAAAAAAAATCCTGTCATACAAATTGAAGCTCAGATGCGGTGATTTAGTTGGAATTGGGTCAGAAGGCACTGCTCGCTGTTGGGAAGGGAAAATTGCTGTAAATCCCTTATCACAATTTTCTGAGATTATGGAATTAATTTACAGTAATGAAGAATAGATTACTTTTAAAAGCTCTTCAGGAATTAGTTTGGAAAAAAAAAAGTTCATGAAAGTAACTTATCTGTTTTTGCTTTCTGGAAATGCAAAAATCATTTGCAGTGTGTTCTCTGAAGAAATGCATCTGCTTGTGTGTTCTGGTGGGTGTTTTTTGGTTTCGTTTTGGTTTTGTTTTGTTTTAAAGTTTATTCCATTTCTTCCCCTCCCCAAGACATGAGAAAGTAAGTCCTTTTAATTATGCTTTGTGGTCTTCATACGTTTTGGGAGTTGTATTCCATATTTTGTATCCTTGTCCTGTTTAGCCCCTTCATATTTTTGTTCTGCATTTTTTTAAATCCACAGATAATACTAACAATTCAAATAACTTTTCGTACTTAGTGGTGAGACAGCTGTGCAGGAAATATGCTTTTTTTTTTATCTTTGAAAAGTGAGTAATGAAATGAATGATACAGACATAAAAAAATGACTAGTGTAGGAACAGTAGTAACAAAACCCTCCAATCTTAACTATTTTTTCAGTTATGGCATCGCGAAGAAGAAACCATTAAATAATTGCTTTGACTGTGGAGCTCTTTGCAGGATATGGGTAAAGGAAACAATTGAGCAAGGCTGGAGAGCAGGGATGGGCTTTTTCATTGTTCCCAAGCCTTCCCCTGCTGTAAAGCAGCGTACAGAATCTCCAGCACCTCACACAACCTTACAGGTAAAATGAAGTGAGCATATGTCTTTGGGATTGCTTTGAATTGCAGTAATGGTTTGGATGATTCGTTTGGAAGGCTATTTCTAAGGTTGAGATGTTTAAGAATTTTTAGCATGTCTCCCAGTGTTAATCTAGTGTTGCTGTTGGGAGTGAAAGAGGAGTGAAGGTAAACTGGTTATAGGTATGTCTGCTGTTGTTGGGTGACAGACAAATCAAACATTACCATGTTGTACCTTCCTTCTAGAGGAGAATAAGTGTCAAGAAATAAAATTCTAACCTTGGTTTTATGTTTATGTTCCAGACTGCACCAGGATTGTGAGGTGTGTGAGAAAAATAATCTTTCATTCAGGGAAATCTGGTATATATTTTACTGTGGCTTTCTGGAGGACAACTCAGGTCTGATCATGAAAGTACAATTGGCACTTGCAGATTGCTAAAGTATAGTCAATGTGTAGAGTACACTTTCTTTTTTTGTGATTTTTTTTTTCTTTTTTCTCTTTTTCTTCATGTACGAGATGTGTTTTTGGAAGAAAATTGCTATTGGGTGATGAGGAGACCTCTAAGAAAAACTATTTTGAGACAGTTCTTCAAGTGGGCCATATAATTAATTTTTTTGAAAACAAGCTTAATGAGATTTTAGGTTTGCAAAATCTAATTTTAAACTGCTCAGTTTGTTGGAAACAACCGCTTCACTCAGATCCTCCTGTATTTATTTTTCCCTGCTGGTGGTTCCCCCAATTAAAACATATATTTCCAAAGTCTCTCTTGCAGTTGTTTGCTTATGTGTCCCTTTGAAAGCTTAACTAGGAGCTAGCTACTCGTATTGCAGTAACAATAGATTTACTGTAGATATACTAAGCTACTCTCTAGGACTAGCATGGATGGATTTTATTCCTTCTTTGGAAAATTATTGACCAAGATACCAAGTTTACCAAGGGTGCTGTAATTTGTCTGTTGTAGTTATTTATCCCAAAACATGAAATTGATAAAATGCAACTTTAAATTAAAGTTGATGCTGTTATGGGATCTGATACAACACATAGAGTTTCATCCTCTTTTGCAGTCCTGTAGTTTTGTAGGCACGTGTTTGTCTCTGTTGGAAGACTGCACAATAGTAATGGTAGAAGCAGAAGTAATGCTGTGTGCCCGTACTTCTTGTACTAATCAGAAATTAGACCGTTTCCTGAGGTTCTCTATTCTTTATTTCTCTGCCTTGTACAGAGAAATTAACAATCTCTGTTTTTTATCCCAGGTCTTTGATAGTAAATATTCTTGAGTTGTGTCACTTGTTTATACAGGTCCTAGGACTTTTTTCACAGGTTTGCTGCATTTCCACAGGGCTTCCCTTTTACTGTAATTCAGTGTTATGTTTGACCTGAAGTATGAAACTCATGGCAACAAAAGGTCTGGAAGATTGTTCAAGGACTGGGTAGCTTTTGAAACATAATTCCTGGTTAGTTTTCATGACAATAGTTAGAAAATACCAATAAGGAAACAATTGCTTTTGTTGATAATTGCTCCTTCTAATGCTGATTTGCGGCAGTTCCTTCAGGAGGAAGGCACTTGCCCGCGATGGAGAATGTAACAGCATATTTTTGTCATGTTTTTTTCTGAGAAGAATCTTTTGGAAAAATATTAATCATCTCTAAAGTATTAGTACAGTATAAGAAAGAAGAGCTCCTCTCCTGTGCCTTGCATATCTAAATGATGCTGACTGTGCAGTTTTTGTGTTGTCTGTGCTGTGGGTTGAGCATTAATATGCAGTGTTTACACCTAACGTGCCCCAGGACACAGACACAGGAGTCGGTTAATCCACGGCATTTCAAGCACTGTTTTGAAAGATTGCAGACACCTCATGAAACCCCTAAAGGTTATTTGTCTGTAGATATATGACTAAGTATATCTCTGGATGAATTCAGATTGCGTTTCTCATGCTTAAGTTCCTGCCTTTCAAGGCACAATCCTCTGTTTCTTATATTTCAGACTGTGTCTGGTTGGCACATACACCTGACATGATCTAGGGTTATTACTTAGACCTTGCCTTTCTGCTCTGTATTCCTAAAGCATTATGTCTTTAAGTTCTTGGAAAGTCTTGTAGCCAAATACTGAAGGATGATGAGTCTAGCCAGCCATTGGATTATCATTGACATTATTGCAACTGTAAATCCTTTGTTACAGTAGCCTTTTCTGCTTGGTTTTTATACATCGTGTATTTTCCTTGTGGAACAGAGCAGATGATTTAAACATTCTTTTCAGATATTTTGGGAAAAAAGCATTCTCTCAGCTTCTATGCCTTTAATGTTGATCTAAAGTCTGATCCTATTATATGAAACTATTCTTGCAGAATATGAATTCTGCAGAATGTTGAGTTTCCCATCAAGATCACTGGTGGGTTACAGAGCTCTCCCGTGCACACCCTTATCTTCTGTTCATCACATCTGACTGGACTGTTGCTCTGGAAACCGTTGTAATGTCGCAAGTGACTTCATTATGATTAAATGAGGGGAAAAAAAAATAGAACAAAAGAGCACATTCCTGTTTCAACATGCAACTTGGAAACTGAAACTGTCTTACATACATGCTCTGTATTTCAGAGCACTTTTTGGTGACAGGGCACAGATCTGTCTTCCTAGTCAGGAATAAAATCTGTAATTTCAAATTCCTATTCTTTATTTTCTTTAAATAGAATCTGTCATCAGCTGATGTAGTTACACGGATAGCTGGTTTAGACTCTATTAAAAGCTGTGCATGGTTCTGTCAAAAAAAGAACCAATTAGTATTTACACTTCTGTCTTTGTCCATCACAGAGTCTTAATTAGTTGTCTTTAACACTGAGAATGCTTTAGTTTTCTATTGTATCTGGTTATTATTTTCTTTTTATTTCTAGTATCTCTATAAATATTTGTGTTTCTGAAGCAGGTCTGCAGTTGCAACTAAACAGATTATAAAAATGTGCCAGGATGCTGCAAAATTATTTGGCCTTGTCTCAGCATTCTTACTGATCTAAAGAAATTTCTATTTCTTTTGTGGTTATGCTGGGTTTTTTTCTCAGTTCACACTTAATAGCTTGTCTGCTAAGTTTAAATCTTCAATGCTGTATGGTAAATAAATAAAACTCACTGGTGACTGAAGAAGTGGAAACCAGAGTTACGGTTTCCTGCCCCCAGTCTTTTTTTCTCCTCAGCGCTCTTTAAGCTGCTTGGCTAAAGGTTACTCAGTCTCTAGTTTTCTAAACAGTAAACTCTTCTATCTGTGCAGCTTGCATTCAAAAATATATAATGCTAGAGAGTCAGATGAGTGATTCTTGCTTGAGGGGAGAGGGATGAGAACAGGAGGAGTCTCTGCAGGGGTTCCACCGCTCCTTGGCACTGTGGTGCATGTGTGGTGCTGGTTGGATGTCCTGCTGGCCCTCAGCTGTGGGTCTGGGTTACTCACTGGTTTCTGTAGGAGCACAGTGTGTTGCTGGTCACGTGCTTTGCTGGGAATCTCTCCAGAACTAGTTTCTGAGGTGCAGCAGCCGGGCCTTGTTCTGGGCCATACAGTAAAGGGGGCTGCCTGCCAGTCAGAACACTCCTTGCTGCGCCTGCTTCTGTGCCAAGGTGAAATCAGTAATAGGTCTGCAAAAGTTTAAAAATGCTTGGCATACACAACTTCATAAGTGACCCCACAAATTAAGATAGTTTGGGACTTGTTTAAACCTATGTTTTTCTTTTTTGTCTCCTTCATTCGTTCAATTTTATTGTCACTGGTTTGTTATAGTGAATGAAGTAGTTGATGTGTGAGATAGTGTAACAGACGTATACTGAAGTACGGAACACAAGTGGGGTGAGGCATGCTGCAGAAACACAAAAGTAGGTTTTTTTCTTTGGCTTTGTGTCCATCTGAATTGCTAAAATTGACATTTACACCCATTGATAAACTTTAAAGTCATTAATACTTTGAAGATGATTGTCATTTTCTTCCCTAACAGTGTCCAGCACCTTCCTTTTTTGGCAAAGCAAAATGAATAAGCGTATCCTGAGTAATAAATGAATTATCTTTTCCATTATCTCTCAGGAAGTTCTGATTGTTTCTGAAACCCTGCATACTACTGATCTGCTACCTGAGGAATGTGTCCACTCCCTCTATTGTGTAAATACGTGGTGTAACCATTAGTATGAATCTGTTGTTCTGTTGCTCTTTCTGGAAAAATAATTAATGGTATCAAAATAGTATGTTTTTTGTACAAAAAATAATTTTCTCTGAATATATGTTTTAATAATTTGCATAGGTAGATGTAGATGAGCATCTTATCCCTAAGAATCTTGGCATAATATCATGTCTTTTTGCTTTTGTTGCTGGAATCCCAAGTTAATTACCGAATCATAAATTCTAATCTTGATGTTGATCAAGACAACTACTTAGTCATGTGTTTCTGAAGAAGCTCTGAAGTAGAACTTTATTATCAGGGAAAGTATTGCGAATTTGTCCTGTATAAATCAAATACTGATAACACTCACATGCAAAGTATACGCTTGTTCAATCAGAAGTCCATCACAGTAGTCCAATCAATTATCATCAGTTTAACATATGAGACAGGATGTGTAAATAGGCATTTAATTCACAAAATTCAGACAGACTTATGTTACTGAACTTATTTGGTATTTTTAGCAGATACACGTTGTACTGAAGCACCGTATTTGTGAGAGGCCAGTTCTTTCTGAGTTCTATTTATAGACCGGCCTGGAATGCTCACATGATGATATTGTTTGTAATCTTGGGTGTTTATATTGCCAGCAATGCTATGGCAAAGAGCTTCTCAGTATTTCCATTATACAGTTCTGTTTCCAAGCTGTATACCTAGTGCCTAACATAAAGCTTGGCTCGGAGATTGAGGATGTGCCTTCTCTGCAAGTGGAATAAATTCTGTCTTCATATTTTTGGAAGAGCTTTGTGATTGCAGTGACTTGTATATTTCATTATCATGTTGCTACAACAAATATTAAAACACATGGAATTCAAAAAAGGATCTGAAAAGTATCCATGGAAAAATGGTCAAAGAATAGACAGAAAACTGAAACTTAGATGTTGCAGTTTGTGAGTTCAATCTTGTACAGTAGAGTTTAATCCAAAATGTCCAAGGCGCAAACTATTTCGAGCTGGGTTAGTGAGACCCTGTTAACAATACAGGCCAAAATTTATGTTGGCAATATATCAGCATTTTGTTTCAGTGTTCTTTAGTTTTATTAGATTCAGTCCAGCTCTTTAGCACAGTTATTTAAAAAAACCCCAACATTTGAGGAGAGTAGAAAAGGAGGAGCAGAAAATAATCAAGCTGGCAGGAGAAGAATACCATTTTTGTGTAGCTGTAATAAAATATGTCAAGACAAAAAGATAAAAACCAAATTTTTTGGGGGGGGGGGGAGTCAGGTACTTAATGGAATTTTTCTGTCTTCTTGTTTGAATTGCTTATTTTTCATTTCATGATATTGATCTTTGGTTAGTTAAGTGAGATAAGGCCTGGTAGTTATTGTCCTGTAAAGTATTAGAAGCTGAATTTTTTATCTTCTATATTTACTAACCTTCAGCTTTATTCTCTAACTCCATTTCAGCAGCTTAACTTGCAATCCAGTAAGGAGTGAAGCAGCAACTCTATATAGCAAAAACTATTTTTGTGCATTGAAATTTGGGCTTTACAAGCAAGTGAACCTGGTTATTCTGTAATTTAACTTTTGAGAAATCTCACTGCCAGCTTTTGGATCTTGAGCACGTACTTTCTGCTATAAAGAATTTGTCTGTATTGCCAAGGTAATCTTAATGAGAACGGGAGGGAGGAGTTGAACATTTTTTGGTGTCTTCTATAATTTCTTCTGATTGTTTTTAATAAAGCTCCAAAGGCATCTTTAAATGTTCACCTGAATTAAAACAAAACAAATTAAAAAAACTCATTTAATATACTTTCTGAATTCTCAGTTAGTCAAAAGATGTTTTTTCCTACCAGTTATGAGTCGAATCATGTTCCCAGAGTGATATATTTTTATAATCCTGAACAAATTGTCTTAGGGCAACAGCAAATGTGACACTTGAAAAAAAGGGGGATTTTATAATTAGGCCCAGGCTTTTACTGTAGCCTTTGTGCAGATTTTTCCTGGCTACAGATGTGCAGAGCAACATCTTGCTGCTCCATTCTTGTTTGCTCAGCATCACACTGCTGTGACAGCATTGCTTGTCAATGCAGATTTTGAAGAGGCCGTTTTATGGTTGCTCTTTGCCTGTCTCTTCTGTTAACAAAGAGAAAGGTGGTCCTCTGAAGGAGCACACCCCGGGGACAGGAGAGGCAGTAGCTATGCTTGTGCAGGGCATGTGTCTACAGTGGTGTCTTGTGTTTAGGTTTCATCTGAGGGGCTGTTGATGCCTCTGTGGCCCTTTACACCTTCAGCAATGTACATAGGGACCTTTTCTTGCTACTGCTTGTGCTGCTGCAACTAGATCCCGTGGGATAAAAGTTGGAGATAGAGTACTATCCGCTTCTGCTGTCTACCACTATGATACATGGAGAAATAACCACTGGTTATTTTCTTCTGTAAGGAAAAAAGAATCTTTCTCTTCTACTTACCCTCCTTTTCTCTCCCTTCTTCCTTTCCTGCCTCTGGGGTAAAATGTGATACTAATGAATTTTTGTGTTTGACAAGCTGGGGTTGCATTTGATTTTATGTATACAATGTTATCTTCTAGAGGATTTTTTTTTTTTTTTAGTGAGAGAGGATTTAAGAAACTCTTGATGCTTTTTGCAGTGCTGTACAGAAATTGTATCTATTTGTAACTGCCCAAGAGTCGAGTTACTCTTCTCATAGTAACTGAAGTAATTACCCTAAATATCATATATAGATTAGTCTAAATAAGTGCCATTTGGAAAAACTATATTTCTATTAAAAAGTTACCAGTTCTATGTATCTTTATGTTGTGCAGTTACCTTATTTTTCGCTGAGCTTGACAGTAATTTTTATACAAGTGATCTATAACTAGAGTAAATGTTATATTGACCTTTTGGTTTTATCTGTTGGGGTAGATTCCATTACCAAAGTGAGGCTGTTTAGATTATGGAAGACACATTAAATATGAAATAATTGCTTTTCTGCTTTTTTATTGACTAGTTAGCTACAGGTGTTGCACAAAGGAGAAGGTACAGGTGTGTTCAATAGGGCATGCAAAGAACATCCATTTTTGTGTGAGGTAGTACAATGGACATTAAATAAAAACAGAATTGCAATCCTAGAATGTAGCCCCTCAGATTATGCTATAATAATAAATGTGGAAAGCTGTATTTGAAGGAAGCTTTTGTATGTTATATTTATCTTGATCCTCAATATTTGGAAAATGAGAGATAGAAAAGCTAAGATGTTTGTCAAATTTTCCACTGCAACCTGTTGAGAAGAAAACTGCAAATAAAGCAAATATTTTTAGTCCTTTAGATTATGCAGCAAAAATACTGTCTCTAGCCTCGCTTTTTTCTCCCTGGTGTACAGTTTCTTGGATTCAGCTTTTGAATTGGATGATGCCACAAAATCTGTTTGCAACATATTTAAATGAACAAACAAAAGTACTGAGTATTGCTTCATGTCCCAAGCTTTAGATTTGATTGTGCAGACAGGTCTTCAGGTAGAAGGATATTTTACTTTCAAAGGATATTTCAAAACTCAGTACTGTCACTTTGGTCTTAGGCTTTTGTATAATCTCTTTTTAAAAATTGCTGCATTCTTTTAATCTGCATCTTTTTCTTCTCAAACAACCATAAAAGGTGTCCTAGTAATGGCATCACAATTTCAGATAATTGCAAAAAGCTGACCAAGGAGTTCTGTAGTTAACTTATCTGTTAACTACATTGTTAATTTAGTTTAAAAAACTAGTGTCTAGCAAAAGTATTGATAGCATTTTTAAGAATCGGACTTAATTATTTTCTACAACGCTTTTCAGCACTTCCTATGTGAATGGTATTGGTTGCGTAGTTTAGCTATGATTTCATATGCAATTTTGTTCCCTTTGGAAGGGACATGCTCATTCTGCAAGTTTCCTTAGCTTCATTTTACAAAGACTTCTGAGAGATTCAATATTCAGATTAATTTTACATGTTTCAATGGGTTATTTTAAGCCATCAAGGCACTGATACTCGTGCTTCAGGTTTTTTGGAGGAGAAGAAGCTGGTCCCAGCCCATGGGCTGTGACTTTTAATTTCTCCCAGTTAATTAAAAATGGCAGACTGAATAGGGATGAGGCATGTGTCTAGCTAAAATCTTCTCTTTCACCACTGCACATCTTGTGTGGAGTCCTGAAGAGATATCTGCTTGTTCTGGTTTTTCTTCTTTTGTAAATGAAGGGCTGAATATGGGTAGGATGGAATATACTGGCAGCACAATGCTGCTGCAGCCATTGTTAGAGCACGGCAGCCACAGAAAGTCGTGGGAGGACTTCAGGTGGATTGTGGCTGGATGATAAAAAGGTACATGAAACTTGCCATGAAACACAAAACTCTTCTGACCTTACATACCCAACTGTGGTTTCTGGACTGCCTGTTCTCAGATGAATAATTTTGGAGTTTTCCTCGTTCAAGGGAAACATCAGCTTAGTGCTCAGCAAATGGGTAAAAAATGGTGAGAGACTGTCATGACCTACTGGAAAAACATGTTGGGAAAGAGCAGGGAACGAGGGAGGAAACTTCATGTCTCTGTGCAGCTGCAAAGTGCTCTCAACTGTTGTGCTTTATTCTGGCCCTCCTGTTTCATAAAGGTGTGCTGGGACTAGGAAGAGGTAGAGGATGGCAGTAAGGGTGGTGAACTTATAGAACGCTTGTACATGAGGAACCAATAACAAATTAAGAAGTGCTTGGTCTAGGAGAAGACAGCTGAGTAGGGAAAAGGGATATGGTTAGAGATCTGTACACCCATGAACAACAGGAGAAAGGATTTACTACCTGTTATCTTACAGGAATGGTGGGACTTAAATTATCTCGGGCTGGATTCAGAACAAGGACAAAGATATGCCCATAATTAAACTGTGGACTTTTGTCACAGGATGGTGTCACTTTTAAAAGTCCATCTGATTTTAAAATTTTTAGATAAATTAATAATAAAAAAAAAAAAATTGAAGGTCATTAAGCCTGAACATACTAGTCAATTCTGTGTGTAGTTTCTCACTGCCCATGGCTGGTGAGAGCACGCATGTTCTGCAGCTGACTAGGCTGCTGCTGAGTTTTCTGCTGTACATTCATCAGGTGTCAGAAGCAGAGTCTACCCCTCCTGTGATGTGGCAGTGGCCTGGCAGTCAGTACAGCTTCACCCCTTTCTCCCTGGTTTCATGTTTCCCAGTTGCACATTGACGTTTACTGTATACATTCCCTGCATTGATACAGCTGGTTTCTGGTTTTGTAAACTAAACCAGTGAAGATAATTTTTCAAATAAAGAATGGCAAATCAAACTAATGCTCCCTCCTGACACTCCCCTCGCCTTGCAGCTGTCTGGCAGAAGCACAGCCGAATGTGACAGACTGTGGCACAGAGCTGGGAACAAGAAGTTGGAGAAGAGCAGAAACTTCTTAAACTGGCTCTGCCTCTTGAACAATTACAGTGAGGTATTCTTAGAGCAACTGTTGCCAATGTCTTTTAGTCTGAAGCTTACTCATTCTGCCTCAGACCTGAAACAAAGCATACACAACTGAAACCTTACCTGTTTTTCCTCCTTCCCCATCCCCTGCAGGGATAAAACCTGCAGCCTAATTAAAGATACAATCTCTGCTTTCAAAGTTTTTCTTTCTCTGTTTCTGATCAGAAAGAATTTGCTAGTTAAAGCGTTTCTTCATGTTTCAAAAATAAAGCAATTTCTATGGTTCTTACCTCCCTTCTGATCTCTATTGCAAACTGAAATGTGTCATGATTCCTCCTTTTGCAATGCACGGAAGACCTAGGCAACAGCTGTTAAAGAGTACTGAAGGAATACAGCAAAGACTGGAAAGAGTTATGCTTTCTATGCAAAGAGATTTTTGTTTCCATGTTTTCCAAACTTTTTAAATGTGAATATTTCTTCATAAACAGTTCGATATGAATACGACATAGGAACTATGCCATTCTAAAAGACTCTTGGTAGTACTGGATTTTGGAGTAGCATCGGACTTGGTAGTGTCTTGGACTTTTGGAGTATTCTTTACATTTGAGATTCACTGTGCTTAAGAAATATGAATTCAAACTGATTTGAAGTTAAGATGGCTAGAGGACTGCAGAACCTCGTACATAGAAATGTGTGTATGCTTAGAGCTAGGAGGGAAATGTAACACATGAGAGCACATGTAGAAAGTCGTTTGATTGAACGGTTAAATTACAGGACCATGTTGGTACAAAACCAAAAAAAATGAGATTAAATTTCTTCACTGTCAAAATTTGGGAAAACTTTCTGGACAGTAGGACAATGAATAGCATTTCATGAGGCAGAACAACATTGAATTATTCAGACTCCATCTCAAAAGACTTTATGGCATTGCCTATGACAGTTGTGGACTATATGACCTGGAGATTCTTGCTCTATGTTTTATTGCTTTGTTCAGCCAGCTTATATATATTGGCAGGTGTTACTCTTTAGCTGTAACAACAAACATAACTAATTTTTTGTTTCTGTCTTTTCAGGAAATACTGAAAATGCATTTCAGTTCTTAATAGCTCTCTGATCACATAAATGACTTGTGTACCATTATATCGTGACCTCTTTCTAGACTTTCTAAAAGCCATCAACATCTATGAAGTCTGAGATGACTTCTGTTTCTCTCTTATGCTATCTTGTAGTGCTCCCTAAAACTGCCTTCTTGCTGTGGCTGTGATCCTGTGAGTCATGCCCACGTTTTCTTTTTGAAATCGACATTTCTTATATTGAAAACTACTTGTAATACTTTATCAGGAATTTTAATTAACCTCCCTTCATCTGTCAGAGGAAACTAGAATTTGCTACTGTGATGTTAAAAGTAATCCTGTCCCAGCTCATTCACTAAAAATCAATAGGTGAAAGCTGGATGCCAGTCCTTGCCTGATAACATCACTTGATGAGCTCAGTGAATAATATTCTTCACAGGAGACTGCCTGTATCTTTTTGGAGATGTGAAAAAATGTTGGTCATAAAAGCCAGATGTGAAACTCCACTGAAGGTTGCTGAGCTGCCACAAATTTTATACTACATTGAAAATTTCTTTTTATGAAACTGCTGTATATTGGTTGGTGTGGGGAGCACATCATCTAAGGATTTCTAGAGCTGGTTTTTAATTGGCTTTTTTAAATTGGCACAAGTTTGGTATGAAAGTAATGGTTACAAATTGCTGAGTCGCAAACCTTTCAGATCATCTCTTATATTAATGTTCATGCTACTGCTGTATGCCACAATATCTTTGAAAAATTTATTTTAGCTTTTTTCACAGAAAAGTTGAGACTGGAGGCCATCTGTTTCAACCCCACTGCTCGAGCAGGACCAGTAGGGCAGGTAGTGCGGGACTGTGACCAGAGGGCTTTTGAGTATTTCTAAGGGAGAGTGAAAAAGTGGAACCTCTTGTGTTTCAGTTCGTGTCTCCCTCCTCTTTAGGTCCTCCCTTCAGATATTTATATACCTTGATGAGATTCCCCTTGAGCCTTCTCTTCTCCAGGCTGAACAGTGCCAGCTCTCTCAGCCTCTCCTCATAGGAAAAATACTCTGGTTCCTAATTTTTAATTTTTTTTAAATGTGATTTTATCATTCTCCATCATATAAAACCAGAATAAGAACGTGAATTCAACCCTTTAGAATTATATTAGATCTGGCAAAAGAATTTCCTTAACGCTGGATTCACATATAATTTGGGTCTTTTAATCTGTTATCTGTTAACATAAAATCATCCAGTCTTAAGATGATCCTTGCTTTTTTAGCCCTGTAAAGAGGTTAGACTTCTATTGTTACTGCAGATCTAAATATTTCCTATTTTGTTGTACATAATCAGTGTGTACTTCATTTTTCAGTCCAGGAAGGTTTAGGGATCTTGTTTATTTTTCCACAGTGCTCATTGTATGATTGGATTAAAGTGTGATGTGTTTGTGACTCCTGTAATTTATGATTTTACCATATGGCACCTGGCAACGAGATAGTTGTCATTTCTACCAAGTACGTTACATACATAACATAATTCCTTCTAGAGAGGTCTTGCCTTCAAGCTTTGCTGTAAAAAAAGGAAATGCTTGTGGCTTGAAGTAGCATAATGATTATACAAGTTGTCACAAATTCACAGCTCATTGGAGAAGGAGCAGGGAGCCTGTTAAATTCTCTTTTTTTCTCACTTCTTTTGTTGTGTAGGATATGTTCTCTTTTACCTCTCTGGTGTCTACTAGAAAGGCATCTAATCTCTTGTCTGAGGTCCTCAGATGAAAAATCTGAGTGCCATTGCAGTTACCACCCTTCTCTGCTGGGAATGATATATTCTCAAATTCTAGAAATGAGTTCAGGTTGTACCTTTCCCTGCTAGGTTCAGTAACTTAGTGCTTGATGTCTTCTTTCTGTAAAGACTGCTACCTCCCTTGGCAGTTGTTCTCTTTTTGTTAACTGATAAACTTGGAACATACACTTTGAAGAATTTTTCTAGCCTTTTGGTAACTTTTGTGGTTCATTTCATGGTTACTGGAGCTGACTACGCTACTGCCTAAGCTTTGTAGAGATCAGTGAAAAGTTTTCGAGGTCCTGCTTGTATGACTTCTATACAAGAATAGTCTCAGTACTTTTAAATGTTGGTGCAGCAACAGCTCAGTTCCCTTTGTCTATTTAGAGTTGATTTGAGTTTGCGTTCCTGAATCGTTGTTCCACACAATAAACCTTATTTATCCCATGAATTATCATAATCTTTTCTGCAGTGTCCACTTTCTGGCAAATGGTAGTAGTTGTTAAGTCTGTCTGTTAAGCAAATAATGTCATCTCAAAGTCACCAAAGCAGCTGGTATTGCAACCAGCTGAGATAGAAAATGTTTTTGAGTGAAGGGGTGAAATTTGCTCTGCTAATGTGTATTGTCATCAAACCTGTTTTAATTTTAAATACAAATTAATGAACACTATTTTCTTTCTGACAAGTTCATTTAATATTCATGCCACTAAAAACACATGCTAGTATGAAACAAAAGTAGTAATTTGTGAATTTTGCTAAATCTGAGACACTTTTTTGTACTGCAGTTACGTTTAAAGAATGCTAACATACGTTTACAGAGCTGTGTGAAAGGATGAAGTGTCAAAGCCAATTAGCATCTCTCTTGAAATCTCATTAGTAAAATAAAGTAGATGACAACTGAATGATAATTTTCCATGTTGTGGTAAAGGAATGTGACAGTGAGACCTGGGGGTTCTTGTCTGTTGTCCAGCTTGAACTCATAGTCAAGGCTGATGTACCTCCAACTTCAGTAACTTCTCAAATATATCCTTGTCCTGATTCAGTAGGAAAAAAATATGCTTACCTTCCATAAAAAGAGTGATTTTTTTGCTCTTTTTTTCTGTTTACTGAGGAAAGTAATGTGTTAAAAACAAGGTTCAGATCCAGTTACTTGGTTAACACAATTTAGTTCTTCCTAGTCCACAGTCTTGCCCACTGACTAGAGATCTTCTGTCTTGTCCCTTGCCAATGAAGCTGTTAGTTGCTCTGTATATGTCTTTCTAGCAAATTGTAATGCCTCAGTTTTGAACCAGTTAACTAACAAAAACCAAATTTAATTTATGAAATACTGTGTTGCTTATCAAATTTCCTTCACATGCCTTTGAAGGCAGTCTGTCATGGATTAAATACTGTATATAGTGATAAAATAGCAATGTATTTTTCAAATAGCTTTGAGCACTACCTCCACAAGGGATATATCCTCACTGATGTTTTGATGGTTCTTACAAGCATTTCTGAAGGAATTTTAAAGAAGTGGTAGTGTTGAAAGGGAACATTTTCCATTGACATTGGAGACTTAGGAGGTGGTTAATAGCTATGAGTAGCTGACTCCAGTGACTGGTTGGGTGTGAGAGTCTCAACAGAGTTTGTGCACAGAGTTGAAATGCCAGTTAATGCTTGGGGTGTTTTCTCCTCAAGAGCACTAGTAACAAATGCAACAGAATAAGAATAATGGGTGCCTGAGAAATGCCACTGCAGTTTTATTAACATTTATAGAATGTGTTTCCACATACTTTCCAGAACTCTGACAGCAGTTTCATTGCATTCAGGCTAAGAACCATTCATTGGTTCTTAGAGCTAACCAGAGCTAACAGATCTTGGGTGCTGAGATCAGATTCTTTTTCCCCTGCCTCATTTCCTCATCCTGATTAGCTAAACCTGATTAGGTAGTAAAAATCTCCTTGTTTAGTTTCTTGTGCATTCAGTTTTATTGAAAAGGAGGGGAAAAGACTTGTTTTGAAAAGATCAGGAGAACTTGGTAGTGTATCTACCCTTGCTAGGAACATTAAGTAGACTTGCATTCTTTTGCCTTTCTGTTATGAGGCTAGCTGGATGTTAATAAGAACAAGCTTGGTATACTTGTGATTGTGGCTATGCTGTCATTGTAATTGGGGTAGCAGGTTTGCATTACAATAACTAGAGTCTTGGATAAGTTTTGAATGAGTATGATTAAAGTCTTGGGGAAAATAGAGTATTTAACGCGGTAGGTTCTACATGGAGTCTAAGAAGTCAGGATTGCAGTAGAGCTCTTTGATCTCGGAGCAGAATGACAATTTTAGTTAGTTTTTACCTTTTCAATAAAACTAAGTAAATTAACCAAAATGGGATTTAAAAAAAAAAAACAAAACAACCAAACATACTCCCCCCCAACTTATTTTGTATAGGAGAGTATTCAGGTTATTTTTTGGTGAGTTTTTTAGCAGAGGGATACATGAATCTTTCTGCTATTGCGTGGTGACTGTTCTCCTAAGCCAACTGCTGTTCGCACAGTGGTGTGCTGTTGCATATAGGGTAGGTGTCAGCCCTTTTTTGGGCTGTCAGTAGTTGTTTTTACATGACACCAAGGCTTGTGTGTAAAGATTAGAAACACTTGAACTTCATGTCAACAAATTGCTGGCATTGTAATAATAATGCCTTGGGCAGTAAAAATAGTCAGAACTTGGGAGTGAAGGTAAGTAGTGACTAATAATGTTCCTGGACAGTTGTCACTTTCTGTTTTCCTTGTTATAAATGTCAGAATATAATGCCTTTCACTTACTTTAACCAGCTTGTGTTGGTTTCATAACCTGTGGTTTCATTGGTGTAGTGAATGAACTTCGTGCTTGGAGTGGAACCCTGTTATGGTGAAATATCCAGGCATTTTCTTCTTTTTTGTCATGGAAGTCACTCTGTTACTGTAATGTCTATTTTGTTTAACTTGCACTGCAGTATTTGTCATTCTGATTTTGGTGTCTGACTTTTCTCTTTGCATAGTAAGTTTCTATTAAGCATGTGAGAACAACTTATTAGAGTATGCATCTGTTTCTCGTGGTGTTTCTGATTATGATCAGCTACTACCTTATTATGCAGGCACTTGCTCAAATTGCTTTGCTTGTTAAAATGCTGTTCTTCAAAGGATTATTTTGTCCATAGAGCAGACTTTTGCTGGGTAGGAGGATTAAATAGATACCTTATGCAAGAATATAAAAAAACTAATTATCTATATTTTTTGTACATATGTGTGCTCACACAGTATGTAAAGTCACTCTTCCAGGAATCCTTGTATTGAATTGTGGTGCCAGCTTCATTAGTTGACTGTACAGGAGGTGCCCCAGATAAGCACAAAGGTGGGATGCTGTTCCCTTTAAGAGCATTGCCCCTGCTATCTACTTCAGTCTCCTTCTGCATTTAGAAAATTCATGGGGGAAATGGGCAAATAAATGTCCTTTTTCTGTGTTCTTTGTAGAGAAAATGATGTACTGCCAGTAGTTTGCGGTATATAATCATCTGATACTGTTACTGTGGCAGCCTGTGATATTTTCCTAGGTAGTTTAGTACAGTGTTCATCAATAATATATAGCTACACTTTTTAACATGCTTGGTATCAAGCCTGCAAGTAACAGCCTGTAGTGATAAACCATGAGACAAGGAAGGGTCCTAGAGCTATATGATCTTACTGTGAAAGATAGGAGAAACACTCTCTCTCTGCTTCTACATAATTTACATTGTTTGCAGTTAGGAGTGCTGAGTGTCTGCTGTCTGTGCTGCAACCACTCTGAAAACTTCCTACACATGCATAAACAAACAGTGCTGTTACTTCTATCCGGGACAGCGAGGTACGCTTGTTCTGACGGTCCTGCCACTGGTTTGTTTCCTTGCACTCTGCCTTTGAGTGAGGCAAACGCACACTGCTGGTGATATACTCAGCCTGAGTTGTAAGGCAGCCTGATTTTAGAAAACAAAACAAAATTTAAAACCACTTAAAAATACTACAGTATTTGTTTTGAAGAACTGGTCTTTAGATTCCAGAGGTGCTGAAGCAATGAAATGTAAGAAATAATATTTTTTATCACAGTGATCTTTTCAATTTGCTCATCTTTATACTTCCAGAGGAGAGAGGAAGATTTTTTCAACTCATCATATAAAAACCTGAAGACTTTTCTCCCTTGTCTCATATACTGATAGTTGCTTGTAATAATTCTTTTGACAAGTTACCCTGAAGAGTGCATCAATGACTATGTAGCCACTTAAATGTAAACAATTATATATTTGGGAAATCAGTGAGTACCATGACTTTGCTGTGGTTGCACATGTGATGAGAGCAAAAGGGGATTTCAAACTCAGTCTTAGATGATGACTTTTGGTATAGTCAGCTTACAAGAACTGCAAAGTCATCTGGTTCATTCATTCGTAGATACTATGTGTGGTTATTTAACATAACTGGTTATGATTGCTTCATCTTGATTAACTAATGTGAGAAAGGAAAAATCCCACTAAATACTTTCCAAAATCTGACATAATTATAGTATGATTGTGACCTACTTGGCTTCTTAGAACAGCTGAATTGGAGATGAATTTGGCTGTGTGAATGTTCCAAATAATCTGAGACCTGTTTTTCAAAGATGCCCTGGTCTCTGTCTCCTTTAATGTGGAGTACCAGGATTTACACCTACGTTCTTGTTTTTGATCGTACCTTGTCCCTACTGAAGGTGACTTTCTTAACCGGAGGTGGGAAGCCGGTGGGGTGATGAAACCCCGTTATATGGAGTGGAGAGAAAAAACAATTCTCTCAAGTTTTTTTTTGATTTATAAAATATTTTTCCTTCTGGTAGAAGTGACATTTGGTTGGAAATGCTGACAACACTAGCTAAGGGACAAGAAAGTTGTTGTTCTGAAAGTTATGAAGTCTTTAAGATGACAGTATCACACATTTCTGGATGCTCACAGTGCAAGAGTGTCTTCTATTGCTTCTTATTGCATGGGACTAGTTTTCTATATGGCAAAAGAAGACTCCTAGGAGAGAATGTAGGTAGTTAGAAAGATAAAAAAGAAGAATCAACCTTTGCTGTTGTTAAACTACTAGCAAAGTGCACTCCTCTCACGGTGTGCTGTTACAGGCAGTGGGGTAGTTGTTAAGGAGAAAATGTGAATGCAGTCAAGAAGAGTTCTCATTCATGTTCTGACATAGAACATGAGAATTGACATTTTGTGAGTCACTTCTCTTGGCAAATGTGAGAAGCATTTTTAATTTTAGCAAGGGACAACAGGAAAAGAAGTTTACATTTGCACATTCTATAAATTGTTTTTCTTTATCTGGCTTAAAATTTTAGGTACCTACACAGTCTGGGGTCTTCATGTGTATTAGCCAAGCAAGACAGGAGAGGCTTAGTACTGTTGTGAAAAATAAAGCCTGAGTAGATACCAGCACCAGACACATTGCTCAGTAAAGTTGGAAAATCATTCTAGTGATATTTTACTAAAGTCATGAAGGCTTAAGGACAAAGGCAGAAGCAAGTTCGGAAGCTTTGTGGTCATTGAAATTCATGCTTTTCTCCTGGCCTATGAGAATATTTTTCAGGCTCTTGATGGTATTTGCTTGGGTTTTGAGTTCCAGGCATGTGAGAAAAGTCAGTCTTCTGTCTGAGAGTGCAGATTGAAGATGCCTATCAGGTTAAACCAAAATCTGTTGTTGTGCAGATGCATTAAAAGGTTAGGTAACTCTGATAATGTCCTGAAGTGTATACTAACTGTCCACTTTAGAGGAGATTTTGTTGTCACTCAAAATGTGTTACTTACATCTTATCATTAACACCAAGGATGATTAGACATGTAATTAAAAATTCTTGGAAATAAACATTCTAATTGTTGTATCTTTGGTCTCTTGTCCATACATGTGTTGTGTGTGTGTCCCTGCCTCCCCAGCCCCAGCTGTGTCACTGAATCACCATGTTTTTATCGTCACTGTTTGGTAAAAATTGAGACAAATTCAATTATCTTTGAAGCCGAAAGCTGCTGGTTTCTAGGAAAGGAAAGAAACCATGAAGTACATATTAAAATAAAATAAAAAAAGCAGACCAAAAAAAGTATGTGACAAATTGATTGAGGGTAATGCAGGGATTTATAGCACATCTTTAAGCTGCCACAGATGTGATTTCTGGTAAACTGTACACAGTTCTTTATTTATTAGTCTGAGTCCTTTGATTGAAGTAAGTATTTTGGAGTGTCTCCACCTGAATCACTGCCAGGATAATGGTTACACTGAGCTGGTTAGCTGGAATTTCCAAATAGCTTAAAAATCTATCCTGTGAGACGATATAGCCGACTTATTCCAGAGGCCTTTGATCACATTGCTCTTGGTGATGCAGGGAGTTGTTGGGAGTTGCTTAAGTCGGTCTTGAGTTTGGGGCAGTAGGATGTGACATTATGGTAGGAAGCTGCAGCTCCTTGTGCTTTGAAACCCCTGAGATCAGTGATGCTACTGGGAAGCTCTGCTGTCCACCAGGACTTTAAAAAGTGGCTATTACACATTTTTTTGAAATGGAAATCAAGATAGAGTAAGATGAGAGTTCCAAAAAGGTAGTGGCTTATGTTGCTTAAGTAAACATTTTAAGAAATGTGTCAAACCATTTGTTTACTTCAGTTGTATTCTGTACCTTTTCCAATTAGGGCTTATAAGAATGATCTCAGAAAAGAAAAAAGAAGTTGATAAACTTTGTGTTGGTTTTTACTTCAACTAAACTGTTTAGGCCTTCCGCTGAAGCTGTACAGCAGTCTTATCAGGAATTCTCTAAGAAAGCTGATGTATTATGGAATTATTTTTCAAGATATGAGTGTATTAAAAAGCTTTCCAAAAGACCTTGGATGACTTCTTTCAGTAGGATTTTCTTTTCAAAGTTTTGAGCTGGTGCTGGGATTCTGTCTGGACAGGCTGATAACGTTGGACTTGCATCATATCTGAAAACGATGATTAAAATGAAAGTATGCAGAGTACAACTAAATGTATTTTTCAGTTAGATAAGAGTGCATTCTGCACAAGTTCTGAGCCACCTGTACATGAGCTAACCATGGACTGAGCCTGAGTAGCCACCAATAATGAAAGGGTAAAGCTGCAGCAAGTGGTTTAGCTCAGAGGCAAAAGATGTTTGCATTACACCAGTGCTGTGTACCAGCTATGTAACTTCTGGTTCAGGCAGATAGATGTGTCATCTAAGGTACAAGCTGAGAGTAGGCAGAAAAGATTGCATAAGATGTGTTTGTGGATTTGCGTCGCTTTGGCATCTTTTGCTGAGCTCTTGTATTGTGGGTTGCTGAGAAAACTGCTCAAAGTGTTTTCTGTCTTCCCCCCACCTCCACCTCCTGACTTGGTGCAGTTGGTATGCATAGTCTGGTGGATGAAAGCATGGTTTGGTCCCGCGTATTTCTGCACTGAAAGTGTAGCCTCTTGATATCTTTGAATTTTGTGTAGTATGTCTGTTGCTATTACCTTTCATCCATACCCTTATCTCATAAACCTTACAGTGTTCTCTGCTTGTGTTGTTTGTCTGTAGACCTTTCTGGTTGTGTTTTTTGTCTTCATCCATATTATTTTTCCTTCTTTCTTCCATGCTTTTTTTCCCCTTGATGTGAAGAGCAACTGGAAATTTCTTCTGTGTATCATTTCAGGCTTATTTCAATATATAATTTAAACATATGCCTCAGGTTGTAGTTTTGATGAATGGCTTGTCAGTCTAATTCTGCACTGTATGTTCACCTCCCCTCTTGCATTGCCATTAATGAGCACAGGGCAGCATAGTGAAACAGGGCAGTGATCTCACTTGAAACCAATCCCACCAAAAAATCCTCAAACTGATTTAATTTACAATGTGGCCATATGGCTGCCAGCATAAGCAGAAATGCATTTAAGGACAAGTTGGAGTACTCTGAGCTGGTGTCTTTAGACTGGGGGTATGTAGTCCCTGTTTTATTTCTGACAGCACTCATTATAGTTATGTGTAATGAAAGGTAATGGTGCTTTTGCATTGGTTTCTTATGTTCTGTGTAGGCTTTCTGTGGCCTGGGAGAACACAGGTTTATTTTTTTTCACACCTCTATAATCTCTACAAAAAACATTCATTTGTCTCTTACCTTGGTAATCCATGTGTAGCACTGCTGAAGTCAGTGGGGCTTCACTCTGGCACCTTGGTCTGCCAGTTTACAGGCTCAGTTTACTTGCCACCAAAGATGGGCTGTGTGTCAACTTCCATGACAAAACAGATTCTTGTCTACTTTCTGGATCTCAGTTCTGTTTGATTTTTATATCTATAAGGAATCTGACCTTTTCCTTTATTTTTAATGTGGGACTGTATTAGTAAGTAAGTACTTACAGGTTAAAAATCTGTGATATGTCATTTAAATATCTTGTGATCTGATTATTCTTAAATTCATTGTGGGTTAAAAAAAAGTTCATATAGTGATGACATTCACTGACTTTGTTTCTTTTCTTTTTTTTGCTCCCTTCTCTTTATGTGAATGGTATATTCATGCTTCTTGTCATCGTTGCTGATTTTCTTGCCAATCATCCAGAAAACCACCTAAGGTAAGTATTTTGTCTCTTTGTACATTTGTATCTGCTTGAAAATGTTGAGCAATGCAGAAGAGTTGGGCATATAGGTCAATACATCTTTGATATTTAAAAAAAATTATCTGTTCCCCATAATTCCAAGTTAAAGACTTCATAATTTCAGAAGAATATATTTTAATCCAACTGACATGCAGGCAAGGCACACGACTTGTTAAAGCTGTGACCAGGACAAGCCATAGTTTTAAGGCATTCATAAAAATATTTGAAAAAGTAAACAAGTACTGTGTGTAAAACATTTCATTGCACGCAATTCTGCTTAAAAGTTAAAATACTGTTCTTAAAAGGTGACAAAATGCATCCAATGAGGAGCAAATAATTTTTATTTGTACTGGATGATAGTCAGAAATTCATAATTAGTGTAAAAGTTGCCAAGGTACACCAGAATTCACCTAGAAAGGATTGTCTGTGTTGTCTGTAGTGCAGAGGAAGGGCAGGAGAAAAGAGTTGTGTACCTATATTAGGAAATTAATAAAGTTCTTCTATCAATGCCAACTGATATATTTAACACGAGAGTTTGATCACTGTTAAACCTTTCTTTTAAAAGGAAAAAACCCACCTCCTTTCTGTTGTAATTTCAGCTAAAAAAAAGTGTTTTTTACAAGAGCCTTCCTTTTCTGCAGTACATCATTCATGTTCTATTATAGGCAAATAAAGTTATTCTCAACATTACGTAAAAGCTCAATTATGGCCTTATATTTCTTTGACAAAACCAGAACAGCTGCATGCTTGTGCGTAAATGTCACATTATTGTTAGGTATAGTTGGATGGTCATTAATATCCTCAAGCTATAATGCTGAAACTTCTGACGTTATGTGAAATGTTTTTCAGTTTGAGACAGAATAAGGTTCATGCCGTCAGTGGAAAATAGGCTTTGTTGAGTTTGTGAGGGTGTGATATGAGATGTGGATGTTATTTGATTTATACAGTTTTTAGGGTACTGCACATAGTTGATCTTCAAATTAGGATTTTTTTAAAATAAAATTTTAGAAATATTGGAATTCTCTTTGTCTTTAATGAACTAGCTTATCATCAGCCATAGATGAATTATTTTGCCAGTTCAACTTGGTAGCTCAGAAGCTGTGATAAGAAAATTTATTATAAGGATATTAGGGTGTTTTGCTATTTCTACAAACATCGCATGTAAGTGTAATTTTGTGACAAAGGTAAAATGGTTGTTCTGAGCTGAGATCTTTGAGCTGTGCCCTAGGCCACCTTCAGATTTCCTTTCGATACTTCTTCAGCCCTATTGTAGGTCTTATGCTTATCATACAGTGACCAACTTTTTTTTTTTTTATCAATTCTTTAATGGCATCCATTTACATTAAGCTTACTGGTGTAGACTCTGTTTGCTGTTTCCTTATGGATCTCCTGTATTACTTATCTCCATCAGCAGTTGTAATAGGCATGTAGGAACAGCTGCCCCATGAATGAAAATTTCCCTTCCTCAGTTATCCCTTCCTTTTCTTTTTAGAAGCCTGGTAGTCCTATAAGTCACCCAACAAGTCAGACTGACTACTTCTCAATGAAAGCAGAATGTGATTAATTGGCCATCTATTGGTCAGATGGCAATGGCTATTAAACATTAGCCATACATTTGCAATATTTCATAGCTGCATAGACAATACGTTAGGGGTAATGTTCAATCTGGGTAATGCATTGCTAAATTCAAACCCCAGACTCTGTCTAGCCTATACTGAGAATTAGGCTTCAAAACAATAATGAATGTGAAATTAAACACCTTTTTAAAACTAAGTATGTGATTTGGCTTAGTCTGGCAAGCAGTTAGTATTGGATATGGTACTCATTACCTATAAGTAGTTCGCATGAGTATACTTGCATACATAAACTTTTAAAATTATTAATTCCTCACGCATTGATTAGGGACCTTAATGAAAATGAGTTCTGCAGAACGTTGTTTTGACTGTTCAAAATGTGAATACCCCTTTGCTGTCTTTTCAGATTCTGTGAGAAGTTACTGCTGTGTAGCAGTCAGACACAATGACTCTTCTAGTTTAAGATCCACAATTTCATTTTTAAGCCACAGGTACAGGTGATTTTGAGACAAAACTCCAGATTTTTCACTGGCGTACACAATGAATGCATGGACCTGCATCCCAGTTTGCAGGAAGCCATAACCTCTAGCTGTCTACTTAGCAAAATAACCAACAACTGTCTTAAACTGCTGTAGGTGTTTGCTGAAGGAATCAAAGCCACATATCTTCCACTTTTCTTAAACCTTGTGGTTACCAGAAAAAGTCTTTTGTTTAATTTCCAATATTTACTAACACTCCAAGTACAGTTCTCTCTAACCTAGAAATGGCCTACGTAACTCTTTTTGCTTAGGTAATGTGAGCACTTACAATGACTCTGGATACGGTAGTACCAGGATCTAGCACTTCCCAACTAATTCTTTCTCATAACTTTCCATTTTTATGTTTGTGCTGTAATGTTTGTGAGGTAAAATTCTTATAATGAATATACAATGAGTACCTACTCTAGCTCATATACTTATTTTTACTGTGGGCTTCCAATTGTGCAAGACTGTGCCCTGGTGAGTTGTGTTGCATTACTTGTAGCTCTGTCTGTTACTTGACTGTTCCTGAGATGTCTAAAATAATAGTCTAAATTGTTTTTTTTTTTTTACAACTGTCATACAACGCAGACTAAAAATACTGTGCAATGTCAAACATTAGAATAATAGAGCTGGGAGAAAACCTACGCTATTCATCCCTCCATTCAAAATTTTTTGTTTATAAACTCCTACTCTAGTGTGGCAGGTTCCTGGCAGCTTCCTTTTATCTTTCTCTTTTAGATGCTAGGATGAATTATGACACATAGAATCTTGCAAAAATAAGAAAATTTTGAGGCTTGTTTGTTAGTTCCCTGTGTAATTTAAAAGCCCAGAATAATTTTGGGTCCAGTTGTGAGAACGGGCCAACACCTGTGTGAACTTAAATCTGCTTGTAGTTGAATGCCGATGCAGACCTATGAGGAAGATGTATACCTGTCTTTCGTGGTTTTCCCATTCTGCTTGTCTTCTGAAAAATTGTTAAGCTTTCTGGTACAATGGCTATGGAATGGACATCAGAGCAGTAGGAAAGCAGAAATACTCATCTGTATAGTCACAGAGATGTAGAGGAATAACTGAAAGTTCATGAAATCTTAGTGGAAATAAAGGTAGCAATTTTAAACTTTCAATTTCATACAAAAAAATACTTGCCTTTTATTTTTCTTTTATATTAAGCACCTAAATGGAATAGATTTTCCAAAACGTAGTTAAAAACTAGTTCATATGAGGTGCTTGAAGTTTAAAGGTTCTGTTTGTGTCACAGATATCTCTGTTCAAATATTTTTCAATAGTAGTTTTGATATAGTTGGTTGATACGGTTTTGATATAAGCTGGTAAAAATCTTTGCTAACAAGGCATTTTCAATGCCCAGTAATGCCCAGTTTGAGTATTGGCCATTGAGTCGGAGACTTGAATGTTAACAGAACTTCCGATAGCTTTGATAGTCATGTTGACAGGGGGTTTAATACCTTCTTCAGGGAAAAAATAATAAGAAAAAAAAATAATTATTCTGCATACTTCTGTCAGAAGAAAAAGTAATACCCACCATTTCTGTTTTCAAGGAAGAATAATCAGTGAAGATGGGAGAAGGAAGGGAGCACATTAGAAAAGACTTAAAAGGTTACTTTTTCATAGCATAGGTTCTGTGTCTTGACCCCGAGTATGCTTGCATGCTCATCTTGGGCCTGCATGTGCTGCCATTCCTGCACTGGGGGTTAGAAAAATATAAAATAGTTATCTTTTTGATCATCTTTTCTGTAGAAGGGTCACTTTTCAGGTAGGGCACTGTTCTACAGGTATTTCCTGTAAAATGCCTTTCTCATGTACATGTGGAAGAGCCTTGCTGATTGGGACTGAGTCTCTTGCTCTTGTATGCCTTATCTCTTGCCCTGTTAATTCTTGCATTTGCAATCTGTTTTCCCAAAGGTCTGAGTTGCCCAGAAAATTGTTTTGGTTGGGTGCTTCCTTAAAGTATGGTTGCTGGAAATGTTCAAGGTAACTGTTTTGTCATCACTAACCAAAGTAATTTTTAAGTATTCTTCTGCCAGTTTTAATGGAGAGAGGAGTTTTGCTGCAGCCACTCTACATGTTTTGCAGATAGTGCATACCCTAGCAGTTTCTGCCTTTTTGCCTGACTCTTTAAAAAAAAAAAAAGTCATCTTGTTACTTCTGTTAGAAGGATTTGGCAATTTTCCAGAACAGATTTTATAAATAGACTAAGTCCATGCCCTGGCTTTTTATGTTTGTTATGAAAACATACTAAAATGCTATATTTACATTTGTTTTATCTTGAGGCAGAATTTTAATCTTCCTATTGCATAATCATTTTTGACCTTTTAAAAATCAGTCTGACCAATTTTTATCTCTTTTAAAAAATCCGAATAAAAACTGCTTTTCTACAAGAAACTCTTGGCCAAAAGCACATATTTTAGTTTTAAGAGTCTCTTTGCAAGATGAGTGTTTAAATTAGAAGTCACTGAATGATCCTAACATGATTTTCCGTGTTAACCAAGGGGAAAATACATAGGACAATAGATTAAATTGGCCTACAGTACTGCTGTATTGACATTTAAGTCATTACACATGAGCATGTGTAGCTGGGTAACCTTTTTAACTGGTCTCTGTGATCCACTGCAGATAATGCTTAGTTTTAAGGGGCAAGAATCGGCATCTGATAGATTTGGATCCTTACAATAGGGTTTCTTTTTTGTAATTGAACTGCTCGCTGTTTGATCATCGGAGAGATTAGGTATTGTTACTAAGTCCTGTGAGGAAAACTTCCATAGAATATGAGAAGAGAAACAGTGGTTCTTGGACTACAGAAGTTAGGAAAAGGGTTAGAGGGTTCTTATTGATGGCAGGGTTTTATGCTTAGATTTGAAGTATGATGATCAAATGCACAAAAGTAATTTAAAGTGCGAATTAATTACTTATGCGAATGCCTGAAGACAAGGTGAAGTAACTGCTGCGTTTTACTTTGCAGTTCAGTGGCCAAATTTCATCTTTGACTCAGTCACATCAGGGAACATCCTGACTCATGAAGTTGTCTCTTTCTATTTGTGCTGCAGTAATGACTCAGGCCTCCCTTTAGATTACTATTATGGGTTTGTTTGTTTTCAGAAGGGAATTCCAGAACTCCTTTCACTCTTGTGGACTAGGTGTTGTCTCAGTATCGAGTCCTCTCTCAGGCCATTTGATGTGTTTTGCATTAAGCTGGAGGAAAGGGAGAGAGGTGAGGTTACTGTGCTAACCTGGTTTTATCCTTCTGGAATATTTGCAGCAATAGACATTTTGGGAAGATGTCTTAGATTAGATTACAACATATCTGTAGATTAGATTGCTTTGTGATTTTGAATTGCAGAGAGTTCAAGATGTTCTTGATTCCCAAAAGCCAAAAGAAAATGATCCTTCTTCTTCCTCACCTCAGGACTTCTCTCTAGGGAATTTGGGTGTTTCTGATAACAGAGCCTGTGGCTATTGCTCTACATTGACATGCATGGATTGTCTCACTAAGGAGATCAGCTATTGGAAGACCAGGCAAAGAAACTCTTGACCCAGGCAAAGTTTTATTGAAAAGGTGGTTTTGAGATTTTTCCCACCTTTTGTGCTCCCAAAGCAGAAAGCTAAACCAGAATCTATATCGTTAACTCATCCACAGTCAGTTTATCATGGCAAAATGTGGAAAATGCACTGCAGCTTAGGTGTGTTTGTGGCCATATAAAGCTGTAAAAAAACAATGTTAAATGTCTACACCATGATGTTCCCAAATGTGCAGAAAAAGGAACTTGGATGAAATCCCAATGTGTTAAGTGGTTTTACAGGACACTGTTCCAGGTCTGCAAGCCCACTGAGCACAATATTGAACCTCATTCAATTTCTGCCTAGCTGGAACTCTTTACTGAAGTGATTTTAAGTGATCTTTTTATTAGAGCAGGCTCTGATAGCTTGTCTCTCTAATAGAGCTACATTTTCTATTTGTAGTTTCTGAGCTTCCTCTACTGAGATGCAGAACTGTAGTCTTAGTTTAGGCAGGTAATCTAATACTGTTTATTTGCTCCTTAAGGCTTGTAAGTAGTAATGATCTTCATTGAGTATTAGAAGTCCATCCCATGGTAAAACTTCTGTGCATATTGTGTTGCTGTCTGCCAAATAGTCATCTCACCAAATTCTTTATATTGAGTTTTTGTGGTGCTGTTTCATTACTGTTGGCAGAAATGTTTGTTAGTGTTACTGCCTGGAGAAGAGTGGAGTTAGTTATTAGGTTTTGGCTGTGTTTTGAAATCTGCATTAAGGGATAGAGTAAGGAGTATTTAGTATAGTATTATACAGATAGAAAAGAAGTATTGTGGTGTGCAACTCTCAAGATTTCACAAAAGTATTCCTGCTGATGAAGCTTTTTTACCGTTCTGATTTAGGATCTACAGAAACGGTAGAGACTAATTACACGGTCACAGATATGTCCTGCTTTAAAAGAAATGTCTTGTAGCCAGAGGATCCTAATTTCTCTTTTTATGTGCTTCTGCAGGTGTTTGCCTTTGATCACTGCTTCTGGTCCATGGATGAATCAAACACCACAAAATATGCAGGTAAATTATTTTCAATACATTGGACAGTGTAAATAATTTGAGAACATATGAGAGTTTGGGCCTCTGTTTTGTGGAGTTGGTTGGGGCTTTTTTTCTGCATTTTGTACTGTGATGCTCAATTGACTTCTTCACAGAAGCAGGCATCTAATTTTTACAGGATTGATTCATCTGAGTGCAAGCCCCTCAGCTGAGAAGGAATGCAAGTTTTAAAGTACCCGGTACAGCGTTCAGGAGGGATGCTTTTACATCTAAGCTGTAGTGTTCTTTTTTTATCACCTGGAAGAGCCTTTTGTGGTGATTGTTTCTGCTACTTAAAATTTCATTTCTGCATCAGAAATTTCTTCTGATTGGTGCTAGTGATGAACCTATGTGTTTTCGGTGCTCTGCGTCTCTGTGCGTGAGAGGGGAAAAAAGCCTGTTCTCCTCAGACAGTGTGGTTATTTCAGGTCTTTTAAGTCATTCATAGTCTGATCATTCATTCCTACTGTGTTTTAAGCAATCAGCTTTGTGACTCCTTCCTTCGGAAAGCTGGATAATCCATGCAAGATTGTAGTTTTCTCATAACTGGATTTGTGTGTTAGCATATTCATATTTTATAAGAGGACTTCTTTTGGTGGAGAGGGCTCTGAACGCTGCGATCTCAAAGCTGGGGTTCATGGAAAGGAAAAAACCCAGCATTCAGCTTAGGTATTCATATTATGAAGTTTTGTGGCCCATAAGATCTTGAAGGTTGATAGGTTTAATTACCTCAAAGTTTGACATCAGAGGTCTCATAAATGAACTGTCATATATGTGTGTTAAAATATATCTCTGACTGCTGTAGCCTCTGGTGTGAAATCCCAAATCTTAAGGATTGCACTTGATCATGGATTCCACTACATTTCTTAATTGCCTGAGCAAAGAGAAGCTTCTTCAGGGAAAAAAGTTCTGCATCACTTCATCTTTCAAGAGCTGTGTTTGCACTGAACAGGTGCACTGTACAGTAGTTCAGGCTACTAGAGCCATTGGAGCACACATCACCTCCTTATGTGCCTACACACCCCTGTTTCCTTTTAAAGGAAGGAGGTGATGGTGTGCACCCAGATCTTGGCCCTATGTGCCTCTAGTGTGCACGTGGGAGCTGCACCTATTGGGTAAGCCATGGTGTTAACCCACTTGCAGAGAAGAGAGAGAGCAGAGAAACACCCCTAACTGGTTTCTGTCTCGGTTTAACCCATCTCCAGATGGATTCAGTGGGGTTTTACATCTGTTTATTTTTAATTTGAGTCAAAACAAGTTCTCTCGAGCCTGTTTCAGAAGCTGTGATTGAATTTGTCTTATCTGAAGTTTTATTATCTGTATATAGAACAACCTCTTGTTGGGCTAGTCTCTGGAAAGCTGTGGCTCACATCTCTTCCATTTTTCTTATTGTCCAAAAAGTGTTTTTTTGCCTATTCCAGTTAACGTTCCTGTGTGGAAAAAAAGAAAACCAAAACAGGGTTTTTTTGTTGGGTTTGGGGTTTTTCGTTGTTTTGTTGGGTTGTTTTTGTTTTCTTGGGGGAGAGGCTTTGGTATTGGTGGTTTTTTTCCCTTTTCAGAAATATGCTAAGAATGTGAGTTAAAAGACTCACATACAAAAAACAATGCTTTCACTGATTTTTGTTGTTGTTGCTGTTGTTGTATGGTCTTGAAGCTAACTTGTGACTTCCAGACCTCATGTTCTAGCACATAATGAATTTGACACAATATCAAAATAAAAGTAATTTAAAAAATATCACCAAAGTGTTTCAGACCTAAGTTACTGGATTGTTGGCTTGTTCACCTGCTTGTGCATGAACTGATATTATCCTATACTTCAGTAGTATTTCTTGGTTTAGAGCCAACAAACCAAATGCTGAAATGACAATATTTCAGTTTTTATATATTAGTAATATTAAGGCTGCCCAAGTCTATTTCACAGCTTGGCCTAAGCTACTGTGCATTTTTATAAACAAACAAAAAAATCTATAATAATTGGTTTTGGTTGGGGTTTCTGATGATTTCTTTGCTTTGTGGAACAAACCCCAATTGTCCTTGCAAATATACATGTTGTCTACATCCAGAGATTGTACTAAAGACTATTACAGAATTAAAAACCTTAAAGAGTCCAAACAAGCCATCTGACCACCTGAGTTTTTGAGCTAAACTGTAACCTCTTGGATGCTGTACTACAGAAGGGTAGCTAAGTGTATTAAACATTCCCTGCCCAAAGTAACTCTCTGTGGATGTGTTAAGTTTACATTGACAAGAGCAGGGATTAGTTGCACAATTAAAAAGAAACATGTATAAAGCTTGAAAGCTAAGTCCAGAGTGCTTGAAAATGTAAGTTGCATGAGCTTCAGGCTTAAGTAAAATTCTTAAAATAAAAAAGGTATGTGCAACAAATTTAATTACTTGAAAAACACTTTTACCTGTCTCACAGAAATACAGTGGAAGATGTGACAGTGAAAGGTTTAACAAGAGATTCTCAAGTACTAGGCTACCCTATTGGTCATTGCTCTCTGTGCAAAACCAAAGCATGTTCATCTTGCATTATGTTGAAAACATACATTGTTGGGTATATCGTACTATATTAAAGATTGACACATGTGACATCAGAAAACACACAGAATGCACCACAGACAACATGTGCCTGAGTCCTGTGTTGACTTATGTGGCTAACTCTTCCATGTTGTTATTTTTTTTTTAAATGCCAACAAACCCAAAGTTTATCCGCTCCTGGTAATGCACATTTATTACAGGATCCATAAAACTATCACACATGATTGGGCTAGTTTTATTTTTGACTTTGTTCATTTATCTGCAGTAGTACCAGCACTTATTAATATTGTTAATATCAATAATTATCTTGCTCAAGAGTGAGATTCTTGTTTGGATAAACTTAATTACATGGGTAATTGGTAACAATTCTCAGGCTGCGGGGAAGCTAGGCTAACCCTGAGATGGGATTAGACATCTCTTTCTTTTACCCTCAACTTATTCTGTAAGATATCATCAGCTTCTTTGGCTGAACATAAGGTTTATTTGGTTGTACTAATTTTCTTTCTGTACTCATGTTCAGGAAGTACAAGTTTGAAAGTACTTACCTTATCTCTCCAGCAATTGAAAACATGGGAATTGTTGCTGTTAGTAACAGAATTGCTTTTTCAGCAATTTTTTTTTCCACTTAAGTGGAAACTAAACTAAAATGATCCAACAATATATCTGACAGAAATAGTGCAGGCAACCTTCATATGATGAAAAGCGTCCTGAGGGCACCTTTGCAGCTGTCCTTGCAGGACTATCTGATAAAGACAGCAAGGAGTCTGGAGCACAGAATAGGAGTAAGCTCTTTACGAGACCTTTGTGGAAGTGATACTCTGATTTCAGATACAACTGGGGATGGAGGCTCTTTAACAACTTGATATCCTATGTTAGAGATTGCAGAATCATAGAATCACGAAATGGTTTGGATTGATGTGACCTTAAAGACCATCTAGTTTCAACCCCTTTGCCTTCAACAGGGACACCTTCCACTAGACCAGGTTGCTCAGAGCCCCATCTAGCCTGGCCTGGAACACTTCGAGGGATGGGGCATCCACAGCTTCTCTGGGCCACCTGTGCCAGTGTCTCACCACCCTCACAGTAAAAAACTTCTTCCTAATATCCCATCTAAGCTTTCAGTGTAAAGCCATTACCCCTTGAACTCTCACCATATGCACTTGTAAAAAGTCCCTCTCCAGCTTTTATGTGGGCCTCCTTCAGATGCTGGAAGGCTATAAGGTCTCCCTGGATCCTTCTCTTTTCCAGACTGAACTACCCCAGTTTCCAGCCTGTATTTGTACTTGGGATTGCCTTGACCCAGGTGCAGGATCTCGCACTTGGCTTAGTTGAAATTCATGAGGTGTACAGGGGCCCACTACTCAAGCCTGTAGAGGCTCCTCTGCATGGCACCCCTTCCCTCCAGGGTGTCTAAGACACCACATGGCTCGATGTCATCAGCAAATTTGCTGAGGGTGCACTCAGTCCCACTGTCCACATTGCCAACGAAGATCTTGAACAGCACCAGCCCCAATACCAACTGGCATAGCCCCCTTTGAATTTCAAAACTCTGTCTGAATTGCTCTTAAGCCTGAAAACTAAGTGTTTATAACCTGTGTTAAGTGGGGGTTTTATTGGGGGGGTGTTTTTGTTTGATTTGGCTTTCTATTTTTGTTTCTTTGTTGTTTTTTTTTTTTTTTTTTTTTAATCCAACCAGGTAGCAGGTAGAGGGAAGATTACTCTGAATACTGATGCTGTGTGTTTCTGAACAGTTTGGGGCTGTCATTCCAAGCAAGGAATGGTTACAAATCTCTGGGTTTGTGCTGATCATCATGTGCTAACTTCTGCACCTTTTTTCTGATGATTTAATTCTGAAAGACATAATTGGGTATTTGGTGAGAATACAGACCTCTTATTCTAAAGGAGTGAAAAAGAAGTCAATGAAATAGGTTTTGAGGAGGGAGAGGAATGTGGTTAAAGGACAGAATGAATTTGCCTTGATCTGTAAGAGGGATGAGCTTTGTGTATAGGCTATAGTAGAAGTGTTTTGAGAGTAAGCAAAATAGCTTATTACCATTTGTTCTTGACTTGAATGGTCAGGAGTCAGTTCATGTATAAAGGACACACCTGCTTGCCTTGAGCTCACAGAGACAAATAACTGCTCGGCATTTTGGTTGTTAAGAGGAGGATATTGAGAAATTCTCAGCGATGAGAACAAAGAATTCATTTTACAAGCCTGGACAACAGTAAGAGCCTATTGAAGTCTGTGATGAAGTGGATTTTTAAAAAGAAGAAAAGAAACCCTTCAGTTTGGGAAGGATTCAAGAGATGGCATAAATAACTACTTTAGCACTTAGGCAGGCCCATTCCAAGGACCCCACACTGTATCAACTTGCCCGTGGATTTTTCATAAACTTCCTAACCTGCATCATGTTAGGCCTGACATCTCAGCTCTGTTTCTGCAGCCTACATTGTCCTTAAAGGCCAAACACCCGGCTTTGAGCTAAGCTTTAATTGAATAAGAAATATGTATGCTTTCAGCACTTTCAGCTGCTGTATTTAAAAGGAAGCAAACCTAGCAATTGGCTTAAAGAACTGCAAGGTTCTACCCTCATGAGAGATTGTGAGTTGTGGAATTTGAGCATGGACTCCCTGACAGCCTTGGGTGTGCTTTCCCCAGCCTGACTGACTCCATGTCTGTCAGTCACCTAAGGCTTGCCAGTCTTCTGAGCAGAAGATGGGAGAGGGGATGGATGTTTGTGGCCTTTAGTTGCCTCTGTAAAAGGTTATATGGTCTTCGCCAGCTGGAAGATTGGGAATCCCCATCTCAAAGACAAGAAGGGTTGGTGTAGGGGAAATTCTTCTGTTAACTAATTTTTTTTTCCGTATTTCTCCGTTTTGCTGAAAATTAAGTCAGAATCAAGTGAAATCCCCCTCTAACCTTTTTAAACACTAGTCTGTGGAAGAAAAGTCCTGTAAATAAGGAAAAGTATGCATTGCAGGCAGTATAGGTTTATTTAACAAAACAAAATTGCAGCAATGTAGATTATGGATTTGCATTATTTCTTTTGACAGTAAGTGCACATGGACATAATTCTGTATATTACAGATTTTGTAATCTGTTGGCAAACCCACTAATAAAATTCAGGGGGAAAACAGTGAGGTTTTGTACTGAAAAATATCAAAATCTCATGGATGATAAACTGTTGCCCTCAACAGTACACTGCATTAGCAAATTAATAAAATATCCATATTTGAACTTTAGCATTTTCTGTTCTTTTCTGTGAGTGCACTTAAAACCAATCTTATTTTATTCCATGATAATTCAGCTGGATACTATAAACAACAGTCTATAATGACCCATTTGTCTATGTTGGTCTATGTTCTTAAACTATGTAATAAAAATATAATTTTAAAATTATATATCAGTGTCTAATTGACTTTCAGTTTGTGTTGACAGTTTGAAAATTAAATTTCTTCTGAAAAATAAATCCAGCTTTGCCTATGAGATTCAAACTGTGTTCCTTCCCCACTAAGGAGTTCAGTAACTTATGCTTATTATAAGCATATATAGTTTTATAACATTTTGGTATCTGCTTTTTTTCCTTATGAATTATGGTCGAGGTTACTGGTTTATTGCTTGTTTTTTCCTCTTCTGACAAATGGTTTTATTCTCCACTCACAATCATTGTGTACTCTTTTTTTTCTCATAATAATTATACTCAGCTTCAGTCTTTGCTTGATTTTGTGTTCTTGCTCAGCAAGTTAGTACGTGGCCTCTTTGATGCTTGCTAACTGCAAAATGGGCCCTCAGGAGCAGATTAGAAAGCAAATTTTTCTGTATTGTACATTCTTAATAAAATCTTTTGTTGATATATTTTCTTTATTCATCAGTAGTTTAACATTCTTTGTAGCTATTTCCAGGTTATTGAACAGTGCTCTTTCAACATAGGTATTATAAAATGACCAAGTGATTCCTACTTGAATGAAAAGTGACTGAATGTGCATGGGGAAGGAAATGGAATTATTCCAGAGGACAGCAGATTCTTCTCTGTTTTTAATTCCTGTATTCAGTAGGATTAACTGTGTTAATCCAAGACCAGTGACACTGGAATTTTAGAAATTCAACTGAAAAGATACACAAAGACCATTGTGTATGGTCTTTGAAATTAGGTATAGTTAAAGGAAAATAGAAGTAATGTACTTTCTTGTCCTATTTACATGCCTGTAAAATATTCTGCAGTCATTCCAGAGGTTGTTCTGCAGGAATTTTCTGGGCTACCAATTACTTGAGGATCATGGAGTATAGATATCCTCATGACATGTATAACTGTATAGCTAGATTATTTTTTATGCCAGTATATTCCGTTTTGAGAACTACAGAAGTCACTGTTGCATCCACTGTAAAACAGAATTTCTTGTTACTGACAAGTGCTGAAACTCCCATACCCAAATGAGAGATGCAGCTGATTTTAGCTGTTCAGAAAGTCACCAGCAGTGAATGCAAGTTTTAAATGCAAACACCAGAAGGTGAATAAATACTGTTCTTCGCTCAGCTCTGCTTGTTTTGGGTGTACACACAGCTGGTGTAATTCTCTGATCAGAACTCAAAGCAGACAACCCATTGACCCTCTTTGTGACGTACAGACTCTGGGTTTTCCTATTAAAAAAAACAAACAAAACCCAAAAAACAAACCAAACAACCCCAACCAACCACTATCTGAAATCCTCCTGGCACAGGGAGACAATTTTTAGACTATGAATTTCTGCAGCTGACATTTCAAACTATGGATTTGGCGAAACAAATCCTCAAACAGCTCTGTTGAAGTCTGACAGCCTCCTAATGTGCATTTCCTCACGGAATGTCATTGGAATGCTTTTATCTTGGTTCCACTATCACCTTGCCATGGGGCGAATTACAGCAGCTTATGGTGAAACTTGAGGCCAGTTCCCAAGAGAACAACTGCTAATATTCCTAGCAAGATATCTGTTGTGCCTCTAATGTCCCAGTTCACTAATGGGTTTCACTGCAGTTCTGTTACAGTACTCTCTTGGGCATAGTTTGTGATTAAATAATGCATATTACTTGCAAAAACTACACTTAAAAATAAAAAATTTAGACATCTATGTTATTTTCTAAGCTTTCAACTTATAACACCTTTTGAAGAACTGCTCCCTTCACAAGACAATCAACAATATATTTTAACATGGGAAGCTGTTACACTGTGTTCAGGCAACAGTTTTGAATTTGTCACTCAGTTGTGCGTGAAATCACTTGTTCATTCATCAGTGCTCTCAATAGAAAAAAAGTAATGTGCAAACCTTTTTTTATTCATGTTTTCAGTCAATTTTAGTATGTTATTCGATTTAAAATATACAAACCCAATTATTTTCTAGGTCAAGAAGTGGTGTTCAAGTGCCTTGGAGAAGGAATTCTTGAAAAGGCCTTTCAGGGATATAATGCTTGTATTTTTGCCTATGGACAGACAGGTGAGTGTCCTGTGCTAAAGGGAAGAACACTTCATGCATATGGGAAGTGAGAAGAACAAAACATAAATATTAAGATAGATAACATTTCAAAATTGTATTATGAAATATCATAATATTACATATCAAGCATTTGGCACAGCCATTGACAATGTAAAGTTCTTAAAAGCAGCTCTGTCAATATGATCCTAGTTGCTACGTGTTGGGGTCACTTTCAAAGCCTGAAAGCAGTAGTTCCTACTGAAGGCTCATTCAGTCTTTTGTGTTCGAGTGTGTTCCAAGGGGTCCCCAGTAATGTTCCTGCTGAAAGAAACCTTTAAGATAATTTCTCTTTTTGTTTGCCTGTGCCTTGTAGTCCAAAGAGAAAGCTATCTGTCTGGAATAGCATGTCATGTTGTTCTGATATGTGCTTCTGGAGGAATAAAAAGAGGATTAAAACATGTGCTTCTTGAACAAATAAGTAATTCAGAAATTACACTCAAAACATTTTCTTCTCCTTTTTTTTTCCTTTAGGTTCAGGAAAATCTTTTTCAATGATGGGCAATGCAGAGCAGCTGGGTCTGATCCCACGGCTCTGTTGTGCTTTATTTCAGAGAATCTCTGTGGAAGAAAATGAATCTCATACTTTTAAAGTAGAAGTGTCCTATATGGAAATCTACAATGAAAAAGTCAGAGATCTGCTTGACCCAAAAGGGTGAGTAACTTCACTCTCCCCCACAGCCTTCCTTATTTTTGTCTAAAACTGTAAAAATAGAAATCAGTTTTGCAAGTCCCTGAGAAGGTTTTTTGAGACTGTATGTTTATATGACTTCTCTAGAGAGGATTAGATACTAAACACCAGAAAGAAGAAAATATTCATGTAAAGCTTGTATATACTGTTGTGGATGAGTTCAAACATTAGGCTATCATCCTAATAATGCAAACAAATGCTGTATGAGGTGGTTTACCACCAGCAAAACTGCATATGAGTAAATTCTGGAGTATTTCTGCCACATGATCCAAACAGTATTTGGGTAATAATTTTCATCAATTATAAGGAATTTGAAGCTTATTTACTTGGTTTTCATGCTGAACTCTTTGAATGTAGAAGGGTGACACTTCAGAATATACTCAGGCATTCTTTCTTCTGTTTTGTCTACACAGAAATACTGGTTATCTGACTTGGAGATCTATATAAGAGGTAGTTTGATAGGATTTTTTCAGCTGAGCATTGATATATGTGGTATATATTTGGATTTTTGAACATAATTGCAGAAGGTGAAGAGGTATGCAAATTAGTTAAAAAGGTAGATTTGAGACTTACTTGATATGTGTCAATAAAGTGTAGAAAATGCAAGACGAAGCTTTAGCAAATTGCTGAGGGGAAGATTTTTAGTTTCCTTTCTTTTCTCCTCATTCTTTTTGCCAAATAAGGCATTTCAGGTTTTGTTACAGTTGCAAATACCAGGGTGGGAGGATGCATTAAAAATAATTCACGTATATAGAGTAAAAATGGTTAGATTGGTTTGAGTCTTTATTGTTACATTGAGTTACAAATTCTGGAATACTTTCTTCCTCTTGTTACAATAAAAAGGACATAAATTGACTTCTGCTATATAAAAGATATCTATTCCATATGAAAATTTTTGGATATCCATGGTAATTAGTAGATTGTACATAAAGTCTATTTTATTTCATAGGAGTCGGCAGTCCCTCAAGGTTCGAGAGCACAAAGTGTTGGGACCATATGTCGATGGCCTGTCTCAGCTGGCTGTTACAAACTTTGAGGTAAATCTAAACCCGTGACAAGTTTATAAATAACACCTAGGTACACAAGCAAGAAGAATCTTATAAGAGATGTCTATCCAGATATTTTGGTTCTTGAGTGATTATGGTCTCTGACAATTGCAAAGGTCTGTAATGCTTTGAGAGAATTTATTCCATGTAGAAGCACTGGTTTTGCCTTTATGTTAAGTTAAAAATATAATAGTGGTATCTTATTCTTTTGCAGTTTTCAATGCACATGGTTTATGCCACAAACACAATCTTTTCTTGACATGTGAAATATGAGGCTTCTAAAATAAGAATATTAGTCTTCCAGCATGAATTTCTTTGATTTTATTGTTGAATACTACCTTCTATTTTATATAGGTGTGTATATAGGTAATTCATAACTTAAATCACAACAACATCTGAGTCCACTTGATTTACCAAAAATTTATTTATTGAAATAAATCAGTATTGTAGAAGCCAATGAACTACTACAGCCCCAATGGAAATAAGCAGAGCAGTGCAGTTTGGAAATGTTTTTAAAAAAATGTTCATTCTTTATGTAGTATTATGTGGGAACCATTTTGCTTTTTTATGGGGGTTTTTATTTTTCAGAAGCATCCGTGTATATTATAGAGTTATAAAAACTGCTTTTGCAGCTTTTATGGCAAATTGCTTACTTTGAAAGCACACCTTCTTTGTTCAAATTCTACTAAGTATTGTTCATACTTAGTTTTTGGCTGATGACTTCTGAAACTGTTTTGGAAGACTCAGCAAGCACATGTAGCAGTCTTGGCATAGTCGTCTTTGTTTTACACATGTGAGAAGGTACAGGCTCAAGCAAGCTAACTTGAGCAAATTAAGTGAAGATAGTATTAGTTCAGTAAAGAGATGCCCTGTGTTCACTGTAAGTAGATCTGTGTTGGCTTGATTACTGCCATTAAACAATATGATTTGTGATGTGGACGCTACCAATGTATTTCAGCAGCAGATAAGGAGAAGGTGAATTGACTGTAGTTGCTGGGCTTTTAAGTGCTGCATTTAAAACAGAGATATGATTTAATGTTGTTCTGTGGACTTAACATACCCTCTGTACCACCTCAAATACATCTTAAAATGTGCAAAGAATTTTCTCATTGGTTCTACCTTCCCTTCTTCTCTCACATGTACACACCCTTCCATCTAGATGGGAATTTTGTTCAGCAAGCACAATACTTGCTTTTATCCTAACATCACTTTTTACTCTTTTTGCTCTAGGATATTGAGTCACTGATGTCGGAGGGAAACAAATCACGAACAGTTGCTGCAACCAACATGAATGAAGAAAGCAGCCGCTCTCATGCTGTATTCAATATTATAGTGACTCAGACACTTTATGACCTGCAGTCTGGTGTATGTATTTCTGTTGATTCATTTATGAACTTATGGTGGATTCTTCTTTTTCCTTTCTCTTGTACATACATTATCTGTTTAGCTGTGCTTTGACCTTGTGCTTGATGCCATGGGGCCCAGTAATCAAGATCGAGAGAGCCCTGGGAGAGTGAGGAAGCACACCAGCTAAAACAAACATTTGGATCACTTTTTAAGATTATATTGCCACCTTGAAACCTTTCTAGGTCTTAACTGTTGCTGGAGTTGGTATGTTTTAGTGCCCTATTCTGCCAGTAAGGTTACTGATGTTACCACAAAGCTGATTCTGGTTCCTTAGTGCCTCAGGCCTTTACTATAAAATATATGGGTGACTTTTAAAGAGCTATAAAAACTCGTGACAATTCCTTCTCCTCTCATAACTTGAACTTGTTACTTTAATCCATGTTATTATAAAGAGCAGTGTTTCACGGTGGCAGTGTTAGTGCTTTTTGCCGGTGTTTCTTAGCTGTTGTTCTCCCATGTCCTATTTGCGCAGAATTCTGGAGAGAAGGTCAGCAAGGTCAGCCTGGTGGATTTGGCTGGGAGTGAGAGAGTGTCCAAAACAGGAGCTGCAGGAGAACGCCTCAAGGAAGGCAGCAACATAAACAAGTAAGACATGGGTATACACAGGATGCAAAGCCTAGTCTTGAAGAAATCACTGTTGTTTCCTTGGCCTCCTCTCTTGATGTGCTAGTCACAAGTCAGCTCAAATGAGCTTCATCAGAAGCAGTTCAATATGGCTCTTTCAGCTGCTCTGTGCTGAGCAGCTGAAACACCATGTGTTTCCTGACATTGGCATAGAGATCCTGATTCATACTTGATTCAGACAAGGGCTATATGAATTTTATCTGGAAAAAGTGACAGCAGTGCTCTTTAATTAAGCATATACCTTTTGTGACTCATTTATACACCCTGTCCCCAGGCTCATGTGTTTGTCTCATCATGTGCTCAAGGAAGAATGCAAAGTTGCAGCGTTGAATGGCTTTGTTCCAACATGAATTAAAATATATAAGGGTGTAATAATGTACAGTTTAAGAAAGTCGGATCAGAATGAAACTGTGTTGGTTTAGGATTGCCTTGGGCATTTTTGCTCAAGCAATGACAAGTTTCAAAGGATTTTTTTAACCGTAATTACTGTGTTTTTGTCCAAAAGCAAGAATTTAGGACACTATTACTGCTGTCTTAAATATACTAATCTTCTGGGAAAGAAAGAGTCTAACTGTTGCATTAAAAGCTACTGCTTTTTCAATTTAATTTTAAAATGTTACAAAATATTTTGGTATTTAAGTTAACAATGACGGCACAAAGTTGCGTGAACAGCATTCATACTTACAATGATTTAAATTTACCTCTTGTTGAGTTTGAACATGTTTGCTCTTCCTAGCTTAATTTCTCATCTGCTTTGCATTTAATGCATCATAGTGGTAGCCACAACTGGTGTAGTCCCAGTGAAACAAAATTATGTGGCTCTGTTTGCCTAATGGCAAATATTGTAACCTTACCCCCCCCCGGTTACTAGTTAAATTCAGATTGGTTTTACTAGAAATTCTATTTGTATTTTGCATAAACAAAGATGAAATTAAGTGTTTCTTTCTAAGTCTTGTGAAAGAGTTCAAATGCCAACCCTCCCAACAGCTATTAACAAATTGCAAGTGTAGCTATAGAAACAGAAAGACTTTCAGCGGTTTTTTTCCTATTAGGATGTTTATTCAGTGTTAAACTTGTATGGTATCAATGCAGCTGGGAAGGCTTGTTTTGCCCATGCTGAACCCCTTTGACATTACAGGACTTCAAATAAAAGCACCGAACCTTTATAGAAAAGAAAATATTTTAGAAAAAAAAACTGGACAGCTCTACATTTTCTATTCAATTAAATTCTTATATGCTACAAGAATATAATAGCTTATATGCTATTACTTAGTCCATTTAAGCATTCTCTATGAAATACCTTTTGGAACTGATAGGTGAAAGAAAATTCCTTGTGCTGTGCTTGGTGTCTTTTGTTAGATTTTTGCTGTTCAGGCTTTAATGAATGACTTTTTAAGCCTCAGAATTGATGGACATGTTTTATCAGACTAGTTCTTCAGAAAACATTGTGTGCGATCTTCTTTGGGGTGTGATGCCCCTTACTTATTAGGGAAAGATAATAATCTTTTCTGGAGTGATACTATATACTTAAACCATATACCCTACTATGTCAACCTCTTTTCTTATTATTTTTCTTTTATAAAAAAACCAGTAACATGTATTGGTAGCATGTGTTATGTTTAATGAGATCAAAATGGAGCTGCTGGCAAGTAAATTTGCTGTTTGTGCTGTGTTTTGTTGTCTTTAAGAAGAATGTGGAAATAATGTCCCTGTTTATTTACAAAGCAGGGAAAATTTACACTCAACTGTGTGTACCAAAATTGCATAGTGCAACATTTCACCAATCTCTGCAAGTGTCTGTGCCGTTTGTTTCTGATGAAAACTGGCTAGAGCTGTGGTAGATGCCACCTTGGTCCCACAGCTTCTCCTGTTGAAAATACTCTTTCCTATCTTGGGGACAGCATGTTGCAGAGCAGGGGTGATGGATTGCTCTCCCACTTACTGGCAATGAAGAAGGTGAAGGGCCTTGGGGGGAAGCTGTATGAGGAATGGCTGAGGGCACTTGGTCTGTTCAGCCTGGAGAAGAGGAGACTGAGGGGAGACCTCATTGCAGTTACAACTTCCTTGTGAGGGGCGGAGGAGGGGCAGACACTGATCTCTTCTCTGTGGTGACCAGTGACAGGACCCAAGGGAATGGCCTGAAATTGTGTCAGGGGAGATTTAGGCTGGATATTAGAAAAAGGTTCTTCACCCATGGGGTGATTGGGCACTGGAACAGGCTCCCCAGGGAAGTGGTCCCAGCACCAAGCCTAACAGAATTCAAGAAGTGTTAGTTTCAGGCACATGGTGTGACTCTTGGGCATGGTCCTGTGCGGGTCAAGGGTTGGATTCAATGATCCTTGTGAGTCCTTTCCAGCTCAGCATGTTCTGTGAAACAACAGAGATGTGTCATTTTGTGTCAACATTTTCATAAAGTTGTAACGGCGATTACTTCTGTTTTTTTCTCAGAGATGACACAGAATTGACTTAGTGAAGGAGGTTTTTGGGAGACTTGCCATACCTCATAGAAAAGCTGGATGTGCATGTTCCTCTGCAGATGTGCTGGTTCCCATACCCAGCATAGAAAACGAGGTGCTTAACAACTCTTTGTGGTGTAGTCAAAGAATTTCTAGAACATAGTAGTAGGAGGAAGCAGAATAAACAAGCTGTCAGTTAGTGGCTACAAAAAAATACTTTCTCTGAGCAGTCTGCAGTTTTAACTCTGATTAGTAAAATCATAGCTGTTGCCATTTTAACTTGAGAATGCAAAAGGAAGATGTTAAATGTAGGCAGGGGCAAGGAATGGGCTGGGACAGGTCTGGCTCCAAGCTGCTTTGAGGGAGGTTTTTTTGTATTCAGAGTTAACAAATAGAAAAGTGGATTCTGCTCATTGAAGAATTCGGTTGTAAATTGTACAAAAGTAGTTTGAACGAGTGTCATTTAGGGACAGAGATGTTCCCCTGCAGTGAGGAAGCACCGCTTCCCTTTGAATGCTGCTGACTCAGGCCTGTGGTGGGAGTGTGCAAGCTTCCCACTGCCTGCTAGCAAGGGCAGCCTGGTCATGCCTGAAGCATAGGGACAAGGAGAACAGTGTGTAGAAATGGCACTTTTCTGTAATCTTGCACCATACAAGTCCACTCTGCTGCTTCTGAACTGTCTCAGTCTGCTGTGCACTGTGGGCTTAGGCCTTCTGGTTGATTCATTATATATAAGTAGCGTGAGATAGCATCAAAGTAATGACAGATCTCTGATGCATCATTTAGCATGAAGCAAAGCAGCCTATGAGTCCTGTAATTATTTTGTTGGGCAGCCATTTCTTTTTGCTGCTTTCCTTAAAGTCTTTAAACAGCTTTGTATTTTGAAATCTCAAGCAGAGTGCATAAATGATTCCAATTTGGCTTTTATTGCGGATGTTAACAGTTAGTCTTAACATAAAATCACGATTTATAAGGAGGAGTAATATTTTAATGTTTTTTAATCCATGTTAATAAAACTGTAGCTGATAATTTCCTGTTCATTAAAATGCAGTGCCCGTAACTCAAATTGGTATTGCAGCCCTGCTGTGAAATAGTTTTCAGTCATAGGTCCTTTTGAAATCCCTGTTCTTCCTATTTCTCTTCTGACTTCTGACAGTCCATTTCTTCCCCCACCCTCAGAGTTTGGCTTTGGTTTTCACATTTCCCTTATGCAAAGAGGGAAAGAGGAATCAGAGGAAAACAGTCCAGAGTAGTTTTTTAATTTATGCCCCTTGGAGGTGGACTCCATTGGGAGTATGATAGTTTTGCTAGATGAGGTTGCTACAGAGCAGCATGGAGCATCTATGTTTGCAAACCTACTGTTTGCTCTCGCATGTTTAGCAAGCTGTCATCTCTGTGGAGAGAAGAGACTGGAGACGAGCTAATTCTCCTTTTCCTATCTTTTCCCCACAAACTTTCAGAGGTTATTAGGCTTTTCTTTAGGTCACAAAACTAAAACTATTTGTCATTTTCTTTTCGTGAATTTCTCAGAGATGAGTTGGAAAGTTATCCTATAGACAAATCTACCGAATAGAGTGCTCTCTTAGGAGATCAGATTACCTAGCCTCCCCTTAAATTTCTTTTTCTTTTAATTATCCTCTCAGGTCTGTGCTATCTTTATATGCAATTAGGGACATCTTCAGTGACACATGTAATGGTTTTTCTTACCTTAGCCTTGGATATGTTCCTTGAAATATTCTTCTGCAACATTTTTGTCATTTTATAAATGTTATTTCTGAACCATTGGCAGTTTCAAGCAGCACTATGGCTCTGTTATAAAAAATATGCAAATGCTGCCTATTAACTAAAATAGTACTGCCTTTTTGAAAAGAAAATGCAAGTGGATGTAGTGGAACAATACAATTAAAGATTTATTTGACTATCTAATTGCGATGCTGATGAAGTTTTCTTTGGTAGTTTATAGAGAGTAGCCAGATATTTGAGCATGAGTATGACAGACCAGTATACTCTTGGGCTTCAGCAATGTCTGTTTTAAAACCCTTTGGGCGTCTGTTTAATGTTCTCAGGCTTCTCAACCAGCTCATTATCTTAAACATACTCACCCCAGGAGCCCTGATGTCACTTAAAATTTACACAGGATTGTATAAGAATTGGATAATATAACACACATCTGCTTTGCACAGATTACTAATATAGTTACCCCTGTTGGTAGAAGTTGTATATGTACCAAAATGAACAAGTTAGCTATTTTTTTTACAGTTCTAAAGTGTTATTTGGTATGTAGCTTTCTGCTAAGCAATTTGGGGCTTTTGTCTTTTACACTTGTGCAGCACTTTTGTATCTGGGAGATTGTTTGGTCTGTTTCTCCCACAAGAAGACAGTGAGGCTCTACTTTAATTATAAGCCAACCCATCTGTCAAGGGACCTCCTAATCAGTCTTTTCTGATGAGCAGCCTTCTATTGTTGTGTGACAGCTGGCTGGTCACTGGTTCACCAGGGCAGACTAGTTATCCTGGGCCATAGCTGGATTTGTTTTGAGGATGCCTCTTTTTGGCTAGAGAATTCTTCAGTTTTAGTCTCCATTTGAGTCAGTGTTCTTAAAACATTGTTCCCAGAGACAGAAGTTCTTGTGCTTCCAGCGCTGACTTGTAGGAGTGTCATGAGATAGTGTCCAAAGCAGAAAGATTTTTATCCGCTGAGAAAAGGTAGGTGTCTAAGCAAAGGCAGTGGTCCTCCATGTACTGAAACAGTCTGTCTTACACTTTTCAAACTATTTAAATATTTCAACGTAGTCTCAGTCTTTCTGGAACATGGTCTTGGTACCAAATGAGATGAAACACCATAGATACCATTTTTTTCTTCCAAATATGTAACTTTAATGAAATACATTGCCTTGTTTGGAGCAGGGCAACAAGCTGGCTGATCTCTTGTAGTCATTTGCAACTTAAATTATTCTATGATATTTTATAATTGGATGTGAAGTTCTGCAGAGCAATCCCTTTTTCTGTGTTTTAGTAAATCTACATTTGGAATATGTGTTAAACCTGTTCTGCTGTTTTGCATTTATAGATCACTTTCAACACTGGGCTTGGTTATATCATCACTTGCTGACCAAGCAGCAGGGAAGGGGAAAAATAAGTTTGTGCCTTACAGAGACTCTGTACTCACTTGGCTTCTCAAGGTAATTTATATTTTCCGTTCACCATGTTCACAAGATGTCAGCTTACTAGTTTGTAGGAGCATTGTAGTATACCCCTGTGTACACGGACTTCTCATCCTTTGAGTGAAGGAACTCTCCTAGCCATAAGTTATTCAATGTAATATGGACTGCTACATGTATCTTATGTTAATTCTGTGTAAAATCTTATTTGACTATTTTCGGTTGTAATGGAATCAAAGGTGGTAGAGGTGGCTGGGAATGTTTTTGGAACATACTAATTAATTTATACTCAGAGTACTTTTTGGTGCCTAAATAGTAAGCTTTAAGTATTTTAAGTCTCTTTGTAAAGACATTGTATAGTATCAGAACCATTTTTAACCCTCAAACTTTCTGTGGCTGCACTACAGGATAACTTGGGAGGAAACAGCCAAACTGCCATGATAGCCACAATTAGTCCAGCAGCAGACAACTATGAAGAAACACTTTCAACTCTGAGATATGCAGACAGAGCCAAAAGGATAGTTAATCACGCTGTGGTGAATGAAGATCCAAATGCTAGGGTCATCAGAGAATTACGTGAAGAAGTTGAAAAACTGAAAGAACAGCTTTCACAAGCTGAGGTAATGTTATTCACAGTACAACATAAACTGAGTTCCCCAAGCAAATGTCAAATTCTGTTTGGAAGACTAGTTTTCTTATGAAATGAGAGAAAGTCTTGCAGCCATTCTTTTTTCTTTTTTTTTTAAATAATTATGCTTGTTTCCTCAATCCAACATAATTTGTGCTTACTTTTAATAACTTTTAAATGAGGACAGCATTGTACTCATGGTGACCCTTGTCAGACCAGGCAGTTCTTGAAGAACTTCAGGTCAAACAATAATTGATGCAGCACAGAGAAGGGCTAGTGTACAACTTCATTGTGTAGACTTATTAAGAGATTTTTTTTTTGCATTGGTGGACTATATATGATGCCAAATGGAAAAGTGTGAAAAGGCATAAATCTGGTATTGGGCCACAAAATATATGGGACATATCTCTCTGACATTTGTGAAAATCTATTAAAAATTGTCATAAGTGCAACACTGAAAACCATCAACAGTTTACTTCACTGCCTTGATATTTAACACTGTGTGATTGATGCTTATCTTAGATTTATACTTCTAATTGAAGAGTAAAGTATTCGGGCAGGATAGTTTACCTGGTGATATTTGGACAAATTAGACACTTAACAGGTAGGAAAATATTTTTGATCTGTTCAGGCAGGACACAAAATACTGGTGGAAAAAGAACAGGAGTGTGGTTGAAGGTAAATTTGTGTGGTGTTTAAGCTTCATGTTCTTCTAAGGAGCAGTGTTCCTCATATGAACAGTTCCTTACAGACTGAAATGGGAAAATCTGCTATGAGAAAAAGGAGCCGATTGCTTTATTTGTAAATAAAAAACTGTTCTATTTCCTTATTTTACATCAGAAAATATTATTGTAGCATGTTGTTAATTATGTTGGCAGCTGAACACAATCAGTAGGAAGGTGTCCAAAGTCTTACTAATTATTTTTTTAAGTGTTTTCTCATCTACCTTCTGTTAAAAACAGTTATATAGAGTTATAGGCCAGCCTGTTGAATTGTTACTTGGCACTGGATGTATTCAAGCCCTTTGCTTCTGTTTCCTGTTGTGAAATGAGAAGCCTGTGTTAGCTCCAGAGCATGCCTTCCTTTGAAGGTAATCAACAGGGTCAGTCTGAAAGCTTTAATGCAACTCTAGGAGCACTTACAAAACCGAGATAGAATGGAAGGCTAAATGTCAGGAGGAATTTGTATTTGAAGCTACAGTTGGAAGAAAGACTTTGCAGTTGAACTTCAGATAGCTAGGACTTAAAAGTTTTTAAATACTCACATATACAGACACTGAAGTATGAGTGGCCAGGCACAGGGATTTTTTTTCATTCCATTAGCCTCTGGAGCTATGTTGATCTATAGCTATTTCAGATCTGGACCCATTGCAGTTGTTTCTGTCCTCTTCCTTTGCAAGTGACCTATTTCTACATCTTATACTATGAAAAACCTGGGAATAGAGTAGAAATCTATACTTATTGCATTTGATGTTATGTTGATGTCTTCGGTTTTTTTGTGCAAGCATTGGGAAGAATAGCTGAGGGTTTTAGCTAATTTCTATCTTTTAGGCCATGAAGGCACCAGAACTGAAGGAAAAATTGGAAGAGTCTGAAAAACTAATAAAAGAGCTAACAGTCACCTGGGAAGAAAAACTAAGGAAAACAGAAGAAATTGCACAGGTATTTCAGAAATTTCGAGGAGGAAAGCCAGATAATGATACAGTGCAAGTCAGCTGAATTTCATGAGCTTTAGTTGTCTGTTTATTAGCTGTTTTCCCCACCAACTATATAAAGTTCTTCTGAATTTTTGTCTTTTCCCCTTGTTTCAAGGGGGCAGATTGGTTTGTTTGTTTATTGAAGTATTTTAAGTCTAAATTTCATTAGAATAAATCTAGCTGTGTCATGATATCATTGATAAGAGCTAATATTTGATTTTAGAGTAAAGCATCAAAATATATTTGAGCAGCTTATTTATTTATTAAGACCACAGTGGGATCTTGGATGTGTTTCCCTTGAAGTGACTAAGAAAGTGAAGGATTACAAATGGATCAGAACTGCGGGTCATATTTGTTGCTTTTGCTTTTAGTGATTTTTTAACTGGAGAACAAAGTATGTACATGTAGTTACTAGTGTTTGTTTATTGTTACTATTGTACTTAAAATAAGACTTCTGGATTCCAGTGTACTTTTCCATAATTTCCACCATCTATAGCTTGTAGAATAAGCATTTTTGGTTTTCTTTTCTAGTCCTAATGTTCCAGAAGAACATTTTTGGTGCAAACACTGTTAAAAAAGTTTTTAAAAATGAAAAAGGACAAGGGGAAAAACTAAACCCAACCAGTCAAACAAACTGTAGCAAAACAAAAGGCAGATGTGGTATGATCAGGTAGATGCTTTAGCTGAATGAATAATAAAACTGCAAAAGAACAAGCCTGAACTGTGGCATACTATTTTCTAAATTATTTATGACTATGATTATCTTTGAACTAATTGGAACTGAGACTCATTTTTTACTAACATAGAGACTCATGGCCACACTGTGTTATGTACAAGTAGCTCTAATAACAGAGCTGCTTGGGTAAGGCTAATAAATTTAATAGGACTGCTTAGATAAATAAGTTCCACTTTGGGGAAGCAGGTGATTGAGAAGTAGATATAACTTTTTATGGTTAGTGTGTAAAAATAAATTCTGTTGACCTTGTGGTACTTAAACAGTGTCTGGCAGCAATGCACATGCTGAGAATGCATTCTGTGTATCTTCAGCTTCAGTTGCTCTGTACTTGCCTCTACATACTGCAGCAGGGAAGATTAACCTATTTTTGTGTTTGCAGGAGAGGCAAAGGCAGCTAGAGAGCATGGGAATTTCCCTTGAGTCTTCAGGTATCAAGGTTGGGGATGACAAGTGTTATCTGGTAAACCTGAATGCGGACCCTGCGCTCAATGAGCTTTTGGTTTACTATTTAAAGGTAAGGATGTGAAAAGAAAAGGTAAGGATGCTAACACAGAATGAAAGGACACTTGTTTTGAAATTCTGGCTCAATTTGTTACTTGGAGTGTATGTAGATTTTTAAGAGTAGTTGCAGCAAAACAGGATAGGCCTCCTCCTACTGTTTAGGCTTTTGTTCTCCCTTTGCAGTTCAGCTTTGCTGGTTTTCCTAGTTGATTTCCTGATTGCCAACAGTGGTAGAAGTGCTCAGTGTGTGCCAGTGTTGAGATCAATTCTAGTTTTTCCAGACAGGATGTGCACAGAATTGCCTTCTAGGCTGAACTTGAAACACAAGCCTCATGTTAGATGCTTCTTTTTGTTAGGGAGTTGAGGATTGCTTTAAATATTTGATGAATTTATCGTAAGGAGGTGATATTTAGTAGTAATCAGTACTCAGGAAGAGTAATGAGGTCTTCAATGACAGAAAGCTTATGAGAAAGGGGGTTAAAAAAGCACTGTTAAAAATTTACAGAAATGTATTTTCCTGGTATTACTAGCTCTCATACCATTGTGTTTAGCATAGTCTCATGTCAGAGTGAAGTAGTATGAAATACAAACCAAATAAGTTTGTAAGGAAATGAGAGCTTCCTGTCAATAATATATGAAAGACATATTTTCATATTTTCATAGCTTCTTTTCTGCTTTAGTGACGGAGGTAGTATTTCAGTTTGTATGTCAACTGCTTTATTTTGCTTTATCTAAAACTGTATGAGGTGCAGAGCATAACAACAATTTGTATGTGACTGTTACAGTCTTCAGATCTGCTGTGGCACCTCTTTTGCTCTACAGAAGTGCTTAGCAAAGGAAAGCATGCAGACTGTGCAGTCTCAGTGCTTTAGCTAATATTTTCTTAGTTATATCAACAGTGGTATTTTGCTTGTCTCTTAGTAGCAGTTTGTTTTCTAGGATCACACAAGAGTTGGTGCAGATACCTCTCAGGATATACAGCTCTTTGGTATAGGAATCCAACCAGAACACTGTGAGATTGATATTGCTTTAGATGGAGAAGTTACACTCACACCAAAAGAAAATGCAAGGTAAGGAAGATCAGCAGCACTTTTCATTGACATGTTTGCTGTTCTTTGCCAGAAGGTAACTTTGGCGCATTTTTATTTTACATAGACAGAAGTATCTTACATTCTGATCAATGAGTAGCTTCAATATAGTTGACTTAAACAGATACTTAGAAGTGAAATTCAGTGATTAGAACTAAGATATCCCCACACATGTACACACACCCCCACCCACTCTGCAGCATAACAGGCTATCAGTGGTTTGGCTCAGAGTAAGCCATCACAAGCAGGTATTTGGTAGGGGTGAGGGGCCACTGCTTGTCTGTATCACTGGGATACTGCTGGCTATCCCAGCCTGTGTGATGGGATAGCAGGCTGTCTTGATGGGGGAGAATAAACTCTACCTCGTAAGTAGTTCCTGCTGTAAAGTTCAGTATTTTGTGAGAAAGACGTGTTTTAGAGATCTGAATTCTTTTCTAACTCCTTAATTACTGTTGTGTCTAGTTAATATGCAGTGTCAATTCACATTTCACCTTTTGTTTCTACGTCTATATTTTAACTGTTTTTCATTCCAGGGGTTCTGTGGCTTCTTGAGTGGAATTGTAAATGTCTTTGTCACTTCAGCTCCAATGGCATGTGATAAGCAGTACCTTTGTCTTAGTTAATAGTCATGCTGCTTGTATGAAATTTGAATATCTAAATAGTGTACAGATTAGTATCAGAATGAGAAACTAAAGTTTGAGAGACACCTTAAAAATCCAATCTCTTTCATTCTGCCTTTAGTCAAATGCATTTTTTTTTCCTGCAGCCTACAGTACAAAATTTCAACAGATGGGATTCAGACCTATGGTGATAGAGTTACTGTACTGGAAATCAGTCATTTTGACTGGCAAGAACATAGGCACATGTTCATGGAAAATACATATTTTCTTTTAGTCACGCCTGATCTTCCATGATTAAGTAGCTGTTCTTAACATACTAGTGTCAACAGAAATTTACTTATCAGAATTTCATTGAAAAGAAGTTAAAAAAAATCAGGTTTAAAATTAAATGCTTGCATGTTTGTGTTGATTTACATGAGAGAGACAGCTGAAATGAGAACACTGCATTTGAAAAGGCTTTTTTCATTTTACAGAAGATTTTTTTCCTTTCAAATAAAATGCTCTGCTTTGTGAGTCATGTATGCAAAAGTTCAGTTTTTCCCATTTTGTGATTGAAACTTAAATACAAAGAAACCTACAAAGAAATACAGCAGTATACCAGATGTTCACAAAAATAGACCATTGTTAATAATAGAGACTCCATTTGTTGAAAGAATAAAACTTGGATCTAAGAATCTTTTCTTATGCTTGAATGCCAAATATGTTAACAGCATGTTTTACAATTTTGTGTTAACTAAGTTGTATCTTGGAGAGCTTTGTCAGTAGGATTTGCATGCATTTAAGTTTACAGATTGTTTATAAGAAACAGGCAGTGACCCACTTTGAGAAATGGGCATTTAAAGAAAATTTGGCAAACAAAAGCAAACTTGTCTGTATGTTTACTGAAGAGTGGTACCAGCCAAAGGAGAGGGGAAAGGTGCTAATTCTGACAGTAGAAGTCAGAGCAGTAACTTTCCCAGTGACCCTTTAATGAGAACTTGGCAGATTTGAGCATCATATGATACAAGTGACTGTTGGCAGATGGGAGAAAGAGTAGCTCTTCAATCTTTTATTTTTAAGATTTCACTGAAATTGTATTTTCTTCTTTCAGATCCTGTGTAAATGGTGCACTGGTATGTTCTGTCACTCAGTTATGGCATGGAGATAGAATATTATGGGGAAACAACCACTTTTTTAGGTAATAGTTGATATTTATATTCCAGGCACTTTGCATTCAGCCAATTTTTTTTCCTTTTCTGTTCCACATAATCTTGTTTATAAACTGAATTTCCATTTTTACACAGAATCAATTTACCAAAGAGGAAACGTCGAGATTGGCTGAAAGACCTTGAGAAAGAAACTTCATTGGGAGAGCATGATCTAGATGCAGCTAGCGAAGCTTCTTCAGAACCTGACTACAACTATGAGTTTGCACAAATGGAAGTTATTATGAAGACACTAAATAGTAATGGTAAGGCGAGATAAAAACGTTCCTTTGGATTGCCTAACAAATTCAGCACAGGGTCATACAAGCAGTACACTTGTTCCAGGGGCCTTTAGAACATTTTCAGGCTAAGATATTTTGCAGAAACCATGTTAGATGTATGCATATATATATATAAATTAAAAATATATAAATATGTATATGTGAAAGAATGTTTGCACCTAGGTATAAATACATACACAAATTAGCAGTTGGTTTGTGCCCTTACACACAATTCTGTCTGTACCTCTGCTCTCCTTTATAGTGCAGTTTTCTTGTAATCCTATTTCTGTCTGTAGTGGGTTGACTCTGGCTGGATGCCAGGTACCCACTAAAACCACTTTCTCACTCCCCTCTGCAACTGGACAGAGAAGAGAAAAAAACAGTGAAGGATTCATGAGTTGAGATAAGAGCTGGGGGAGGTCACTTACTGATCACCATCATAGGCAAAACAGACTTGAAGGGGGGATATTAATTGAATTTATTACAAACAGGGTCTGAGCAAAAGAGTGAGAAGTAAGATAATCTTAAAAACACCTTCCCCCCACCCCTCCTTCCTTCCAGACTCTACCTCCTCCTCCCCAGCAGTGCGGGGGGACAGGGAATGGGAGTTGCGGTCAGTTGTTGTTTCTGCCACTGCTCAGAGATAGGAGTCCTTCCCCTGCTCCCGTGGGGTCCCTCCCACGGGAGACAGTCCTTGATGGACCTCTCCAACATAAGTCTATCCCACAGGCAAGAGTTCTTCACAAACTGCTCTCCCGTGGGTCACTCCTCCATGGGGTGCAGTCCTTCACGAATGAGCTGTTCCCCCCACAGGGGCCACAAGTCCTACCCAGGAAAAACCTGCTCCAGTGTGGGCTTCCATCTCCACGCACTGCAGGTCTCTGGCAGGACTCTACTCCATCTTGGGCCTCCCATGGGGTCACAGCCTTCTTCATGCATCCACCTGCTCCAGCATGGGCTCCTCCATGGGCTGCAGGTGGGTCTCTGCATCCCGATGGTCCTCCATGGGCTGCAGGGGCACAGCTGCTCCACCATGGTCTGCACCATGGGCTGCAGGGGCCTCAGCTCCAGCATCTGGAGCACCTCCTCCCCCTCCTTCTGCACTGACCTTGGTGTCTATGTTATGTCTATGTTATTCCCGTGTTCTCACTCCACTCTTCCCTGGCTGGAATTTTTTATCTGCGCCACAACCTTCTGTTCTTAAATATGTTATCACAGAGGCGTTACTATCACTCCTTATTGGCTTGGCCTTGGCCAGTGGCAAGAAGTCCGTCCTGGAGCCGGCTGGCATTGGCTCCACAAGACAGGGGAAGCTTCTAACAGAAGCCACCCCTGTAGCCCACCCCCTACTACCAAAACCCAGCCACAGAAACCCACTACACTGTCAAATCTTCATCCAAGTCTTTCTAAGCTCTTGGTTCTGAAAGTTACTGCAGACAAGGTTGCGCTAGATATGGCTCAGTTAGTTTCATGCTTCCTTTTAATCAAATATTGCTGACACCATTTTAACCTTAGTAGAAAAACAGTGAAATGATAACAAACCAATAGTCAAATGTCAGCTAGCATGGTTTTCAATGCTTGATCACTCTCAGTATTTCATTTCATCTTTGTTAAAACAAATTGTGATGCTTTTTTGGGACAAGACAATAAAATATAGTATAAATAAAATAATGGTATGGTGTACATATAAAACAATATTTTTTTTTCATGATTTCCAGAAGGCAGGTCATAGTTCGTATGTCACTGACCAAAAAGACACAGTAGATGGTGATTCGTTGCTTTCTGTTCTCCTTCATATCTTCACAGTATTTCCATTGCTTGCTGTGGTTTACTTTTTTCTTGATGTCCTCTTATTCTTTAGGTTTGTCTGTTTTGCTGTTGAGTACAGCATGTTGGTTTTGTATGCTCAATGTTGTAGCAATTTTTTGCAGAGCTTTTACAGTTTTATTTTTAATGGGAGTGTGTGAGTGAGTTACAGGGTCAGGTCACTTAAATTGATGTGAAATTGCTGTTTGATAACAGAAATATTCTCATTATGGTTCACTTGTACCAGGAGACGAATTTCAGATGAATCTGCCATCCTGGTGGTCATCAGTGTTGTCATCCCTCGTGAAGATTCTCTTGCCTGTGTTAAGGCCTCAAACCATCCCATATCTGTGCCAAAACTGGGACAAAGGTTTTGAACTCAAGTGGCTCATGCATGAGGCTGCTGGAGAAGTCTGAAAGCATTAATTTATGCTTGATCTGCTTGCCACTAACCAGGGGTTTGACTGAACTGTAGCAGTCTACAATGAGTCAGTGTTCTTTGAACAGGGAGTCACATTTTTTGGTTTTCATGTGCTGTTATCTAGCTGATTCAAATAATTCTTCACAATATTCCAAGTGTCTTTTTATTTTAGTTCAGTAGGCTTTTCTGACTGTGGTCCAGGCCAGTTTTTGTCTTGGTTGGTTGCCTTCTGCATCTTGGTCAATAACAGCACAGACTTTGCTGTTCCCTTTAAGCTCTTTCCTCCCTAATGCACAGCAAATGTTTGCAGTTATACATGTTGCGCAGTTTCAGAGGTGTCATATCCCAATTATTCTGCTTCTTCTGCTCACTCCTACGTAGATGTTGCTTAACTAAATTGAATGTTGCTTAACTAAATTGAATAAAACCCTGACAAAACAAGTGACTGTGAGGATCACAGCCTTTTGATTTGAAGGTAGATGGTGCTGCTAGGTTCTGGTTCTTTCAGTGGTATAACTAAAACACCTTTTTTCCTGACAGGCTTCCAGTTTGTTGTGTAAGAAGTAAAGCAGCTTTGTTACAGTTCCATTTATTTATTCTTCCTTAAAATGAAAAATAAATGTGGGTAAGGAAGAACAAATAACTGAACGACTGAAGACAGTTAATTCTATTATCCATATTCTCTGGAGAAACCCTAAGGGGGGAATAAAAAGGTATTTTAAAAATTTGATTAGGTAATTATTTTATAGGCATGTATAGATATAGCCCAAAGCAAGAGGGTTTGGTTTCCTTTGTTTTGTTATTTTTTTTTCCTCCCCTTGATTTGTTTGAGAATTGTAATCCTCTTTAAATAAATAGCCTGGCTTCTCCAAGATGCAAACACATTTGTTTTTATGGCACGTAACTAGTACAACAGTGTCACAGTCTCCATCCGACTCCAAAGAACCTCTGAGGAAAATGTGTAACTTTGAAAACTGCTGTAAAGAAAACACCCAGATTCTTTGCTTCCTTCAGCATGTTGACTTTCTTTGTGGGATTCTGTCAGATCAGCTTTGTACTGCTAATTTGTGATGCTGGTCAAACACAGAATGCATCAAAGCAGTTTACTTTATTCTTGTATACTGTGCAGTGGTTAAGTAAACAATGTGATTAGGTTAGGCCGCTTCTCATTTAAGGAAACAAAACTATCACAGCTCAGGGAGAGGATTTTGATGAAACTTAGCAAAGCAACCTATGTCATAACCCTCTTCTAGCTTGCTTAGAAAAATACACTTACATGAAATCTTAAGGAATTTATTCAGCACCGTTGTTGCTGGATTAACAGATTCCAGATGTGAATTAAGTGACATTGTAGCAAGATAATAGATGCTGTTCATCTTATAAAGAAAAAAGCATCCTTATGTTCAATGTTAGTATTCTACGATTTTGCAGAGGATTACCTGCATATGGATATTTTTTTCAGGGTGATTGAACTCTTGTCACATAAATATGTAAAGGATTGAGACTTGGGACTTTTAACACTCTATGGAATTTGCTGTGTATTTGGCCAGCACTGGGTAGAATCTTCCTAAATTTATTTGACTTTGCATGAAGAATCCAAAATTGTGGAACGTGGTGTTTATTTTAAACACTACTGTAGTTCTTCTGAACTGTGAAAAACTTGTCTATTTATTTCTTCATGTCTACTGAGGTAGATTATAGTTCACATGATATTTTGCTTTTTTCCTGTGACAGGCTTAGGGTTTTCTGTGTAAACTCTTTCAAAAGTTAAATGAAAGAGTTTTCCAGAAGTGTGAATTTACCTTTTGCGTTACAATACAAGCATAACTCACCTTTCCCACCCCCCTCTCTACCCCAAGCAGTAAAGAATTATGTTGAAATTGGGAAGTTTTAGACTAAGTTCTTGCATCTTGTTCCTAATATTTTCCCTGGTGTTCTTTGATCCTGTGTTGGTTGTGATCCTGTAAATCTAAGTGGCTGAAAGGATATCTTTTATTAAGGAAATCTGCTCCTTGAACTCATAGCTGTTCTTTGAGCAGTTTAGGAAAGTGTCATCTTAATGAGTCAGCCTTAGATTCATTTCCTGTGTTTGCAAACACAATAGAGGGCTTTTAATTTCTTCCATGTCTCTTCGCTATCATCTGCGTAATACCTGATTTCTCAAACATTCTTACACATAACTAAAACTGGCTTGGGGATTATGCATGTGAAGGTAATTCTGGTATTATCTGGAGGAGTTATGAGGATAACAATGATGCAGGTCAACATTTATACCTTGATTTGTAGCCTAGAATATTAGAACTTGGTTCAGTCAGGGTTTTTTTGTTGCACTGTCTAAAAGCTAATAATAGCTAACTTCTTTCTGAGAATGTCATGTACTAAAAAGTAATATTTCTGGTTATTTTAAGACTCTTTTATGCATCACTAGTTTGCTATTTGGCTGCTATTTATATTGACTGATTTTTAACTTTGTGCATTATAACTACCTTTGTGGTGTTATTTTATTACACCCTTGTGTGAAGCCAGTAATTTTTTCCATGGATAAGGATAGAACCACAGTAGCAACTTGCAGAAGTATTTGCAAGAAGCAAAGGCAAGATGATTCATAACTAAATCACAGCAGCTCTTTTTGTTTGGTTGGTTGGGTTTTGTTTGGTTGGTTTTTTGGTTTATATGTTGATGAAATGGAAGAGGAATCACAAACAATTATTTTAAAGCTGAAGTTTTTTGCATTTGAAAATCCTGGTATGTCATAGAGCTGCAGTATTGCTTCCCCTAATAATCCACCACTCCATCTTTGGAACTCCTCTCCCTTCCTCTGTGGTGTACAGAATCAGCAGACTGTTTAGGTGGTCTGCTGTCACTCAGCTATCTTGTGAACTACTTTTTTGCTGTATTTGAGTTTTCAGATATGAAGCAGATATAAATACCTGTAGTATATAGGAGCTTATGCCATTAAATGGCTCATGCAGAGGCACAGTCTGGCACTGGACCTAAATCCAGGAAGAGACGGAGTAATATTTCTTTAATTTCAGTGCACTTCAGATTTATCCATAGCTGATTGACACAAGCAGATTTTTCAGGATAGAGTAGCCAAATGGGTATTTGTTCTGGGTTGATACTAAGATGAAATGTGGTTTGTAAAGCTAAACACAGAAGTTCCCTCTAGGACATACTTTGTCTGCTTCAGTGCTGTGCAGCATATTAGTGCAATCTGATGCGTGACCAGTCAGACAATTCGTTTGTCTCGGTTTCCATCTGCAGCTCTCCAACATGTTTCATTCTCTGCCAAAATGGAGAAAGTAAATTGCTTTTTATTTCCTTAAGTCGTTTCCTTCTCTGGTTAACATCATCTTCCCTTTTGTTTTGCTTTGTTTTCGTATTAATTTATTTCCTTTTCCACTATTCCTTTTTTTCCTACTGGGATTCTGGAATATATTATAACTTCACAGCACTGAGACATGCAATAGGCAAGAGTCCTTAACCATTGTTCTACCCTCTTTGCATGCCGTGTATTTTATTTCCTGTTTGGATTTATCTGTTTAATGCAATATTTATTTTTTTGGCTTTTGTTTTGAGGGGCAATGAGCATCTTGTGTTTGCAAAAACTCTGGAATATGTTGATTGCTGTTACCAACTAAATAATGAGTGTTCTATAATGCCAAAATGGCATTTTCTCACAGTTCTGGATAATTTTTTCCTCTTTTTTTCCCTCTCTTCTCTTTTAGACCCAGTACAAAATGTGGTCCAGATCTTGGAGAAACAGTACCTGGAAGAGAAGCGGAGTGCCCTTGAGGAGCAGCGGCTGATGTATGAGCGTGAATTAGAGCAGCTGCGGCAGCAGCTCTCCCCGGAAAGGCAGCACCAGCATGGTGGCGACAGGCTCTCCTACACTGCTCAGACTGCACAGCAGAAAGTGAATCTCTGGACAGAAGAGAGGTGAGAACACTGGAGTTAAAACAGAGGAATTAGTGAGAACTACAAAGGGTGAAAGATGAGGCTTGAATCTTCTGTCAGAAACCGATAATACTTTTTGTGGAGTTTGTGTGCAGTACAAGATCTGCTTCCACCAAAGTGTTGGCATTTCGTTTAGGACTAAGTTCTGATGTGTAACGTGTACAAGATTTAACTCACAAAACACAGAAAAATATAGCTTTTACTGTTATCAGTAAATAATCAATATTGTAGGTTGGGGGGGTTGTGGTTTTTTTGTTTGGGTTTTTTTAACTAGAAAAGTGCTTATGAAATGTTTAGTTTAGTAATTATTGTTCTAGTTCTTGAAATAAAGGAAAGGATAATGCAGAAATGTAAATTTGTCAACTAAGACTATGGAGTCCAGTAAGGAACATTCTTTGTTACAAGTATACAATGACAGCACGGTATTTTGCAATCTAAAAAAATATTAAAAAATACAGAAAATGGGCATCCATATATGTTGGATGTATGTGTTTCTAAAGATAAGCCCAGCTTTAGAAGAGAATTGCTGTGTTTGAGCTGTTGAAGAAGTTAAAGGAAGTTCACCATGAGGTGAACAGGCCTCTTTGCAAAGGAATAGCACAGCACCTGAATGCAGCCTTGGTGAAAGATCATCATGAGATTTGCAGAGAGAGTTAAAATGCGGATTAGGAAGATGTGAGCAGAGTGTTTGTGCTTTGACATTGAGAGAAACTTGTTCTTGGTATCATTGAGGAGAGAAGGATGCCAGCTCCATGGAGAGAAGTTCAAGGGGCAGCAAACAAGATGTTTTAAGTTTTCTGCATACAAATGAGTACTGTGTCATGGGGCTAATTCATCAGGAAGAATGCCTAGATGTACTAACAGGTTTCTTATACATTTCTTTTTCATCTGTTTCTTTTAAAACAGAAACTTCCTTATTCACTCAGCATTTTTTTCTATATGTAGTGAGTCTGAGTGCTCTTTTCTATGTAATTATTTCTGCTTTATGCTCCAGCATTAAAAAAAACAAATCCATTTATAAGACGAGTCTAAAAAAGGATAGCTAAGATTGTGTTGCAGCTTTCAAACTGAGTGTGTTAGAAATAGAACAAAACAGATCTTGGTTTAGTTTTTGTGCAAATTTCTTCCCAGTTTGTCCTGGGGAAAAAAACCTAAACAAATAGCTAACCGTTGACCAGCAATGACTAGAATGTTTTTCATGCCAAGTATAGGAAGAAGTAGTTCAGTGATTCAACATTGATTAAAATAATTGTTTGCCCCTGTAAGAACTAAAAACAGAACCCATGAGAACTGAATGTGAAATGTTGCAGAGTCATGGTTGGGATTTTGAGGCTCTTTTAGGGCTGCACAAGGAGTACAGAGTGAGAAACACACTAGCTGTAGCCCTTGCTATTCAGAATTGCTTTGAGCACAGTAAGGCTGCCAAGAAATCATTGATAACCCCCTTCAGTGGCAGAAATGAGAACTGGGCTTACTGGCAAGGCATCTCTAAAAAGATGCAATAGAAGGGAAAAGGAAGTAGTAAAAAACTTGCCTGACCTTGAGAGTTGAGAAGAAAAAATGGTAATTGGTTAGCTTAAAGTTAACCACCATAACCATGTAATCACATTTAAAAAAAAAGAGAATCTGGGGTGATATCAAGGCTGGGTGTTCTGCCAGCCTTCACTTCTCAGTAGTTGTCAGATGTTTCTTAGGAGGATACCTGTGCTTTGAACAAGCAGTTTTGCCTCTGGATTTCATGGGTGAATGCTTTACTCTATATAACTATTGAACTACTTGAAGTGTGTACTTTTCTGCATTGTAAAAATTAGAAGAATGAATGCTCTTTGGAGCAATCAGTGAGGAGTCTATAACATTTTGGTGGCACTGCCATTGAATAGGCAGTTTTCTGAATTATCAGTTTCCTGTCCTTCAGAAGATCCTCTTAGGTATACTTTTTATCTATTTATAGTTCTAGAAGAGGTTTGAGCTTCTGAAAAAAGGGAAAAAAATTGAATCTTCTTAAATAACCAACCAGAAAAAAAACTTTGAGTGATACCTGCTGTAAAAGCATGGTTACATGTTGCTGAGAGGATGTTCACCAGCCAACTGGCCAGAAGGCAAGAAATCCAGGAAAGAATGGGAAGACTGGACTTGAAAAACGTGCGAAACAGCCAAGAATCTGGATTGCACAGAATTTGATTAGTGCAGTTTTAGCTGTTGCTCAGTTGCTGCTGCAAATGAAGCTGAACTCTACCAGATCAGCCAAGAAAATGAATTTGAGAGATATCAGATGTAGGCACGTGGTTGTATCTGTCAGATCAGCTGGAACACATTGCACAGAGTCTATTCCAGCTTTCTGCTGACTGTGGAAGGACAGATACCTGGCCTGGTGTTAAATCCTGTTGGCAAAAAGTTAACCCTTTGTAACTTCGAACAAATTTAATTTGTTGGGGCAGTGGTGTACTGGAGGTTTAGTTCAGCTTATTCTGTATCTGGCATTAGGAGTCCCAGAGACTTGCAGTGATATCTTGTGAGTGTCAGTTGTTTCCTTTGTTTGGCTAAAATGATTGTTTCAAGATTTCATGTCCAATGAGTATTTGCTCAAGTTTTTTCCTTGTTTGGCTTAAATTATTTTTTCAGTATTTCATGTTCAATGAATATTTGTTCCAGTTAATACCTAATGGAGCTTGTCACATGTTTCATGTAGTAAGAATTAAGAAATCCTCTCTGAGACTCTTTTTTTGTAAGTTTCTGGAAGGGTTCTGGCACAGCTGTATGCAGAAAAACACAACTGTAGTGAGAACTGCCCATAATAATTGGTTGAGTTACTCATAAATTCTCTTTACAGTCTTAAACCATTCCTTTTTCAAGAATCCAGCTAAGATTGGTATGGGAGCCTCCCCAAAAAGCTTGCCAGATGATGATGTCCCAGATCAAGGAAGGGACTGGCTGTAGCTGGATCCAATGGCTCTTACAGCACTTACAGATCAAAGCTGCCTTCTCTTTCTCAAGTTAGGCAGCACTCTCACAGTGGTTGCAGGTGTAATGCACTCTCATAATTTAGTACTTTTTAGTGAGTAACTCCTGACTCTAGCTTCATTTTCTGGGTGAATCCAAAATTATAGCTGTCTGTGGAATATGTCACTAGCATGGTCTGGAATTGCTTATCTAGATAGCCTGGATAACAGCAGCAAGAGGCAGTGGGAAAGGAATTTTCCATACAACACCGGGAGCAGATATGGAGGAAGTTGACTAAAAATCCAGCTATCCAAGAAAACCCACCACTGTTGCAAACCTAGGCCAGATAGGGCAGAGAGACAAAATTGCATGTTTTAGCATGTTGAAGGCACTAAAATTCAGGGCTGCTTGCTAATGCTGCTGGCTTTTTACAACTTTGGTATGGTAGCAGGAGACCAGGACAGTGCAATTTGAATTAGCCAGGCTGTTCTTTGGGATATTTTGGAGAAAGATAGCCACTCAAGTAGAATTCTGTTAGTGACTGAGAGGCATATTAGCAGTTGTTTGTGGTTTGTACTATAAAGACATGCAAAAGATCTAGGCATATTTGAATAAAGACAAGTAGGCAAACTTTGCCTGTATTCACAGTAAGGCCCAGAAGTTTACTTGTTCCTACTAGGTTTGTCTATAATATAGGGTATTTTGTAGAAATGAAGTGTATGTGCATAACATGTACCATATTTCAGTAGGACTTTGCACAGAAAAGCTAAAAAATTCTACAGGGGAGTGCTGGTGACTGAAATATCTGAAATTTGATTATGAGTTTTATGAAGATGATGAGACATAGTAGTAAGTGCTGTTGAGATTACAAAGAAAGGCAGAATGAATGGGGGCGTTTGTTCAGAGAATAATCGTGATACTTCTAAAAGGTAGATTAAAGATGAGAGTCCCAGGTGAGAGTGTATCTTAGTACACAGGTGTATGTATATAGTATGTGTCAGAGCAGGCTTGCCAGGTGTTATGTTAGAATGGATTTGCTCAGACAGGCCTAAAAATCCTTTTTGGAATTTGTCCAGAGACTATTAACTGTGCAGAGTGCACAAGCTTTAACTTGTGTTCATTCATCTGTTACTTAAAAGATACTTTGGGTACATAGGATGTAAGATTTTTTTTATTTGTAATTTTTTAACATGTTCCCTTGAGATGGCTTAAGTATGTGGAGGGAGGTCTGGGGGTCTGTAGCACTGCAAAGCTGCAGTTGTGATGTAAAGCTGTGGCCTGCAGTGATTGCAGGTTCCAACATTATGATCTGAGGAAAAGCAGGTTTTATCAAGATGAAGTCTTACGTGTTGAGACTGGTAGTTTCTGTGGAACAGGACTCCGCATTAAAGACAAAGACAGCTGCAATTATTGCATTTCTTGAAAATTAGGAATGTCCCCAGGGCTTTAAACAAATCATCACTGTAACAGCTCCCATATTACTCTGTCCTTTTATTTGGGCATCACTGTGCTAGAGTTGCCTTGACAGTAATTTGTTTTTTTAATACGTGATCACTGCTTTTCCTCAATAAAATTGTCTGACAGTGTTTCATGTTTGCTGACACAGTGCTACAAAGCAATTCTTCTTATACCTGTTTCAGAAAAGTCTTTGTTAGCACCTTTATTTGCAGCTTTCCAGTAATAGAAATAGGTTTCTGTGTATTTTTCATATTACCTACTGCACCACAGGGATGAATTGTTTCGACAGAGCCTGGCTAAACTTCGAGAGCAGATAGTAAAGGCAAATACTCTGGTGAGAGAAGCAAACTTCTTAGCAGAAGAAATGAGTAAACTAACAGATTATCAAGTAACACTTCAGATCCCTGCTGAAAACCTCAGTGCCAACAGAAAGGTAATAATAACAAAGAATGTTGAAAAATGTAGCTTTATGGCTAAACTATGTAGACATATGTAACATTCATCTAACTTGAGGTGATAACATGTTACTTTTGTTAGATTATGCATAGGCAAAATAGGGCTACTATCTCACTAATATATTGAAAGTAAATAATTAAGTAAAAATGGGAACATAGCATTAAGTATGGCTCTTGCTTTTTTCAAGTGTAAAATCACTATATGTGCATGCATGTTGTGAACAGACATTTGTATTCTGTTGCTGCAGAACCTGCATTTTAGTTACATTTGCAAAAATTAATGGGTTTTGTTAGAGTTTCCTGCAATCTTTGTGTCATAAGGGTTTTACAGTGCTGCTGTAAATGTAATAGCAATTAGGACTATATGCTTGTCATAGAGGATTTGATTGTGTTAATGTTCCAGTGGGAATAGTCATTGTTTGAGAAGGATAAAGAGATCTGGATCCTCAGAGATGTATAGGCCATGCAGTGTCTGAGGACAGAGAAAGTATGACTAGCACGCAGAGAGAAGCTGCATTTTCTGTATTTTATTCCACTTTAGGAATGCAATTTGAGTGAAGAGTTAAACTACTTATGCACACCTTTCCTGCAATGATTGTTTTTTCTTCTGATTTAGAGAGGTGCGATAGTAAGCGAGCCTGCTATTCAAGTCAGAAGAAAAGGAAAAGGTACTCAAGTGTGGACTATTGAGAAACTAGAGAACAAATTAATTGACATGAGAGAACTCTATCAAGAGTGGAAGGAGAAAATTCCTGAGGTATTTTATATATTTTCTGAAATGGATCAAAGATAAGTTTGTTTTCTTTTAACCCTTTTTAATATGTTGTACAGAGCAAGTGCAATGACTTTTTGTATGAAATGTTAGGGAACTGTGTTTTATTTTTAAAAACAAACAAGTAAACAAACAAAACTCCAATACAAAACCAATATGGCTAATACTAAATATTCAAAATGCCCATGCATAATAAAACACAGCTGTGTCCTATCTCTCTTATGTTCTCAGATGTAAGTGTGCTGAGGTCAGATATAATTGTGCTGAAGTAGTGACTCATGATACCACTAAGAGCATACGTTTACCTGGCATAATATTGGTGCCATGCAGATGATCACCAGCTCTGAATGGAAGCAACAAGCTGCATTAGAAATAAAATTATTAAATTGTAGTCAGTATCAAAGCTAGTAAGGATACACTGCTTATATGCACTCAAGGTGCAGAACATACGAGTGGGGTAAAATGTGATTTTGAAATATGAAATATTCTTTAGTTTCATTTGTATAACCTCCAGCCTTAAAGCAGTGAAGAAATCAATTGAAGATACTTAGTCTGCATCAGTATTTCCATCAAAACCAAAGTGGGGTTTCCTGAGAATTTAAGTAGTACATTAGCCTTGGCAGACAAGTGTGAGACTTGTCAAAAGCTTGCTTGTTTACTGGCAAGAGACATGACATTTGGTGTTCCAGGAGACATCATCTAAGTATCCAGGTAGAAGTGCATAGGAAGGATATCTTACTCTCTTGTGGCTGATAAGGAGCACCTAAATTACTTGTATCAAAAATCGATCTCAAATATGTTTGAACAACTGTTGTGCCTTTGTTACATGCTTTGGACGGGACAGTGGGAATCTCTAAAATCATAACACAGGGGAGGTCAAGCACTTCATCTGTGCCATTGAAGACAAGGATGATTTTGCTGCTGACTTTAGTAAGAACTGATAGCACATCCTTTGAATACATTATGTCTGCCTGAGCCAGGATCATCCTTTCCATGACCTATGTCATCCATAATGCATGTGTTCTATGTGCTACATAGAAACACGTAGGTCAAATGCAAGTGTTGAGGATGAAAGATGAGAAGGGAAGGAGCTAACAAATCCACTGAGGAGTGCATATTGTGCTAGGAATCTGCATGAATTCTTTGTGGCTCTGTTTGGGGTATGTGCACAGAAAATTCTGCAGGTGTGATGTCAGCTCTATGGGAGTAGTAAGAACACTTGTAGGCTTAAGTGGGAATCATCCTGCACCTTCCCTTTTGCCCTTGTAGTGGTCCCCAGCAGCCCGATGAGCTTTTCAACCTGAAGATGATTTGTCCTCTCATTTAAAAAGTATAAACAGAGTAGAAAAGTAAGATGAGATATTTTGAAATCAACAGCAACTGTGCTTGCTCGCAGTTAAATCTGCTTTGTCTTGACATTGCTAAAAAATATAGATCATAATATCACTGTATCCCTTAGGAAAGAAAGGATCATATAATGTCTTATTTCAGAGATTTAATTTCAGATTTGTATTATGCTTCTAGTTTCTTTCTACTTGTGTAACAGGAAGGAACAGAAATGGTTGTTAGTGACATCATTTTTGTGCCATGATCTTGTAATGCTATGAGGTTATTTGATTTTCTGTTCCCACGCTGATAATTCTATGACATCACTTTTATTATCTCTAAAACAGATAAGGAAGCTGATTGGCAAGAGAGGTGATCCCTTTTACGAAGCGCAGGAGAACCACAACCTGATTGGCGTCGCCAACGTGTTCCTGGAGTGCCTTTTCTATGACGTGAAGCTGCAGTATGCTGTGCCCATCATCAGCCAGCAGGGCGAGGTAGAGCTGGGTTGGGCACGCTGGGGAACTCCTATCTGGCATCACAGGGACCTTTGTGCTGGGAGGCTTCATGTACACTGATGCTTTAACAAGCAAATGGTGCTTGCTGTCTTGTTTCCCAGTGAATAAGTGTGTTTCAAATCACCACATATGTTTTTCCTGTAAGTCTTTACAATTGCCCAGCTGCTAAAATAGTAGAATAAAATTCCTAGTATAAATGTAGGTAACTGGGCAAAACCCAGTATACCAAAGTTCTGAAGTACAGTCCTTGCACTGTTACAGTTACCATTTCTGAGGCAGTCCTTACAGTTACCATTTCTGCTGTATGTGCATTGAAAATTTTTTATTATTATTTTTTTATTATTACTTTCTCCTCTTTCTTAACACTGTTGCTTTTTGTTTGGTAGTCAAAAGCTGTTCAATGCTGTTTCTGCACACTTCATAGAGTTAGACATTAAAATGGTAGATATCTAAGTCCCTTGTGCACAGATTCTTACTATTTGTTTGGCTTGCCTTTAGGTTGCAGGACGGTTGCATGTTGAAGTCATGCGAGTCACTGGGTCTGTCCCAGAACGTGTAGTAGAAGGAGATGACTCGTCTGAGAACTCCAGCGAGAGCGGGAGTCTGGAAGTCATGGATAACAACGGAGAAATTATTCACAGAGCAAAAAAGCTCTCCTGCAGGGTAAGTGAGAACATGATGAAGTTAAGTTTCAGGCCTCTATAACTATGTAGTCAGTCTGAGAGTTACCAAGCTATGTAGACTATTGCTTCCTGAAAATTCTCTGAAAAGACTTCTCTTGTTCCAGTTCAGTGTAGGTCAGTCTTTGGTTGACAGTGGCTGATTTAATTTGCGTTAGTTTCTGGTGGCCTAGTGGTTAGCATGCGGGACTCTCACCGCTGCGACCCAGGTTCGAATCCCAGTCCCCCCGGGCAGATGGAGCCCGTTAGCCCTGTGAGGCCATTCATCTATGAGAAGGTCACTCTAAACAAACCTACGTCCTGAGGACCTCACTGCCATTGTCCAAGCTTGCTTGGCCCCGGCAGATGAACCTTAGGATTAAAGGGTGGGCTCAGTTCAGCGCAGGCTGTGTCTCACCTAAAAAATCCATTGCGCAGGCTCGAAAGGTAAAAGACCTTTCCCCCAGTCTTCGTTCGCGAAGACTGGCCATTATTATTTTAGTTTCTGGTATATGCAGACCTACATCTTAAATACTGAGGTTACAAGAACTGTCCTTGGCAGACACAGAGGGCGAAACAGTTTTTCCCTGTAACTCTCTCCTCTGGTTTGTTTGATCATGTAATGTAGTATCTATGGGTGGTGTATGGATTTCATTTCTTCTGTGATAAAGCATTTCTCTCCACTCGAGCTTATCAGCTTCCTCAAAGAAAACATGTACATGGGTTAGATGCATGTAACTGCTTTCCTTGCATCTACATTTCTGTAAATGCAAAATAAGATTTCCTAAATGAGGAAATCCTTACTGTCCTTAAAAATTTTTCTTGGCTGTTGGTCGTCAATTTGCAATTGAAGAAGAAACAATCAAATTTATGACAATATCTGTTTTGTCTCCTCAGGTAAAAATAAAAGAAGCAACTGGACTGCCACCTAATCTCTCCAACTTTGTGTTTTGTCAATACACATTTTGGGATCAATGCGAGTCAACAGTAGCAGCACCAGTGGTAGATCCAGATGTGCCTTCACCTCAGAGCAAAGATGCTCATTTTACAGTGATCTTCTCTCACTGTAAGGTAAGTTTTTTTTATTATGAAACAGTGTTACCAGGAGGAAGGTATATTTGATATAAACTATTTAGAATTTGAGCCTTGTTTTGCTGGGGGAAGAAGGAGGGAGTCAAGTCATCTAACCAATGACTTTTGACTATATTTAAGAATGCCTTAATGTTTTGCTTCATCACTTCTTCGAAATGTAACAAAGAGATCTTTTAAATTCAGATATCATCTTTAATGCATGGAGGAAGCTGTAGTTTATATAATGACATCTGATTAAATACTTGTTTGGTAAGCTCAGTAAGCTGTGACATCATTTTAATGGAAATTTTCAAAGCATGAAATGCATAAGCAGAAACTGCTGACATGATGATGTTTTACAACTTTCTTGTCCAGAGTCAAGCTTTATGCTGCAAACTGTATTGTCTTACCATGCAGGTAACTCGTTGTTTGGCATGTCCTTACAAACTAGTTGAGGAGATACAAATACATAATTTGATTGAATGTGGTTTGTTTTTCATTTCTGCCAGGACTATGTGGTGAATGTCACAGAGGAGTTCTTGGAGTTCATTTCAGAAGGAGCTCTTGCTATTGAGGTGTGGGGTCATAGATGTACTGGCAATGGCAGCTCTGTTTGGGAAGTTGATTCTCTTCATGCTAAAACTAGGACACTGAGAGACAGGTACAAACAAATTACAAATGAATGCTTCCATCAACTTTCTAAAAGCTTTCTAATGCTTGTGGTGCACAAAATACTTTGAGGCAACCATTAGTTTTTGTGGGGATGTCTTTTTAGGTGGAGTGAAGTAACTCGAAGAATAGAAATGTGGATTTCCATACAAGAATTGAATGAGATGGGAGAATATACTGCAGTTGAACTCCATCAGGCAAAAGATGTAAACACAGGAGGAATTTTCCAGCTTAGGCAGGTATGTATCTGATATGGTTTGAAGCTGGCTCCCTGCCAAGTCTCCAAACCTTACCACCAGAAGTTCCCCCCCCCCCAAAAAAAAAACCTCAGGGAGAAGAGGGAGAAAAAAAACTAAGAAAAAACCCGAAAACGAGAGAGACAACCAAAGTGATATATATAAATATATTTACACTTATATACAATTTCACAAGGGAAAGGGAAAGGGGAAAAGGAACAAAACTAAACTAAAATAAAATATATATATATCCCAATCAGTAGCCCGAGATCTAGTAACAAAAAAAAGTTAGCAAAGAAGATATCTCACTACTCTCCTGGGACAACCGAGAGTCGCTCCGGAACGATCACCGGCAACCTCTGTCTCCCAAGGTCGGCAAGGCCTAACCAGGCCTCGTTCCCCAACACGGCAGACTCAACAGCAGGGAACCTGCACCTCCAAGCCGCTGGAAGGAAAGAGGAGCGAAGGCCTCTCCTCCTCTCTTCTTATAGTCTGGCTTACGTAAAAATCGTAGGGAATACTGGGTAAATCTGGACCCTTCCTTGGTTACAAACTGGTCACCAAGGAAGGCCTAGCCCAAACCACCACAGTATCTTTTCCTTGTCGTCCTGTTTATGCTCAGATTGATTCTTAATTTTATTCTTAGTTTCTTTCTTTTCCCAATTTCCTGTTCAGGGTCATTCTCGCAGAGTTCAGGTGACGGTGAAACCCGTACAGCATTCGGGGACGTTGCCTCTCATGGTAGAAGCAATTCTTTCAGTCTCTGTAGGTGGTGTGACTGCCAGATCAACCAAACTGCAAAGGGGCTTGGACAGCTACCAGGTAAGGCAGTTAATTTCTCAATTTGGTTTGGTCTTGTTGTTCTAGACCAACATAATTCCAAAAGGGACCTTAGCACACTGGTACGTTATTTGCAGTTTTACATGGTTTTGAGGCTAATACATGTAACACAAGCATATGGTGCTAAATCTGCTTATTTTTTTGCTTATAATTCAACATGTAAATGATAAAGTACCGAGTGTGGTGTTCTAATATATATAGGACAGCAGGAATATGGAAATTGTTTTTACCTTTCTGATTAATACTAGATTCCTAGTGCTATTAGTTTCCTTTCCTTCCAGGAGGGAAAAACAGGAAAAAAAAATTTACTGGAGTAAATGTCTTGTAGTGAGATACTATTTACCTGTTCAAAAAGCACTGAGTTATTTGATCAGAATCAAAAATAGTTGTCACTGAATGGGAAAGGGTTTTTTCATGTAGTAGAAAAGTCCTTAAGCAGCATAAATGATTTCAAGCTGCTACTGGACAAATTCATATTGAAAATAAAGCATTATTTTAACAGTGATGGCAAAAAACAAGTGGAATGGGCAACCCAGGGAAGCAAGGTGCCTTTTGTCAGAAGGATTGCATTCAGTACCACAAGTAATTCTAAACTTAGATACAGATGAAATTGTAAAACTTGCAATTAGTGATCTGCTTGCTTAGTCCTTTTTCTGGCACTGTATTCTGTGGGGTCTTTTGGTTTGGTTTGGTTTGGTTTTTTATAAATATATTCACTAATTTTCAAATCACAGCTGAGCTGCTATAGTCTGTAATGAAAAAAAAAATCTTTCTACCTGATAATAAGACTTTGGTTATTTGAATGTTGTAATTTTAACATTTTAAAAGTTTGTGGCAGAAATGTTTGTATTCATGTTCTGGGTTATTTCTGTGAGTTTCTGTTGAGAGAAATGCATGTTTTTTTTGTGTTTTACAAAATTTATTTTCTCCTACCAGAAGGAGGAGGATGATGGTGGTGATATGGATAGTTACCAGGTATTGCTGCTGTTGCTGTCAATCCTGCGGCATGGGGCACAGCTAATGCTAATAGCCAGAAACTTTCAAATGAGCAAACCTAATGGAGCAAGCAAAAGCAGCTTTGAAATACACACGTGCTGTGCATTTAAGAGGCTACCTGGGCTATAAAACACTGCTATAAAACTTTCAGTTTACCTTGTGACTTTATACTCTTACAGTGTCCTCTCTTCTGTAGTACTCTGCAGTCAGCTCTCCTAACTGGCTACATGAATTGCTATAGGAATAAAAGCTTAAAAACTTTAATTTAGAATGAAAACAATTTACAGTGAGTATCACAGGGAAAAGAACAACCACCTGCAGCTGCAGGCATCTTTTCCAACCAAATTATGCAGCTTAAGCTTTTTTATTTGTTTTCTAAAGGAAACATAACCTTTTAAGTTGTGCAGTTTTCTGAAATGCTTGTTGGGAGAGAGAGGGGAGAATGTGAACAGAGGGGTAAATACAGAAGCTTCAGTGAAGCAATTTTTTTTATCTGCACAAAACCCGACCTTGAGCCTGTTTTTCTGTGTGATAAGGCAGTCAAAATTTAGGCAGTATAACAGAAGAGTCATTTTAAAAGGTGACAAAGAGCAGAAGAGGAAATGCCTAAAAAAGTAAAATACATTTCAGACTTCTTCATAGAAGACCTATTTCTAATAGGCAGTCTTACAGAAGTAAAACCAGTTAGGTGAGAATGCTGACATCCCTTAAGATAATGTATTAGATTTCACAGCAATCTCAAAAATATCATCCAAGGTACTAACTTCTTGCGGGCTGTTTATGCGCTTCCTGGCATATCACAGAGAAGAACGAACTAGATTTTCTGTGATACCACAAAGCATGATTGCATGATGGGTTTTGTTTGCATGAGAAATCTTTTAATTGCACTGATGGCAGCTGCTAGCAATGGAATTTTGTGCAGGTTTGAGGGAGTACTGACCTGTCTAATCTTCAGGAGAATTTATGATCAACTGATGATACCTGATTTTCTTATTCCATATGCTCTTCAAAAGTTTGATTGCCGCTTCTGTGAGTAATTAGCCTACGGTGTATAATCTGTTCAGCAGCAGAGGCAGTCACATTTTCTTTTCCTCCTATTAGAATTTGAGACTTGAAAGCAAATAAACTTCCATTCATGGGTGATGAGGTACTTAATCAGCGTGCATGTCATTTGGGGAAAAAAGTTTTCTGCATCGTGCAAGCCATTTAATATAAATTCTAATTAAATTACCACAAAATCCACTGCCTTTATTCTTAACCACATAGTCTAATGACTTTCTTCTCTCTTTCCATGTTAGGAAGAAGATTTAAACTGTGTGCGAGAAAGGTGGTCTGATGCATTAATAAAACGCAGGGAATACTTAGATGAGCAGATCCAAAAGATCAGCAACAAACAAGGTTTGCAGCTTGAAGTCTCTGTCATAAGTACTTTATGCCCTATACTGCAAAAATTGTATCTCATATGTAATCCTAATATCTTCCACTGTAGAAAAATCTGAGGAAGATATAGAACGAGAAGCCCGGCTGGTCGAGCAGTGGGTAGGGCTGACAGAAGAGAGGAATGCAGTGTTTGTTCCAGCCCCAGGCAGTGGAATTCCCGGTGCCCCCGCAAATTGGTATGTTCAGAAAAACCACTGGAGCTGTTAGCTTTTTGTACATAAACATTGCACACTACAAGGTAAAAATCTAAGGATGTTTTAGAGTTCTCTATGTTCTCCTGTAGTACTGTAAACTACACTTACTGGCAGAAGGCTTAGAAGGTCAGGTGCTGGTTTGAATGTGAGAAAGGTTTATTTAGTTAACATATTGCATAAAGTAGCTTTGAAATAGCTTTCACGGTTTGAAAATCACTTTTGAATATAACATAGTATTTTTCAGCTTTATGCAATTCTGAGAAAATTATTTTGCAGTTTGATTCCTTTCAGAAAAAGAGGAGTTCAAATATGAATGGTAAACCACATGATAATTTCATTGATAAGGGGTGGGGATGGAAGAAACTCTGATTCCAAAGGATGTGTTCTCCTCTGATTAATTTGAATTTATAATATATTTTTGTTTTAGTTTCACTTAAATCTGTGTTTTAACTAAGATCACAAAAAAGGAGGAATGAAACATGTTAGATTTGGGAAAGTGTGGACAAGAAATATGGCTCTAGTGAAGGGTACACTGATGTCTCTGATAACACCCAATATCTCTTCTTCATTGGGTGAATGATGCAGCTATACTCTTTCTCTCATGTTTTTCCTGTCATTCACCTGAAGTGTGCTGTGATCATGTAGCTAAAAGTGTGTTCATTGATATAAAGACTATGCCTTGCCAGTAGTTACATACCCAGTTGCTTGAAAGGTTGCTGACCTTTATGTATGAGATGACTGCAACCAGTTACCTTTGTAAGCAGCAGAACAGGCCATTTAAAACTTTTGTCCTCACAGCAAATGACACGTGTTGTGCAGTGTGAATTAAGTTTTGGCAAAGCACTTCATTTAGTTCCATGTGTAGATTTAGCTCCATGTGTGTAGACAAAATATTTTCTGTGCCACATAGACGTTCAGAGTAGCCATCAAAATTTTGACAGCTTTAGCCATTGGTTACAGTTAATGAATATTGCATGGAGACCCAAATTAGCTTAGGTATGAATATGCCTTCCTTGTTACCAGCAGTTTGTTTTGTTTCAGGATTCCACCTGCAGGAATGGAAACACACATACCTGTCCTCTTCCTTGATTTGAATGGTATGTTGTAACAGCAGATTATGAAACTTGGGGAGGGAAAAGTAGTGGATTAGTTTGGGTCAATAAATTGTTAAATGGAAGAATGAATCTGAAATGTGTATGAAATCAAACACTGTCTCATATGGCTTGTAAAATGCTTTTTCTTTTGGTCCTGTATGTCGGCATAATCAAGCACAACTATTTTAAAATAAAGATAAAAATCAGGGAGCATATGAGTACAGAGATAGGCTGTATATACAGAAAATAGCATAAGAAAGCAAGCTGAGTTTGAATCAAACAGTACATAAGAAAATCCTGTAAACATTTTGATATACAAATTCACATGTCATTAAAGCACAGATGGAGAATCTCCCAATGCTTTCAGAGCTCCTTTCACTGAGGTATCTGTAGAGTCTTAAACAGCTGGTTTAATGAAGAGCATGTTTAGGACTATAGTGAGCATTTTGTTTTACATATGAGGAGACTATTGATACATATTCTTAAAACACAGGTACACAGTGTAAGTAACAAGAGACCAGAGGGGGCACCACATTTAAGGACTGTTAAGGAAGCAAGTCTGTAATTACAAACCTGAACATAAAGCAAAGGAGGATCCACAGGCCTTGTCACATCCAGCACTGAAGTGGGCTACTAGACATATTTATATAAGCAATGCATTAATACCTGCTTTAGCAGATGCTTTTGGAAAGTGAAATACCCTCTTCCTTCATCTATGCTCATAAGGAATGTTTTTATTTGTTTGGTTTTTTCATTATCAGTAGACATTAGCAGACAAAAGATCAAATAGGATATTTAAACAGATTGATGGATCATTGCACAACTTTTGTTTATTTAGCTAAAAGCCTATTCTCAATTTCTTTTGTACGCTGAAATCACCTTCAAAATTCTGCATAGTAATAAGACTAATTAGGATTAAATGTACTATGAAATATGAGTAGGACTTTATTACAACTTTGTATTACAACTTTGCCTCTATAAATTAATATCCTTGGTATAAAACTATTTCATTCTTTGCACATTTGTTTCATTAGCTGATGACCTCAGTGCCAATGAACAACTTATAGGTCCCCATGCATCAGGAGTTAACTCAATACTACCAAAGGAGCATGGGAGTCCATTCTTTTATCTGCCGATCATAAAACACAGTGATGATGAGGTAAATTGTTAGCAAGCCTCCTTCTTGACAACTGCAGCTTATGTTAACGCTTTCTTCTTACGTTTTTTTATTTATTTTCTACTTCTGTGTATTTAATCATTAGTAGTAGTACGTTTTTGTCTTAGAAGTACCATCTGTATCTAGTGCTGCCTTTATTTTCTGGTCTATTTATTTGGAATTTAAGAGGATATGACTTGTTAGCTCTTCTGCCTTAATTCAGAGAAGATAAGTCTTAGCTCTTCTTGGCAAAAGAATAATTCACCTGTCTGACTCAAAATCCCTTCTTCTGCTTTCCTCACCCCTTCATCATTTCTCTCATAGGTTCTTAATTCTATAGAGAAAACTACTGTGTTTATTGTGCACACCGGGCAAAGTTTAGTGCTTAAATAAAACTTCATTCATTTGGGAATTGATATTCAGTTTGTGAATTGTTGGAAATTAACGGTTCAGAATCCATTTTGGAATTTCTTGACTCATTTCTTGCATGTTCTGTGCCTACTCAGGCCATTGCTTAAGAGACTGTTTCCAGAATAAACGGGACACCAAAGCTGGGGAGGAGGCAGGGGGAAGGAAAAAACCATTCTAGAGCATGTTTATTCTGTATGGGCTGTTATAACTTGATCCAACATAGATGGAAGATTTTACATTGAAATAAATAAACTTTAAATACAATAGCAGTAGGATTTGAATTGCTTCTTCCAGTCTTGCTTCTGCTTTCCTTTCTGTCTCCAGCTGTGTGAAGACTTCCTTTTGGAGCAGGGTTTGCACAGTGCAGGGTTGTGGTCATGATGGTTTTCCCCAGCATCTTAATACCTCTTTTATGCTTCTTCTGGTAAATTCCTTACTATGAAAAGGAGGTTTCACTCCACTTTGTTCAATGATGCTGATTTTTCTCTCATTAAAGAATCGTTTTACTTCATGTTAAATCATTGCAAACTATACCTGTTGTTAGAGTAATTGAATCTTCGATTTCCTTCCTCCACTTACTTTGTCTGCATAGGTTTCAGCCACTGCTGCCTGGGACTCTTCTGTCCATGATTCAGTGCACCTGAATAGGGTAACTCCTCAAAATGAGAGAATTTACTTAATAGTGAAGACCACTGTGCAGCTCAGTCATCCTGCTGCAATGGAACTGGTATTACGCAAAAGGATTGCAGCCAATATTTATAACAAGCAGGTAATAAGTTTATATTTTTTAATTCCTTATTTTGTTTCATATTCTTAATTTAATTAATGTGGGTTTTTAGCTGCTTACTTAATTTTTAAAGTTTGGTCTCTCCAATTCCTATGAAAGATAATGAAAACTAGGTATTTGTAAGTTGCAGTGAAGCTGTGTACTTCTGGTATAATCCTTTGAATTGGCCATTTCACAACTGATTGAACTTAGTAGTGTTTTGTACTGAGCACAGAGCTATGAAGAGTACTTAAAGTATCATTAATGCTAAAAAAGAACTTAGTGAATTATTGTCTTGTCTGCTTTTAGAATCAAATTTTTCATTGCGCCTTTTCATTTCTTGGGATGTCATAAATAATAATTATCAAAACAATAACTGAAAATTAATTTGTTTCTAGAGTTTTACCCAGAGCCTGAAAAGGAGAATATCCTTGAAAAATATATATTATGCCTGTGGAGTGACCTATGAAATAGTATCCAATATACCAAAGGTAAATTATACCATATTTCTCTGGCAAATTCACAGAAAGAAACAGAACTGACCTACCGCAGTGGTTGGTACTGATTAGGAAGTAAATGTCCTGCTTTGCTGATATGAGGCAGCTTGCCAAAGTGTATATAGTGAAGTTCAGTGGTGAGATCATGTTTATCTTTAAACAGTTGAAAACTGTGGGGATTTTATTTTCTCTTCTACTGTGTTTAACTGAGTTTTTGTAGTAGATTTATTTTTAAAATCATATTAGTGTCTACAGGGAGAATAAAGAGAGTACTCAGAGGAGTGTTCCTGTCAATGAAAACAGAATAGCTGGGAAGCTGAGTTTGCAGGAAAATAAATTGTTTTTTATTGAAAAAGCTTGTACAAATTGTAAATTTACTATAAGAATTATTTTAAAGGTAAACAAACTGGATGAATGAAAACATAAATAGTCTTGTCACCATGTAACTGTCACTTTTTTGCAGTAGTACTTAAATTTTAAGCTCCAGAGAAATCACAGCATATTTTAAGATTTGGAAAGGAAATTACATTTCCTTGCCTAGGAAGTTGTCATTACTTAATCCTGAACATATGTGATTTCAAGTTATATTTGCATTATTTCTAGAAGTGCATTTACTACAGTAAATGCACAAAACATCTCCTAAGTGTGATTTCTTCAGTATGATTTACATCTCTATTGAAAACCCCTGAATCATTGATTATAATTAGGTTTACTGATTATCAATTCAAATTAATTTGTGGATTGAGCTGGTCTAAAAAAGTGAATCAATACATTAAAAGTAATAGGCTTTACTTTTTAAAAACTTCAATAGTGCAACTTGTAATTTAGGCTACAGAAGAAATTGAGGATCGTGAGACCTTAGCGCTGATGGCTGCGAGGAGTGAGAACGAGGGCACGTCCGATGGCGAAACGTACATTGAAAAATACACCCGCGGTGTGCTGCAAGTGGAGAACATTTTGAGCCTTGAAAGACTAAGGCAGGCAAGGAAAAAACATTTCTTGCGCCCTTTGCAGTGGATTATGAGAATTCAAGAAGAGATGATTGCTCTTTTTAAAATACTGTGTTGCTTTTCTAGAGAACATTGGACAGATAAAAGTAAGACTTCTGTGTGTACTTCTGTGAAATACAAATTTCCGGTAGTGGTGAGTCTAGTAGCTATAGCTGGCAATGGTGTAGTACTTGGAACCTGAACAGGAAGAGGCCAAAGAATGAATTTCAGATAGAAACTTTTGTGGTTGTGTGTGCAAATTAAGATTTGTAAATGCAAGCCCTGGTTGCTGCTGTTAGCCACACTGAAAAAAAGTACCTATCCTGCTTGATCATTCTCTTGAGGAGACCATGGCATTGTTTTTTAGTGTGTTTTCTTTAAACAGGCAGTCACAGTCAAAGAGGCTCTCTCCACCAAAGCGAGAAACATCCGCAGAAGCATCAGCACTCCAAATGTCCACAATGTAAGGACCCTTTATTGTCTGGGAAATTAACACTAGAGGGAAAGGGAGTTGCTGTTTGTGTGCTGATAATGCTTGCACAATGTGGTATAGTAATGACTGTTCTGAGCTAGGAGTAACCAACCTGTGGGAATGTTGCCATGAATTGAAACCCATCTTCACAACTGTCCATCCTGGGAGATAATGAAGTTGATAGGGAAGTGGGGGAGGTTGGTTGAAACTTCTCCTTTTATAAGGATATTTGTTTTGGAAGTAGTTTAGGATGACAAGTGCCCTGATTCAGATTACTTTTACCTCCAAGTTCCTTTAACTTTTTTCATAGTGTAAGGGATAGTTTCCATTTTGTGTGCATTTTATGTGTTCTTCTATAACCCACTCAAACAGCAGAAATGTAGCTGTCTTTATACATAATCTTATCTGAAAAGAGATAGCAGAAAAGTTGTTAGGACTAAATGATCACAGTGTTTCCTCAAGGCATTATATTTTATTCATAAAAGGCATTTTGTCATTCTGTCTGTTGATGTTCCATAGGTATCCTGTAGCCGACTGGATCTTTCTGCCTGTGATGAAGATGATAAGGTATGTAAATATGACAACAAACGTTCTCAGATTTCCCACTCTCCCATTGAAGCAAGATGTATTTGAGAATAAAAAAAAAGAAAACCAGTATTTTTAAAGCAGTGTGTTTACATAGTAATTTTTAAAATGCTGCACCAATTATATATTATTTTGAATTAAACCTTTTTGCCTTTCTCTGCTTTTCATATAAGAACTGTATAAACTGCTATTTAGGAAAGTTAAAGTTAGAGCAAAACTTTATATATTTCAGTGAAAAGCTGATTAGCTTTTAAATAACCCATTTGTGTGAGACAGGAAAATTATTTGAAGCTAGACCATACCTTTGGTTTGTGGTTTGTGTTTGATTTAAAATTAAAAAAAAAAAAGGAGTTTACCTATAATTTTTTCCATGTTTACCTGTATCAGCATGCAGATTTATGTATTTTTGTTTCTTTAGGGTTGGTCTGAAAGTCACCTAGATATATCTGACTGCTGTTCCAGTTATCAAGATGTATCATGCTATGGTACTTTACCCAGGGAGTCACCTCGCAAGAGCAAAGATGGCAGTGGTGAGACTTCACACACGTAGTGGCAATGCTGGTGGATTTTTATTTACTGCATTAAACTGAAAATTAAATTCTCAGTGCTCTTTTCCTACTAAAGGTGTTATCCAGCTTCTTGTTTTAGGAGCTAAACATAATCTGGAAGTAGGGGAGAAAGGGAGAAATGCATAAGGTATCCAGGAAAGGGTGTAAAGTTGAGGGTAACCAAAAAATGCAAGAGAAGGGCAGAAGAACAAGCTAAATATGAATCAAAACACTAGAACAAAAAAAAGGAAAAAAACCCAAACCAAACAAAAAAAAACCCCAAACCATACAAAAGAACAAAAAGCAGGTGCTGTTGTTTTATGAATTTGAAAATGATGCTTCTGTTAAAGTGGGAAGTGTCCTTTTACAGGTTCTTTACATGATTTGGATATTTGCTGTGCCACCATGTTGGTGTGTCACAGTGCCTTCTTTTCTTTGGGTCACATTGTAACATGCTTTTCTTGATCAGGCAGTACAGGTAGAGATACTGCTGCAATAAAGTGGGACTGAGAGTTTATTCATTGCTTCCTTGCTTATAATTTCCTTTTTGATCATCCTGGCTGTGCAGGATGGCTGGCTGGGTTACAGGGCAGATTTGCAGTTGGGGCAGGTCAGATGAGGCACAGGAAGCAAAGAGCTTGCCAGTTCCATTTCAAGGACACTTCCCACTGTTATGACTGAGATGAAAAGAAATATTGGAGCTCGGAATGAGGGGGCAGATACTGCTATTCTCTGCTTTCCTTCCATTTCTAGACTTCTCAGAGGAGCTCGTTTTGCTCTGTGTTATTTCATGCTTAGGCCGGTGGTTGAAAACTAAAGTATTGGCATTTTTCTACAGCCAGCAACTTGCCAAATGCATGGCTTAACCTTCAGTTAATTTGAATTATCCACTGGCAATCAAGATATGAAGAACTGAAATACAGTGGTTTTGCTTTTTTACCTAGGTGTTGTAGCAGAGAATTCCCATGCTTTAATGGCCAGCCCTTTTAAAGCATTTTCTCCTCAGCCACCAAAATTTTTCAAGCCCTTAATGCCAGTGAAAGAGGAACACAAAAGGAAGACCCCACTTGAAAGCCGACCTCTGCTTAGTCAAGAGGTAATCTTTGAAAAGCTATCTGCTTTTTTAAAGGAGAATGAGTGATTTTGTGTACTTGGTAAATCATTTGCATCTGTTGCTAAAGAATTTTCTAATTCTCTGGTGAAAATTATTCAGGCCAATCTTTATATGTGGTGGGATTTCACTGTTTGCCTTTTGCCTGAAATACTGGATTTGGGTTTCGGGGTGTTTTTTTTTGGGGGGGGAGTTGATTTTATGTTTTTTTACTTCTTGGTAAGTATTGTCTTTTACAGGATACTTCTAATTTAAAGTAGCAGTAACCTACATTTTTTTTTCTCTCCAGCAAGATGTTGGTGTGTTTTTTCATAGATAAGACATAATTCTGTGAAACAGTATTCTAGGGTGGTTACAATTCTGACCTTTATTCCCTAACCTAAAACTCTAGGAGGAGCACATGAGTTTCTCTGCCTATTAACTTGAATCTTGATGTATATACGGTCAGCATGGATGTTTCACTTTCATCACGTCCTAATGCCTTTCTAACTTGGCACGCATTTAGCACCGTGTTCAGAGCTGTGGTTTGTGTGATGTATTGTATGTCTTAACCTTTGCAGAGCATGCCTCCGCCTCAGGTGCCCTGTGCTGTCTGTGTTGTGCCTGCAGGAAGCAGTGCCAGCAGCATGCCTGTAGACAGCAATAGCATACGTGAGGAAAAGATTGTAAGTTCTGTACCAGTTTCTGTTTCGAGGCCTGATGGTGGGCTTAGGGCCATTTGGTGGTGGGCTTAAGGCACTTATGCTACTGCAGCAGGAAAAAATAGTTGTAACGTGGATTTAACCCCTTGTCACTGATAGTAGGTAATGGTTATAACAGCTGCTTGCCTGGCTTGCAAATGCAATCTGTCGTTGGAACTAACTCAGTTGGGTTCCTGTGTTTTGTTTTTGTTTTGTTTTGGGTTTTAATATTTATACGTGATTTCTCTTGGGGAGGGCGGGGGGAGAGGGGAGGCCTTAGTTTTTACAGGTAACAGATGATCCAAGTAAAGGACGGTTTAGTGAACCATGCTGTTGTCACTCTAATATACCTTGTATATTACCTAGATTTTGTGACTATACCCCAGAGTAAATGGAATGACCCCATTTGGTGTAAGTAACCCTGCATTCAGGTGTGGGTACACTATAAAAAGCTTATAATTGCCTGATGTGGAAGTAATATGACTAAAATAAGATTGCCGCTTTTAATTAACCTGCAGCCTGTCTTCATCATAATTCAGGTGGAATTGAGGTGGAGGGCTTTTATTTTGATCTTCACCTGACAAATCCTTTTCTCACTGCTGCTTCAACAAAAGATGTATCATCATCTCTGCTGTATGATGGTTTCGGTTTTGGGGCTGTGGAATATGGCTGGAAATACTTGCTTTAATCAGAGCTTTAGATTTAAAATTCAGAACCTTCAAATTATTTCCTCTAAGTGTTACTGGCCTCTTTTCCATAAAGTGCTAGTGAGGGATTCTTCCTATTCAACAGTTATTTTCATTCCTACCATATAGCCAAGCCATTAAAAAATCTGTTCTGGATTTCTAATGCTATTTTCTAGGTTGTTAGACTAAAGAATCCTGAGTGTTCTGGTGTATATATTTGAAACTTGGCTGCTGGTTTGGGGTGGCAGCTGTTTCATTCTTGATCATGTTAATTTTCCATAAGGTAGCTGACATGCTGACTTGCACTGAGTCACTGATACAAATAGCATGAAGGTATTTGGAAGACAAAACCTTCTAGAGGGTTGAAAAAACATCCCCTGGAAAATAAATTGTTACAAAATTTTCCATAGCAACTTGAGGGCAGTTTTAATCCCTTGAGTGAAAACAAAGTCCCACCCCATACATGCCCTGAATTAACCCAGGTATTTGCTTGTGCTGCTTTCCAAAGATATGCAGGAGCTTTGGAAAAGGCTTATGGAAAAGGCAACATCCTGTCACCAGGCTTTTCCAACTAGAATGGAACTAATTCACTGAACACTGTAAACCTGCTGTAGCAAACAGGACCCTGGACGGAGCTGTTCTTTTAGTTCTCAGTTGCTTGCTCCAACCTTTGCACTGACTTCTCCCTTGCATGAACAGAGCTTTTTGTTTGTTTGTGTAGGAAGTCAGATCAAGGGAACTGATCCAACTGGTTGATGTCTAGACTATCATGGAGTTATATTTCATTTGGATCTAGCCCTCTGTCTGATCACCTTATAGACCCTTGAGTGGGTACTGGAGAGACAGGCAAGAACTAGCAGCCACTAGTGGGGAGGAGATTGAGATGGCTACTCTGCATAGCCCTGCCAGTTTATGGCATTGTGTTTACCAAATGATGGCTTCTAGGGTTTTTTATCAATTTAGGAAAGAAGCTTTTGTGGAATGTAGGCTTCCCCGGCTACCCCATGTTTTTCAGAGCTGGAGCAAGTCTTATGTTTTAACTGGGCTGGAGCATATCTGTCACACATTTGGATGAACAGTGCTCTCAGAATGAGTTCAAGGATTACACCAGGGCAGCATCACAGCTCCACATAAAACTTCAGCTCTCTGCTTCTCTCTATCTGATGCAAAGTGAAGTTTTCACATCACTAATCAGTACTGCAAATGACTGCTCCAAGGTACAGAGCCTCAGTTGTACTCCTAAAATAGGATGATTGGTGTTGCTTTAGGTGAGATGCTCACTTGCATCTTACAGCATTTAAAAGATGCCATAGAAGTAAAGCAACTAAACATACAGGAAACAAATAATATTAACTAGATTGATGTTCTGCATCTAAGTAGATGTAAGAATGATGCTGGGCCTTTTTCTCATGTTTCTCTGAGATCTGTTCTTAACTTTTCTTGAGTATTCAAAACACATCTGTTGAAAGGAGGAAAAAAAAAAACAGTTAACAAAAATATTCAGTTAGCCTGAAATAGGGCATTCAGCCTGAAATTTCAGACAGTACTTACACATGTTTGATATTGCAACTATTTCAAAACAGCATGATAATAAGGGCCTGTTCTATACAATAAATGAGTACAGTAGATTATGTTACAGTCAGATTAAATGTTTTCATATTAAGTGTATTTAAATCCTGCCTGTAATTAACATGTCCAAGGGGGGTTTGGCTAAGAAGAAACCCTCCTAGCAGGCAATGAAAATGGAAGAACCAGTGGTGCAACCACTAAAGTATTACTGATTTTCAAATTAGTAAAATAGGAATTAACATCTTGAGGTTACTTGAGAAGTATAATTTAGGGATTTTAAAACTCAGATATTTTAACTTTTAACTACATAATATCTACACAAAGCAGGTGTAGGGAAGCTACTCTGTATTCTTGCTTGTTTTGCTTCTGTTACTGCTAAAATTTGATATATAGTCTCGTCTCCTGAGTTCTTGCTGTCACCTTCTTACTGTTACCAGTTCTTAAATCTGTTTTTCATTATAGTAGTTCTGTTACGTCCCAGGGAAGTGTCTGACGTTTCCTTACCAGTTTTTGAAGGATTTTATCTTTATTTCTGCCAATAGCCTGAGCAGCACAAGGCATTTTCGTTCTTTTTTCCCCACATCTTACATCCACAGAAATTAGAAGAACCCTGAAATTGCTTTTTTTCTGGCATTTCCCAATCTGGAAACTCAAGAGAAGCTCTGAAAAGAAATATGTCTTGTTCCCACCAGGGGCGTCTTTTATGTGTCACAAGGTGGTGTCTCATCACTTATTTGCAGCATTCTTCATAACACATGTTCTAGTAAGAAGACTGGTTCTGAGTACCTTAGCTTTTGTACTTACAATGACAGAGAACCCTAAAACAACACAACTGACAATGTGGTTACTTGTTGGACTTTTCCTAAACAAGTAACCAAGGTCTGTGTGTCTGTACATCCATTTCTAAGTTACAGCCTCTTATCCAGTCTGACTCTGAACAGAGACCCCTTGTGTGTTAAGATTTCCTTTTTTTCAGTCAAATGAGGAATCTTGCAAGTTTTAAAGGAGACACAAAGAACTCTGTTATAAAATGCCATTTGATCTCAAGTGGATGTTTAACTAGTATCACCTAGAAATACTTCCTTCATGAAATATTTATTACTTTATAGTTCATATCTTAAAAAAGTGTGTATTTGATAAATTCTTAGTTTGTAATGTTTTAAAACCAATAAACTACAAGGTCCTGCATAGAGCAGAACTTATATTTGCACAAGTGAAAAGGGTAAAAGGGAAGGAGTAAGCAGGATAATTGAGAAAAGGGCCCTCAGAGATGAGGGGTATACTGCAATATGCAATGAAGATGTTTCATAATGCTTTAGTGCTTGGAAGGGTATTCTTAGTCTCAATAAAGTGGATATTGATTATTTCCTTTACTTCCAAAAGGACTGCCTGTAGATTTTAGAGGTAAATTACAAGATTTTCAATAATATAAATAATTCTCCAAAGTCTTAGGTGACATTTCATAACACTGTAACTCCTCTTCAGAGAAATAAATAATTGCAAACTAAAGCCTTTATCCAAATTCTGTATGAGAAATAACTGAAGCAGAGCTGTAAAAATTATTAAGTAAAGGATGCCAAGCCTTTATTTGAGCAAGTATTAAAATCTGAAATATGATTGGATTTGTCAGATATACTTAGACAGGCAGAGGCATCTTCTTCAGATACTGATTGGTGTGCCAACAAAAATTTAATATTACTGAAAAGCTTGAGTCAGCTTAAGAGGCTGTTCTGCATGGGTAGTATGATTGAATTGTATCTGCTATGAGCTTGAACATGGTAAGAATGAAAATGAGACTTTGTTACAGATAAGGGCCATCTGACATACAGGCAGAGGCTGGAAGGTCTGGGGCTGTTCAGCCTGAAGGAGTCCAGGGTCAGCGGCATCTTATCAATGCATAAAAACACCTGATGGGGAGGGGGCAAAGACAAGGCAGACTCTTCTCAGCAATGCTCAGTGACAGGACATGAGGCAATGGGCACAAATCAAAATACACAAGATTCCATCTGAACACAAGAAAACAGTTTGTTTGCTGGGAGGGTGGTCAAACACTGGCATGAGTTGTGCAGGAAGGTTATAGAGTCTCCATCCTTGGAGATCTCAAGACTCATCCAACAGGATACTATCCTGGACAGTCTGCTCTGGCTGACCCTGCTAGAGCAGTGGGAGATTGGACTAATTCACCTCAAGAGGTGCCTTCCAGCCTAAACAATTTTGTCATTATTCTGACATGAGCAAACTGAACAAACCTGTTTTCTTTCTGCACATATGAAGCTCTGTCGTACAAAGTTATTTGAACAGTTTTGGCTATTACGAAGTATCATAAGCATTTTCAAGAGGCTGTTTATCCTGATGTGTTGGTTCTCAGCGGTCATCTGGTTAACTATTATGATTTTCCTTTTACATTGGTGATTCATAGCAGGTGCCTGAAAGCATCAAACTACTTTAGGTACCACACAGTATTTGACATCTATGATGCAGATAAAGGAACTGAGATATAATAGGAGCTTGAATTTCTCTGAAGTACTTCAGTAGTTTTCATTTTTCTGAAAATACTATTCTTTCTAGTAGGAATTTCCTGTAAACTAACCATTTTTAATATGTATATGTGTGTATACATATATGTATGTTTATACCTGCATATATATATTTGTAAATAAACTCATCTGGATAAGAAAAAGGAAGAACTTAAAAAAGCACCTATGTGGAGTCCTGCCTGCATCATTTTATATCATGGGAGCAGCACCACCATGTTGCTGGGGTCTTTCTCAGATGCATCTTTACAGACTGAAGTCCTCAGCTTCTGATGGACTCTGTGAAAGCCACATCTGTGGGTCTGCTCACAGTGCATCCCCACTCATTATCAAAGGGAAATTCAAGGAGGTATCTCCAAATTCTACCAGGCTGATTAGTGTCACTTATTTTCCTGCAGACATGTACATGTATGCACACAAATGCTTCCTTGAAGATTCACTGTAGTATTTGATAATTTTGCCTTTATTTTCAAGCATTGTGAATGCGTTCAGATATTTAGCTTTGCTGATATCAGTTTAATAGAAACCTGGGTATTGCAGCAAAGACTGTGGCTCCCATTCATATTTATATTTATCTTGTTAGGTGGTCAAATAGCTCTACAGAATGCCTTCAGTAGGTTTAATTATTTGCAATCATGAGGGTAAAAGGTTTATCATACACGGATGAAAACATGTAAACATAACTTTCCATTTGTTGTTTTATATTTTCTGAACTATTTAGAATTTATTTTCTAAAAATTAAATAGCTCAGTGTAGACAGGATACATTCCCAGCTGCTCTTTTCAATGCTGTCTTCCATTCTTCAGTTAAAGGATATTAAAGGTATATATTTCTCCACGTTCAGAAAGAAAAAAATCAAGGAAAGTTAGCTTATTTTGAAAACCTCACTGCCATAGGTTCCTAATCCCATTCAACTCTCTGTTCTTTTGCAGGACTCTGAGGAGGAAGACAGTGAGTTGGAGGCCATTAATAAGAAACTGATAAGTCCACAAAGTTTTCAAAATTTCCGGCCTTATGTACCGGAGGAGTTTGCTGACTTCAGTATTTACAATGCTAGCCTGGAGAACAGGGAGTGGTTCTCTTCTAAATCAGACTTCATGAGTTCACGTGTTCTTGAGAAAGAGGTATCCCGCAGCCCCACCACTAGCAGTATTACTAGTGGCTACTTTTCCCACAGTGCCTCTAATGCTACCCTGTCTGACATGCTTGTTCCCTGTAGTGATAGCACAGACCAGCTAGTCAGTCACACAAAGGAGCTGGACTCTAATGATCCCGCAGGATCATTCCTTGCACATGATTTAAGATCTTCTTTGAACAAGGAATGTCAAGAGTCAGAAAAGGAGCTAGCAAAAGAAAAGTTACCAGTGTTACCACTGAAAGAAAACAGTGCCTTAACGGAGCAAGTACCACCGTCCCTCAGTGCCACTGACAGAGACTCTCAGCAGTTACCCAGAACTGGATCACTTTCAGCTCTGAGTTCCTTGGATAGCAAAAATACCTGTTGTACAATTGAATTTTCAGCACGCGAAGTAACAGTGGAGCACACAACAGACATTCTGGAAGATCACTCCTTTACAGAGTTCATGGGCGTCGAAGATGGGAAGGACTTTGACCATTCCACGGCTCCACAGTCATGTTCCCTTCTGTCCTCTAATGGAATGAGCGCCTCAGTGTCACCCCAAGGCCCTGACAAGGAGCACAGCACTTGTGTGGGCCAGCAGAGCTCTGCAGCAGCAGCAGGCGACCAGCTTGCTGGTACTGTGGAGAGCCCTTTTTGTTCTGTACTGGTAAAAGAGACTTCAGATCCTGAAACTTATCATGATACTTCCATAGACGATTTTATTACGAAGGACCACTTGGATAGTTCTGATTGTGAAGAAGGTGCTTCTGCAGATCAAGCCCAAGTCTTGCCTAGCTGGGTGGCTGTGGGTGAGCAAGTCTGTGTTGGAAGTAATAAGATGGGCACAGTGAGATACGTTGGAACGGTGGATTTTTCAGCTGGAATCTGGGTTGGAGTTGAACTAAATGTTCAGCTGGGTAAGACTAAACATGCTCTGGGTTATCTGTGCAGCTAGCATGAACAATTTTTAAAGTTGCAGTACAATCCTTCGTTCCCATTCAGTCCTGGGAAGTTTCTCCAATTTCATGAAGCTTGGTATCTGATATTCTCCACTTTCTGTTTATAGGGATATTCTAATCAATTTTTATCTGTCTTAAAGCCCTGCTCTTCTTGCTTTATGCAGAATAATATTTTTGCATGTTGTAGTAGTTCCCATTGGTACCCATCTGCTTTTACAGATCAGAGAAACAAGAAAAGCCTAAAATGGGCAGATTTTTTTTAAAAAGCAATATGCACACATGTTCATGGGCATTGCTGACAATGTGCATCACTTGTCAAATTGGTTTGCTGTCAGTGGCTTTCAGAGATTTATTTTTGTTTTCCAGTGGGGAAAGCTGAATTCCAGCATACAGGTTTTCTTTAACTTCAGTTCAGAGGGGTCAGAAAAAGTTAGTGTTCTGCAAGCGTTAAGATGATGGTTTTAGTAGTTTAGATAATAAATAATATCACTGATACCAGAAGTTTGTCTGGCAGCTAAATTTTAAGTTTTGCAAGCAATTGGTTTTGAGGACAGTTTATTCTGTAAAATGAACAAGTGCTTGACTTTTTAAACTGTTAGTTAACAAAGTAATATTTTAGAAAATGATCTTTTTGGTTACAATTCAAGCCCTCCTTTCCAAGTTTTGTTCGCCCTAGTGTATTGTGAGCATCTGGCTTCATGACTCAGCATGCACGATCTTGAGTATTTTACAGATGACCAAAGCTATTCACACTTCAGCACCTCAGTTGTATGTGCTAATGAAAGTATCAACATTTAATCCTCTGCATTTCTTTTCATTGAAGGAAAGCACGATGGAATTGTAAAAGGCAAAGAGTACTTCCACTGCAAACCACGACACGGTGTCTTTGTTCGTCCTGGGCGCCTCAGTAAAGCACCAGCTTCCACAAGGAAATGGAGTAGCACTTCACGGTGTCAGGCATCTTCCACTTCAGAGAAACGGAAAAGTTCTGTGCTTCAAGGCTCATCAGCCACTCCTAAGACAGGAGGAGACATCTTCTGCCATTCAGGAGATGCAGCGGCTTCTGCTTTTTCTAGGAAACAGGAAAACAGGAAATCTTGGATTAACTAAACTGCAGTATTTTTGCACTTACTACACGCATTACTGTGTAGAAAACTTTATGGATTTTTGAAGCTATTGTACATTTTAATCTGTCCATACGGAATGTGTATTGTCTAGAGTCCTTGACTTAATTCTCTAATTTTTTATAAATAATATATATATTATATATATATATGAATGTGTATCTATAGTTTGTCTGCCAGTGGGCAGATACGGCTGCACACTAAAATACAGTTAAAGCTGATCTGTAGATAACTGAGGTACTGGACTATTTGTTACGCAACAACTTGGGAGATATATTTTAAACAACAAAAGATATTTTATTGTGGAAAAAAACAGGATGTAAATCCCTATTTGGAAAAAAAAAAGCTACAGTTTGCTGTTCTTAATTACCAAAGAACTTGTTTTAGACTGACATATTTGCTGTTTATATCTTTCTATTGTAAATGTTTTAACTGGTAACTTGGTGCCATGTTTCTTTTAGTCACTGGGCACCGTGCAGCCTTATGTTCCGTGTTTAAGCACACTGAAATATCCAACTGCTACGTATTTTTTGTCTTCCTAGAGGCCTGCCACTGTGCTGACTTGGCATTTGATTGGAATGACTAATGATGCCTGAAGCTATATATGTCTGGCATTTCACGTGTTAACATAAGCAGCCGGGCAGTTTGACTGCAGAAACAGTATTACTGCAAGGGTGTGAGAGGACATAATTTTGGATTTTTTAGGGGGTTTTGGGTTTTTTGGGTGTGTGGGGGGGAAGTGGGGAAACAAAGAAGCAGTAAATGGATCATGACTGCAAACTTTGCACTTGTTACTTGCTGGTTATTATCAAGATGAAATAGAACCTGCTAAAGTAATTTTAATCTGTAAAGTTTATTTTAATAATGGGAATGATGGAGGGATTTATGTCTGGTGCTCATGAATTCCTAAGAAGGTTGTTCCACATGTAGATACTGTAGATGCCTGTACAAGTGTTCTGGATATTTGTAAAGTAACATGGTAAAAAATGAGTGAAGTGAATGGCCTGCTGTATCTGTTCTTTGTTCCTTAGCAAGCGAATGATTGAGATACCTGGGACCTTACTGAAAAGCTGCTGTTCTTTCTTTGATTGTTGTGTACAGTGAGCGGACTCTCGTATTTTACTATTTACTGTAAAGAACTGTAATTTATATACTGCCATACTGTATTTAATTGGTACAGACCTCCTGTGTGTTAGAATACAGACTGTTTACTTGGGATTTAAAAAAAATGTTTTGCTTGTATTTGATACAATTAGGCTTTGTGGTCAAATAGTAAGCTGTTTCTAGCTGACGGTGCTCAGATGCAAAGAACTTTGTAAAAATGCTGAAGGACGGTATGATTGGAGTGGAAGACTGGATGGTGTTAGCATGTCTTACCTCTAACTGGGTCATGCAGCATAAGAGGAGAATAGCAGCCCCTGTGGATACACATTCCTCACCTTCTGCTTTCCCTGTCCCTCACAGGAGAGGGAGCGGAGTCAGGGAACTCCTGACAGAGAATGGTGCTGTGTGGGTCAAGGGGAGGCAGGACAAGTTCCTGGAACATAGACAAGAGAGGATCATTGCTAAATGTGTAAAGGCCTCAGCTGCCTACAACAGGGTTGGCTGCTGGGAGGGTAGTGTGTCAGGGAAAGGTGGTGAAAGGAGGGGCCGTGAAGTTCAGTGCACTTGCCCTTGACATGGCTTTTGGCTCTTCTGAGACAGGATTCTTACGTGTTAATTGATTTTGGTGAAATGCATATCCTTGCAGAACATTTCATACATCTGGTATCCACATAGAGTTGCTCTCACTGCATTAATGACACTGCTGCTGGAGGAAATTACCATAATAGAAAAACATTTTATGCAGAATTATTTTATCAGGCACAAATGACTGTAGAACAGTGCCACATACCTACACTCAACACCCCACTATATTGAAGTTAATTTTAGATGTCACTTTAATCTTTTATAAAGCTTCTTAGCAAATATACATATTTGCATAATCATATTTGTTTGAGGCCACTACAAACAAATTGGAAAGTCAACATGGCCGTTTTCTTATGGCAAAGATTCGGTATTTACATCAGGTTAGCATCAGCTGAGCTGGGCTCTTCATTGTTTCAGACTTCTGAGAATACAGAATGCATGATTGATTGCTTCAGAAACACTGGGGTAATTGTGCCTCTTGGGGTATGCAATCTATATGTGCCAAAGAGACCAGAACAAGCCAACCTTGTGCCGTACCCATTTTGCATAACCTGTGCTATTGTGAGTTCTGTTGTTACTAAAAGACCTGTACTTCTGCAAACCTTGCATGTTAACATGCCCTGCCCTGGGTTAATGTAAAGTTAGAAGGAACATATTTAATGAGTGCAATGACGTAATAAGAAAATGAAAGCGTTTGGGTTGATGTGCTTTTCAAAACTCTAGTACATAAACAGAAGCACCTTTTCCTGTTAGTGTAATGTTAGACTAGGAGTTTGCTGTCTTGAACTTTGGAATCAGTGGGGTGAAAAATGTGGTGATAGTGCAACTGCAAATTGCCCTTTTTTTTTTTTAATATTAACCAGCATCAAAATACACAGCTTAATAAGCAGGGTGTCCAGTCCATACCAAGATCTCAATTAAAAAAATACCAAACCAACCCCAATCGTGATACTGAATAACCTTCAGCAGAGGCAATCCCTCATTCAACAAATCTGACCTCTTGTTTGTATCTGCACTCCGCGTAGCATTACCAGATTCTGACCATCGGGGTAGTTAGAATGCTAAGCTAGATCACGCTGGCCTTCATCTTGTTTTCCGAATTTATGACGTGCTGGTTTTCCAAGCACACTGGGGCCTTTATGGAGACTCGGCAGAGTGCTCAGAGAACAGCCAGCACGGTCCAGTTTGATCAGCAACACGCAAAGGTTCCCCCACCAAAGGCTTCCGTCGTGTTTGCGGCTGGAGGCAGAGTACGACGTGCTGGTACTAAGTAAACAATAACAAGTGCCAGGGAGCAGTGTAATGAGAGAAACATCGCCCCAAGCCCCTGGGAGCAACCTCTGGGTGTTCTCTTCCCCTGCCCTCGGGTAACTCGATCAGGTAACTCGATCTTGCCCTGTGCCAAGAGGCCGGGTGGGAGACAGGAGCTGCCCCCGGCCTACGGGGGCTGGTGGTGGACTTGAAAGAGCACATCCCACACGGTGGGACTTGCCTTTCAGCCTTTGCCACCTTTGGGTACGCGTTTTTGAGACCTGGTAATTTACGGGGAGAGGGAGGGGGGAATGTACGCAATCTCTGAAAAGGGCTACGACGATTTAAAAGGTGGTGTTGGGAAGGGCGGAGAGGAAGAGTCTGCATGAAAGCAGCAGCAGTCTTCTTTCTGCAGAAGAAAACCAAGCTACAAACAGCTTTTCTCATAAAAAAAAAGGGCGCTAAAAAACATCTTTTCTCTTAAAAAAACTGTGGAAACTGCGCGCTGTCAAAGCGCAGCACCATAGGTTTTTCATCAGTGGGCGCCCAAAACTGCGAATGCCTGAGGGCGGACCTCAAGAGGGATGACGCTGGAAAAAAAAATCCCGCTTTTTCCGACCCGTTCGCGTACAATTTAAGCTAATGCGAGGAGACGCCACCACCACCCATCCATCCCTCCTCGCCGCCTTAACACCGCTGCCCTTTCCCCTCCCCCCCTTGTGGGGAAAGGCGGAGCGGAGCCCAGGCCCGGCCCCGCCGCCGGGCGCGGGGCGGGACGTGCGGAGACGCACGGCTCGGCGTCGGTCGCCGCCGGCGAGGTGAGTGGGAGGCGGCGGGGCTCGAATCCGCAACCACGGCGCTTAGAGCGAAGGCCCGGCAACCGCGCGGGCGGACGGAGCCCCGGCGAGGGGGAGGCGGCGGAGGCGG
>NW_020897695.1:30216240-30271615 GCF_003984885.1 Neopelma chrysocephalum
CCCTCTGGGGCTGCCGCCGCCGCGGCTTCGTCCCTTGTTTTTCCCCCCTTTTTTTTTTCTATTTTCCCCGCTTCCTTAAAATGCAGGTTTGACAGAGCCGGGTCTCGGGAGTTGCTTCGGCGTGAGGCAGAAAAAAAAAAAAAACCAACAAAAAAACCCCACCAAAACAAACCGCGACTGACGTCTGCACCTGGTTCTTTGTGGAGAGCTCCGTTGCCGGCAAGCTTGCAGAAAATTAACGCGCCTCAAATAGGCCGCTTGTTTTTCGTCTCTTTTCTTCCCAGGTGCAGGTACTTCTCGATGTGTCTCTTCCAATTTACCGCCAGAAGGCTGGTTTCCCAAGCGCACTGTGGGCTTAAGGCTTCGTCGGCAAAGAGACAGAAGTTTTGCTTGGAAATGGCTCGTCCTAGTTCAAGTAAGGCATCGGTTTGTTTGCTTAAGCGGCCCGGACAGGCTTTTAAGGTGGATTTGGAAGTCTAGAAGCTTTTGGGTCCTGGATGAAATCCATAGGTTAATTCAGAATGTTTAGAAGAGTGTGAAGTTGCTTTTTATTCCTCCAGCTGTTAAAATTCACGTTCTATGTCTGTGTGTCTGTATAGTTCCACAAACCCATGCATAATTGCAGTCAGCATGATTGTCCTGTGACGTGTTTCTAGTGCTTATAATTTACGCACATAAACATACACTAGTTAATTGCATTTCCTTTTCATAATCCTAATGAGTATTAAAACTCATTCCTTATTTCTTTGTACAAGAATTATGGAGGGCCTGGAGCATTTGTAACGGCTCAGGAGCAGGCTGTTGGGTAACCCCAGCAGCCCTGTGCAGGCTAGCAGGAGTAAATATTCTCCTTTTCTTTGTATGGGGATGTTTTGGTTTTGTGTTTTTAATTTGAGAGTGTACCTTAACTTGAAAACTGCACAGAGAACTTAACAGGTACAAAGCAAACCCCCAAGTGCTGAGGTGCACTTGCTTTTTCTGGCACCTTGAGCATCAGCGTTTGGTTGCTGTCAGAGACCAGGCTGGGAGGGTTTTTGGCTTGAGCTTTACACATTCAGGACTTGTGAGGTTTTGTTTACAACAGTGGACGTGGCAGCAGAATAGTAGCGTTCTCTCCCCAATTCTGTGGCTCTTGTGCTGTGGGTCTTGGGACTTCTCCAGGAATTATTTCTCCTTACAGGAACTTACCTGCCTTTGGGTAGGTTTTTGTGTGGTCTTTTTTTGTTTGTCTTTTTTTTTTTAAGACCACATAGTAAATTGTGGGGATTAGGGTTGTGATCAGCAGCTCCAAGTTCAGCTGGAGAGTCAATAGTGTTGCACTGTAGGAGTCCATCCTGGGGCCAATATTGTTTAACATTTTCATTCATGATCTGGATGACAACGCAGAGTGTACTCTCAGATTTCAGACGATACAAAGCTGGAAGGAGTGGCTGATATTCCAGAGGGTCCTGCCCTGGGGAAAAATAGCTCCAGGAACTAGGACCAGCTGGGGGTGACCAACTGGAAAGCAGCTTGGCAGGAAAGGTCCTGGAGGTCTTGGTGGACACCATGTTGACCATAAGCCAGCGATGAACCCCTGTGGCAATGACGGCTAATGGGTGTCTGGGCTGTACTCAGTAGAACATCTCCAGAGAGGTGATCCTTCTCTTCTGCTCAGCCCTGGTGAGACACATTTGACATGCTGGGTCCAGTGCTGGGCTCCCCAGGGCAAGAGAAACAGGGGCATACTAGAGAGACGCCAGCGAAGTGCCACAAAGATGTCTTGGAGAATCTGACATACGAGCAGGGGCTGAAGAGATGGCATTGTTCAGCTTGGAGGAGATCAGGCTCATGAGGGGATCTAATCAATGCATAAAAACACCTGATGGGGAGGGGGCAAAGACAAGGCAGACTCTTCTCAGCAATGCCCAGTGACAGGACATGAGGCAATGGGCAAAAATCAAAACACACGAGATTCCATCTGAACACAAGAAAACAGTTTGTTTACTGGGAGGGTGGTCAAACACTGGCATGAGTCGTGCAGGAAGGTTATAGAGTCTCCATCCTTGTAGATCTCAAAACCCATCCAAAAGGACACTGTTCTGGGTGGTCTGCTCTGGCTGACCCTGCTTGAGTGGGGGGATTTGAACTAGGTGCTCTCCAGAGGTCCCTTCTGATTTCAGCCATTTTGTGATTCTAAAATATGTTGTTTTAAAATTAGTGTCTGAAGTCAACTGGAAGAGACATTTTGGTTTTTCTGTAGCTAACCTGTTCCTTTTTAATCTTGTTTTGGCTCACAGAAAAACGCAATTTGCCATGTATTCCCCAAAGTACTTTACCGTGCATGGAAAAATGAAGGGAATAATACGTTCAAAAATAAAAATAGTTGTAAACCTGTTTCTTAGTTGCAAACCTAGGAAGTGGGCAGGATGCCTCAGAAGGAAATGGGTTTTCCCAATTTACCTCAATTTTGAAGGTGATACTTTGTGAAACAAATGGGGTTTTTTTTTCATCTTAGGATCTTGCCTAACAATTAGGAAGCAACTGTTCCTGGGTCGTGGTAGCTACAGTTGTTATCGAGGTAGCATCTAGTGTCTGGTTTCAGTTAAAGGCTCTGCTTTCAAATCTTGACTATATTCATAGTTTAGCACATGTGGCCCTACTGAGCTTGCTCATATGCATTTTTGAGGATCCCCAGGAATTGCCCTTCAAATTCCAACATACAGAAACTCAGAAACCAGTTGGTATTCTGAAATTAAAGTCATGGGAGGTGTACCTAGAAGCCATTTCTGGATGCATAAGTGTGCCAGCACTGTCTGTGTTGCTCTTATGTAAAAGTGTAAGTGCTTGAGCAGCTGTTTATTTTCCCTCCCCACGCACAGATATGGCTGATTTTCGAGAAGTGTTTGCCAAGGCGAAGCACATTGCCATTATCACAGGAGCCGGGGTCAGTGCGGAGAGTGGCGTTCCTACCTTCAGGGGGGCTGGAGGTTTCTGGAGAAAGTGGCAAGCCCAGGTAGGTACTGGTGGCCCCATGCCTGTGCAGCCGTGCTTCTCTGTCCATCAGGTAGGTGAGTGTGGAAGGTCAGAAGCAGCTGAGGACCTGAGACAGTGGAAGTGCTCCCATAGCAGTTTGGCAGGGACAGAGCTCTCCCTACAGCTGCCTTTGCAGCTCTTCCCAGCGACCTGGGGGTCTGTTTGGTGCAGCTGCAACTTCTTTTCTGTCACTCATTTTATCAGTTGCTTGGGTAAAACAGCATTCTTGCAGGCAGCTCTGGATGTTTCTACTGTCCTTGTTTTGTTGCTGCCTTGCAGTTCAGCTGTTTGCTCATCTTTTAATACCCTCAAGGTTTTTCCTACATCGTGGCACCTTTCCTCTTTTAAACTCCTAAGAGCCTTTACCAAACTAGCAAAGGAAGAACCAATGATAGCGACTAGTTATTTTCTTTTAATCTTGGTGTCTCATAATACTTCTTAAAAATGCTTTAGGACTTTTTTGTTCTGTTTGGGGGCAGGTTCCTTACATCTTTAACTCTTCCACAAGCTCTGTCTCTCTCACTGGAATGATCTTGCCAATACTGGGAGCCACTGGGATGGGAGAGACGGTGGGAACAGACACTGAGGGTGGAGTGGTGCAGCTGCAAGCACCAAACTGTGCCAGCTGTACAGGTGCCTCGTGAGTCTCATCCTGGTTGGTGCCGCAGATGTTTCAAGCAACTGTTATGCCGTCAGTACTTGCTGCTCCAAACACTGCAATCACATTTGCCTTTTATATGGTTTTTAATTACAACATTCCTGAAAGATTTGTTAAAGTTAAAAAGGAGTCAGAGAGGTGAGTTTTTCAAGGTGGTTTGAATCTAAAGATGAGTTTTTCTTTCAAGTGACTAGCAATGCAAATAAAACCTGCATGTGTATAAATGACTGGTCCTGCTGCAACAGAAACTTGCATTCAGTGTTTTAATATCAGCAGAACTGTGCATTGAGACGTTAGATGGAGCTACTTCCTGATTTTAGAAAAGATAAGGCAAAGTTAAAGTTGCTATGAAAAGCAGAGATTCAATTTTACCAGCACATAAAAGACAAGACATTGGACTTTGGTTTTGACAATGTGTGTAATTTAGCTCATATTAGGCTTAAAAGTGCAGAAAAGAAATTGCTAGCAGAAGAAATATATCCACATTATGCTGTGTTTTATGGTTGCTGTGGAAAAGAGAGTTTTCGATATCAAAAAAATTGCGTGCATTGAAATATCTCGGTTTCCTTCGGGCTGTACTAAACTCCTGATAGTTTGGTAGGGCAGCACAGAAAAAGGTCCAAGTGTACTGTGTAAACCCACACACCACACTATTTCTATAAGTTATTTTCTAATTTTATAAGACACCTTGACTTGTCATCCTCGTAAGGGCTATTGAACTATATTCTTATCAACTGCATGTGGTTATAAATACTCTGCTTCTCCTTAGCTTGTGATGCCGGTAGCAGTGTAAGTGGCAGTGATCCAGCAGGCTTCATCTGGGGAAGGGATTTTCTTGCCCTTTTTTTGTAGAGTGACTTGTTATGTCTTTTCCAGGAGCTGGCTACTCCCGGGGCTTTTGCGCGAAACCCTTCTCGTGTGTGGGAATTTTACCACTACCGACGGGAAGTGATGTTGAGTAAACATCCAAATCCAGCACATATTGCCATTGCAGAGTGTGAAAAGCGTCTGAGCAAGCAAGGAAGGAGCGTTGTGGTCATTACTCAGAATATTGATGAACTGCACAGGAAGGCAGGCACAAAGCACCTCTTAGAAATTCATGGTATGAGCTGGTTTACCTCTTTGCTACAGGCCAGAAAACCCAGGGTGAGCAATGGAGAGAAGATAAATTAGGAGAAGTACTGGGACAAAAGAAATTTATCTTTAAAATTATAACTTGCATAAAGTTATTTACAGTCACACCCTGTTCTCTTTTGGAAGCTGTTTCAGGTACTTCATATCCTCTTTTATTTCTCATCTTTAAAATCTCAGAACCTCATCTTCCCGTTTTTAATGGATTTTTGGCAATACACAGGAACTGGTTCTCCCTTCCCGCTTGCTCAGTTTTGCCTCAGATCCACTTGAATACATCTGATTGTGACACTTGGCTGATTTCACTTAGAGACGGGGAAAAAAATCCCCAAGGACTCCCACTGTGTGGTAGTGGTGGTGCCAGACCAGTACTGCCACCAGTAAAAGATGAATTGGCAAGACTGGCCTCACCAGCCCTGGTGATTTCCCTCTGTCCTGTTCTGCCCTGTCCCCACCTGTGCAGTCCTTGGCTACAGGAGGACAAAGGATCTGGAAACGGATGAGATTCTCTAACCTTTCTCTCCTACACACAGTGGTACTCCCTATCTTTTTCCTGTAGTCAGTGGCATTCCTCACTCCCACCCTCTCTCCCACAAAGTGCCAGAGCACAACGCAGGTGCAGCACCTGGAGGTCACTGGGGCTTTTGGATCTGAGGAAATGTACAAGTGTGGAGAGAAGGAGGGTGGGGAAGCCCTTCTCCACCCTTAGAGGTGTCCCAGTCCTCTTTTCTCCACTCTGCAGGCCCTGCGCAGAGTGGAAATCTCCCAGGACAAAGACCCATCCTGGCCCTCCAGCATTACGGTGCTTTTTAACTTGAGTATCACAAAAGGTTTAAATGGGATTTCCCACTGCTGCTTTTGTGATTTGGACACAAGAAACCTGCGCAAACTTTTCTGCAGTTGTGGATCCAAGGGTGAAGCCTTGGATATAGTTTAATTTTGGTTATCTGTATTTTTTACAAAATGGAAACAATTTAAAATTCTTGGTAATATTGCATATCTCTACAGCATGTTACTAATGCTACAAGTCTTGGGGTTGGGGAGTTTTGCATGAAACAAAATGGTGTTAATCTGTGTATTTCTATTTTCTTTTGAAAGACAATGTTTCTGATCTAATGGGAAAAGCAATAAGCAGAAATAAATCTCCCTCAGTGATATTTTATATTATGATTTTTCTCCAAAATACTGTTACAGGACTGCGTATTACTCATGTCCTGAGGTAGAACAAGGTGATACATCATAGCTTAGTGGGACTGCTGCTGTTTTCACTGCGGCTTTTCAGCTGACAGGGCTTCGTCTACCTTTGCTGAGCTGGGTGTATGCTTAATGGTGACACTAGTCACCTTGGGTTGCTCAACAAAAGAGTGTGGGTATGTGCTGTGTAAACAGCATCTCGTTTTTAATGCTGCCAGCTGTTACATCTATGTAGTAGGTTACCCACCAGGTGTAGTCTTCAAAGTCAAATAAAGGCTGTCTGGGATAAACACAACTACTTGCTTGTACAGCCGCACCTTAGAGCCATTGCTTCATCCCTGATGTTTTTTCTTGGTGTGTTTCAGGTAGTTTATTTAAAACTCGGTGCACCAGCTGTGGAAACGTAGCTGCGAATTACAAGAGCCCCATATGCCCTGCGTTGGCCGGGAAAGGGTAATGTGTCTGCTTTGCAAACTCTCTGTGCTTTTTACTTTGTCTGCTGTTCAGTAGCAGAGGAGCCATTTTAAGAGCATATGGGAGTTCCAGCCAACCACCCCGTTTTACTTTAGTATTAATAATGCTTAAATTTTACACAGCTGTTTTGAAACATGAGGATACTGTTTGGTAACTCCAGTGAGCACCCATGGTGCCATTAACTCCTGTAAATGACTGATTGTTAACCTTTAAGTCAGCACAACATGATACATTATTAGAACAAATTAGAACAATTTCAGCTGATCTGCAACTCTCATATCAAACATTGACTATTTGCGAGAATGCGTCTTTACTCCCATCCTCTTCACTTTCAATTTTTTTTAATTAAGTCAGATTCTTATTCCTTAAATTGAACTGTCATAGTCTTATACATGCACTTTCCTCTTCTGCATCTCTTGAGCACCTTGTAGCTTTTGACCTTCAACTCATCAGTAAGATTCTCCTGATTACAGATCTCAAAATACAGATATGTGAAACAATCAGGATGGAAGCATCAGTTCCCAGTATCCTTCAGTCTCCTTTTTTTAGCCATCTTCTTTCTTTCATCATTTAAAATGGAAGTGGGCAGGGGTATGGGCCAGGCATATGCTCAAAGATTTCTAGTGGAGTTTTTTTCCCTTTGCATTTCACCAGAGCTTTAGATAGCTACATAAATAATTGTTGTGCCTTTGACAGTCTTGAACAGTCTTGACAGTCACTCAGCTCTGGGATAATTCTGGACCAATGCCTGCCTGCCATGTGTGTGGTATTTTAGGGCTGCAGTAGGTGTTGAAGTTGGCTGGAGTTGCAAAGATTGCTTGATTGGAGAGTGTGCTTTAAAGAAAACTAAGTTTTTATTAATATATAAAGTGCACTTTTTATGATTGGATGTGTATTTCAATTTTGTACCTTCAGAGCTCCAGATCCTGAAACAGCAGATGCTGCGATTCCAGTTGAAGACCTTCCTCAGTATGTATGGACTGATTTGTTTTTTGTTGTTACCTCTTCGTGCTTTGTGCATCTCAAAGGCTTGTGTTACTGTTCATGTTGTTTTGGAAGGACACAGAGACATTCCACAGGAGAGAAAGGTGTGGGACTTTGCCCCAGAGAACTGAGTCTAAAGTTACAGGGCACAGCTGCCAACAGGAGTGTATACTAGAAGTCACCACAATGCCAAAGGCATTGCACATTTGTGTACTTGAGCACCAAGATGAAACATGCCTAAATTCATGGGGCTTGTAGTAAGTGTAGTAGTAGGAGAACTGCAGCAAAAAAAATGAGGGCTACAACAGTAAACATTTTGTTACTTTGCAGGTGCCACCCACTGTTAGTCTGGAATACTATGTTGGGGTACAGTCACTGCATAGTCCCTTGCAGGCATTAAATGTGCCATGGTGCTTTTTTATTCTGGCTGAAGCTTTTCCTTAGTTAGTTGCTGATGCAAAAATCCACCATATTTTTCATCCGGTTCCGAAGAAGAGGCTAACACGATGCTTCTGTTCTTTGGCTCACTTTGTCCTTAAAAACCCGTTAGCCAATTTGTTAAATGGAGGCCGAGGTTTTAATTTTCATGCATTTCAGGAGATGAGTAAGGGGAAGACACAGTTAAGTATCTGTGTTGAAAAACTGTTCAGCAACGTGTTCCATGTGACCAGGCAGCACGTGTAATTCCAACACGTGTAGCGTGGAATCAGCCGCAGCACGTGGAATCAGCCCAGCACATAGTAGGGGAGGGTGCAGGGAGGGCTGTGAAGGAGAAGGGAGAGAGTGATGGAAGGTAAGGAGTGCCCAAGTGAGTATGAAAACTGCTTTGACATTTTGCAGCCTGCAAGGTCCATGTCAGTAGTGTAACGCTGTCCCTTTGTGATGTTTAAACAGGTGTGAGGAAGATGGCTGCAATGGGCTCCTGCGTCCTCATGTCGTGTGGTTTGGTGAAGCCCTGGATCCTGATGTTCTCACAGCAGTCGAGAAGGAGCTTGATATTTGTGACCTCTGCTTGGTAGTGAGTGGCGCTTTCATTACCTGTCCTCTGAACTGGCAGAGAAGCCACGCTAAGGAGGTTGTACCTCCTGGGTAAAGCAGATGTATCTGTGCTTCTCTGAGGAGCTAAAAGCCCCTGAGGGACTCTCTAGTGTCAAGTGTAAAACATTAAAAGACCTTGAAGTTTGGACATATACACAGACTGCTCAGAAATTAACAGATACACAGGTGTTAGGGGTTAGCCAATATTGTTTAGCTGTTGAATTTCACACCCCTTCTACTCTGCTCTCGTGAGACCCCCACTTGGAATACTGCATACAGTTCTGGTGCCCCCAGTGTAAGAAGGACATGGAACTGTTGGACTGAGTCCAGAGGAGGGCCATGAAGATGATCCAGGGGGCTGAAGCACCTCTTCTATGAAGACACGCTGAGAGGGCTGGAGAAGAGAAGGCTCTGGGGAGACCTTATAGGAACCCAGAGAATTTGTAGGTGCCCAATCCCTGGAGGTGTTCCAGGCCAGGTTGGATGGGGCTCTGATCAACCTGGTCTAGCAAAAGGTGTTCCTGCCCATGGCAGGGGAATTCAAACTAGATGATCTTTAGGATCCTTTCCAACCCAAACTTTACTATAGTTCTAATTTCTCAAACAGTGAAAAATACAATTATTTTGATGCTCAGTCTAAAAGAAAGGAAGTGATGAAATGTTGTAAGAAGGTAGCTAGCTGTTATTCTGTGCTGCCTTTTTTGTGAGGTAGTTTACATGCGCCATGTAGGTTCCAGATCCCCGAGCAAAACACTTGCTCAGAATATTGTGTTCTCTTTACTGAATAATCTCAAGTAACACAAGGAATGTCTTGGTTTTTTTTTTTCCCTGGAGACAAAGTTTTGTTTCTGGGATTTTTTTTTCATCTAGAGTTCTTATGCACAAACAAGCTTCTTTGGGCTGTATCAGAGAAACAATTCCTGATTGTTACGCTATGTTAAATAGTTACATATGCAGTAACACTAATTGGAGATACTGGTTTGGTTTAATTTCTGTAGGGATCTTCCATGCTTTTGTGGCTTTTGCACATCGGGTGTTCTGAGAAGGACCCTCACCCAAGGGGTTGGGTTGGATTTGTCTGTTTTAACCACTGTCCTGCTCCACTTGTGATTTGTCTCCCCATCCCTGCAGGTCGGGACCTCCTCCGTGGTTTATCCTGCAGCCATGTTTGCCCCTCAGGTCTCTGCCAGAGGAGTACCAGTGGCAGAATTTAACATGGAAGCTACTCCTGCCACAAACAGATTCAGGTAAAGCTGTTCAAAGTAGCTGCCTTTAGGCCCCTCCACCTTCGTTGTCTTTTGCATCCAACTGCTAAAATGCTGGCTTTAGACAAATATGGTATAGTTTTCTGCCCAACGTTTAAGAAATATTAATTTATTTTAATAAGTAAGAACGGATGATAGTTTTTTCATGGTGGAATTAAGTTTTACTAAAGGCACAACTGCGGTTTCCTAAGTGTAGGGGTGAAGTCTGTCCCTGGGCCCCAGAAGGTCTACAACCCTCTCTCCCTCTTCCCTCCTCTCCCCCCCTACCAGAGGTGCTGGGGCGCTGCCAGGTAACGAAGCAGTAAAAAGCAGGATGCGCTGGTGGCTGCCCGCGCCTCAAACCGGCCGCTCCCTTCCAGGTTTCACTTCCCGGGCCCCTGCGGGACCACGCTGCCGCCGGCGCTGGCGCGACACGAGACCGAGATCATCTCCTGAGCTCCGGGAGCGGCCCGACGGGACCAACGCGGCGGAGGCACGGCGGGCGGGGAGGGAGCGGGCGGCCGAGAGGAGGCGGCGGGTCTCGCCGGACGGTCCTCACGGCAATAAAGGGGCGGTCGGGACCCGCCGCCGCCACTTCCCGGTGTCCTGTGTCTGTCGGCGCGCGTCCGGGTGGGCGGGGCACGCAGGCGGGGGTACCCTGGCGCACGGCATTCCCCGGCGGAAGGCGGGAGCGGTTCCGGGGCGGGCGGCGCAGGGACCATGGCGATGGCGCGGCGAGGGAAGGCGGCGGCGGCCCCGGGCAAGCGCAGGGCTCCCGCCGCGCTGCCCAGCCCGGCCTCCTCCTCGGAGGACGAGGCGGACGAGGCCCCGGAGCAGGTGTCCTTCGGCGTGGCGAGGGAGGCGGCCGAGGCTGAGAGGAAGCTTGTGGGGGAGGCGGCCCGGAGGTGCGGACACACACATGGACCCCGAACGACCATTCTCCGGCACTTCACTCCTCTTGTCCCGTGCTCCCTCTTCGCCCCTTTTACACCCCCACCCCCCCTTACTACCCCTGCTCTCCTCTTACGGCTCTCCTTACCGTCCTCTAGTCTTCCCTTTATTCCCCTCTTATCCCCCCCTAACACCCCCTTACCCTCCTTCTAACTCCTTCACCTGTCTTACTCCGCCGTCCCCTCTCTTATCCTGCCTTCACCCCTCTTACCCTTCGTTATCCCCCCTTCTTCCCCTTCACCCTTCTTGCCGTCCTCCGTTATCCCACCTTCCCCCCCTCTTATTCCCCCCTTCTCCCCGTCTTATTCCCTTCCTTCCTCCCCCCCTTATGCCGCTCCTACTCCGCAGCCGTGCTGACGGCGCCTCCCGCCTCCCCGCAGGCACCGGGAGCTGCTGAAGGAGAAGCGGCGGCGGCACCAGGAGCTATTCGCGGAGCAGAAGGTACAGCGGCGTCCCCCCACCCGCTCCCACTTGGCTCCGGGCGGGCAGTGGGTGAATGCCCGCCTGACTCCCCTCTCCCCTGCAGAAGCGGAGGCTGCTGCCCGAGGCCGTGCTGCAGGAGCTGCAGGAACTGGAGGATGTGGCCGCCACCCCTGCGCCGCCCGAAGGGTGAGGGGGTGTTGGGGGCTCTGGGGTGTCTCGCTGCCCAAAGGGTGAGGGGGTGTAGGGGGCTCTGGGCTGTCTCGGTGGATGCTGCCCAGCCGGGTCCTGGCATTGGGAGGCCGGGCTTGAAACGGGAGTAGACGAAGTGAGTGTGAATTGGAAGAGTAACCTGTTGCTTTTTCCTTGCTCCTCAGACCTGCTGAGCAGGCTCCGGCAGATGACCAAGGTATGCTACAGCTCACTTTGCTAGCGTGGAGCGCTTCTGATATCTCAGGAGTTCATTTCTGTGCCAGAGCTGCAATGGGGAGTGCCCTGGTAAAGACACCTTGTGAAAGTCTGAAACACGGACAGACTCTCTTTTCCCAAGGGAAAATCTAAAGATACATTTAATCTAATTCTTGGGCCTTTTACAGAAGTTTCTTGCTGTACGGTGATTTCAGTTAAAATAGCCTGAGGTGTTTAAGGAAATCTTGAGCCGGTGTTATAGCTGAAAAAGCAAGGATTACCAGAGGTGGATTAATATTCAGCACTTGTGTAAATTATAAAGGCTATTCATGGATAGAGTTGTTAAATCATCTTGATGCTTTACGCATCAAACTACAATTTAATAGCATCTGTAAAATATGAAATAACTTTTTTTCAAATTCAGAACTACAAAATCAAGAGTCGAGAATGTTTATCACTGCTGTTTTCATCTGTACTTCAAAGTACTTCACAAAAACCCTTTTATTTAAACAATTCTCTCATCCAGACCTCACCTAATTATATTGCTGGATGGTGTAACTGCTACTTTTTCTTCCTTTTATTTAAAAAAGATCTATTGGCATAACAAAGAGATGAGCTGAGAACAAAGTGAGACTGAAGCTGAGGCTGGACTCCCATTTGTGGGTTACCTGTAGCTGTTGTGTTGCACTGAATTTTTGTCCTGTAATGAATCCCATTTTGTTGATGCCAAGGAAGAGGAAAGCTGGCTAGCAGCCACCAACTTTGGGTTGCTCCCTTGAGGCATGTTCCTTCCCTTCTTTCTCAAAGCCCTTCTTACTACTCAGTGCTTCTGAAAAATGCTTGTTGTTTAATTCCTGTTCCTCTTATCAGTTTTGATTCGTAATGTTTGGGAAATTTTGTTTTAAAGTTACTTCAGGTGAAGAACTTGAAGATGAGGGTGAGAAACAGAAACAAGGCCAGGCCCAAGGGCAAGGCCAAGCCAAAACGAAGGTGAAGAAAGGCAAGGCAAGCAAGGGTGCCAGGTAGGAGGAGGAAGAGATGATCCAGGGTGTCTGCCCCATGTGGCTGCTTTTGCCTGGGGGATGGGGCATTGCAGCAGCTGTTCTGTCACTGCATGGCTGTACCCTCTTCTGCACTTCATGTTTCCCCTGCTCTTCCTCTGATTGAAAGCATAGTTATGTGCTATAAGCATCTTTAATATCTTCTGTTATGGCATGCTTATGTAGAATCATAGAATGGATTGGATTGGAAGGGACCTTACTTAAAGATCACCTACTAGCAACCCCCCCTGCCATGGGCAGCAACACTTTCCTCTTAGGCCAGGTTGCTCAGAGCTCCATCCAGTCTGGCCTTGAACACCTTCAGGGATTGGACATTCACAGCTCCTCTGGGCAACCTGTTCCAGTGCCTCACCACCCTCACAGTAAAGATTTTTTTCCCAATATCTAATCTAAACCTACTTTCTTTTAGTTTGAAGCCATTCCCCCTTGTCCTGTCACTACATGCCCTTGTACAAAGTCCCTCTCATCTTTCTTGTAGGCTCTCTTCAGTTACTGGGAGGTTGCAATTAGGCCACCCTAAAGCCTTCTCTTTTCCAGGCTGAACATCCCCAATTCTCTCAACCTTAATGTGTGCGTGCATATACATATATATATATAACAAAATCTATAATATAATTAATTTTTATATGTTAGGTATCTAGAACTGCTATGAGATAACTGGGCAGTACACACTGTGTTATGTGCTGCTACAAGTGGGGTGGTTTAGCACTGAATTCCTGCATTTCAATCTTTTTTTCTTTTTCCTCTTTATTTCTTTGTCACTGATGTCCCTAGAGAGGAATAGCACTGGCTTCTGGGAGAACTAGTTCAAGACTCCCAAGGAATGACTCGGGGCACACAAAGGCATATAACAACAGCTTTGGAGTTTTGGTCCCATTTTTAATTTTTTTTTAATACTGCCACCAAGCTCATCTGAGCATCAGAAACCAGCAACTGCTGCAGTTGTGCTCAAGTAGCAAAGCTTGACACTAATGTGTGTGTTGTTCTGGGTTCTGTAACCATGGTAAAGGGATTTACATCTGTCTTTTTAACTAGGTCAAAAGGAAACTACGCAGCTGTGTGCTTAAAAGATCAGAGTTTAACAGGCCTCCACCAACAGCTCGCCAAAGACTTTCTAAATGCTCAGCTCTATGGGCCACACGCCAACCGGGTACAGGGTAAGCAGTTTTGGTTAGGCAGGTCTGCATCTAGTCTTGTCTGGCTTAAACTTGGTGATTAACACTCGTTTCCATTTCAGCAAATGAATTTTTTTCCCTTGCAAACAAGAAAGACCCAGTTAAAAAAGCTGCAGTTCAGTTTGTGGACAAATCTTGGGGTGAGTATAAAAAGTCAAAGTGGGTGCTACTTTTGCATATGTGGTTAAAAGTACACTTGAGTAAAACCAGTGTTCCCATGTCAGAGGGCTGCAGCTTGTGACCTTCTAACTAAAGACTAATAGTAAGGGAAAGGCAGCACAGCATGACAGCCTCAGTGGGTGTCATGAGCATGCCTTTGGAAAGGGTGGAGACACAACTTGGAAAAAAATTGCCTCATTTTTGGTACATTAAGAAAGCACATAGGGGCCTAGAGCCATGGCTGTGGTGAAATAAATACTTCAGAAACTGCTGTTTCAGCCTCCAGCCTCTGAGCTGTTCGAAGGTGTTCCAGGTATGTGTAAAACTTAAGAGCAGGGATATCAAATTCCCAGAACTTCTGTGTGAGCACAGAGAAATAGCACCTGTTGGGGACAGACTCACACCCACATAGTCTGTGAGGCTCTCGAACACCAGAGGCAAAAGTTACTGATCCTTAAAGCATGCAGGGTCTGCTTTTCACTTCTGCTCCATCACTGAAAGCACCGCTGTACCTGCATCCCCCTTCTGAAGGAGCGTGGTGCAGGCTGGTACCCCTGGCCAGTTGAAGGCACCTGGTGTATGTAAAATACCATAGGAAGTTTATCAGCTTTCCAGTGGGTTGTTCTGTTCTGAAATGCTGCAGCAGTCAATGGATTGCTGCTTCTCCAGCAGAGGGGCAACTAACTAACAGCTATTAATTTTTTTCTTAAGGGCAAGAAAAAAAGGAAAAAGCAGCAAGGTTTAAGAAACGTTGGATTGCAACACAGACTAAAAATTGAGTCTGAAAACAGCTTTTTCAGAAGATGATATTAAGGACTTTTACTGAAAGTTAATCTCTCAAAACAATGTGTTTTTTTCCCCATTTCATCATCACTTTGCTTTCAGCTCCACCTACCAGAAAGCACTGACCTTCACCAAGCTTTGCCTGATCAGAGTTTCCTGTTCTCTCCCCCTTTCAGAAGTTCTTGGGGAAGCTACAAAGCAACAGGACCAGGCAGTGTTGTAGAATAGCTGGTGTTAGGACCAGGCTTGTTGAGCTGCCTCTGTGAGGCAATGCCTTTGCAGAGAATAAAGATGAGCCATGTTGTACCTACTGTTGCCGATGCTGCATTTCTTACAGCAGCTTTAGTTACTTGCATCTCTAAAGGGAAGCTCTACCCTATTAGCAGAATCACTAACTCAGCTCACACAGCAGGACACTTACTTCCCTCAAGCCTGATGGTTACTTTCAAGCAGTAAAGGAAAATCCCTTACTGCTTGAATAAGATTCTGTCAGTGCACGGACTTGACCCTCCTAGCTAGACTCACTTTGTAGCAAGAACACAGCAAGCCTTTAACTTCTGACAGCCCAGCTGCTGCAGGGAAGGGGCATTCCTGGCTAGAGCCACATTCACGGGTCTGCGTAAGAACTGCTGTTCTAGGAGGGAACTCTAGAACCAAGACAATGTAGCATACAACTCCATGCTACCATGTATGTAGAAGTAAGTTTTTAATGGCTGGTTAATTATGATATCACTACATTTTATTGCAATATAGTACTATTTAAGCACTTTTAAAAATGCAAGGTGTACAAAGATTAAATTAAGACTGTAAATTGACTAAATATTTGGTTTTTATATAAATAGGTCATAACCACACTGTGTTGACATGTAATACTGTTATAATACAACAGTTAAACTGGTGAGCCTACACAACAGAAGCTGTCTGTAGTTAAACAAGGAAACAAAGTTGAAAAGACCATGTTAAAACAAAAAACTACTAAGATCAACAGGTTGGGATTGTAAGTAGCAACAAACATATTCACTCAGCTCCTGAGTAATTCAAGTTTTACAGTACACATTAAAAAATATCATTTCTTCCCATCAACACTATATATCCAAACCATTTGCATTTTGCAAATTACACTGATTGAACTATGTAACAATGGGGGTGGAGGTTGGCAAGTCATCCTGCTTGACATTTACATCACCCACATGCTAATACATCCATGTTTTCTAGTCTTCCGTCCCACCACAAGGTAGCAGGATTTTTGGTTTGTTTTGGACAATCGTTTAAAGGATTGGTACTTGTCAATTTGGATGTCTGACGTTACCAGTGATATTTTCAACTCTTAGTTGTCTAAGAGGTTTAAAGATGGAAATCTTCTCCTAACACTAAGTTAGAAATCATTTGCATCATGCTGTAAACTAGGAAGCAACATAAAGCGACAGACTTGTCCTTAGTACATAATTAAAATTCCAAATTCCAGTCAGCAGAGCTGGTCTACTTTCCATGTTGAATATGCCACAACACCTTTCAGACCTTCAAATGCATAGCTAGTGTAGGTAGTCTTCCACTGTGGCGAACGCACAGGATCCAATGCCTGACCGAGCCATCAATCCTAGACACTGTGATGCCTGTCCCATGGCCAGGGCAAGCGGTGGTTGCTTTGGCAGATTGTGAGTCTCTGGAAAAGAATCACAGTGGCAGTTAAAATACCTGATTAATTTCATAGCAATACACTGAAACCTTGATATTTAAGCTTGCTTCAATCACTCATTTAAAAATTCCTGTGTTTACTTGCAAAGTTTGCTCTTAGAGCCAGACAGCAGAGGAGCAACAAAGTGACATTTTCAAATTCCCTGCATAAGCACCATTACTGAACAGGCCCATTTTTGGGCTGAACAATAAAAACAGACAAGCACCTGTTACATTAAAGTGCCCCCCAAAACTACCCGTCTTCCTGAAAGAGCGTATCCTAACATTGCTATCCTTCATTACTCACTCAGTGAGCGTGATGCACGGTGAGCAGTAGGGTCGCTTGTATAGGACAAGAGAGAGGCACTTACCTAGTATTGCACTATTAAGTACAGAGCACACTGGTTCTCTTTGTATTGGGTCAAGCTGATTTCCAACAGGGCTGCTCCAGGGATCGGAATACGCGAGTAAACTGAATGCATCCTGCGGGAAGATGATTTTTATTACATTTCACAGATATATGCTACTAGTGAAAACAAGGACTATTCGCCTATTTTGATTCAATATCATGAAAGTAACTGTCAGTGCCTATCAGTACAAAAGGATAAAAAAATTGTGACAGGGCTTGTTCCCCTTGGAGCAAGCAGTGTTCTTCCCAACAGCAAGACAAAAGGTAGCAGTGTTTTAGTAAGTGATGGGGCAAGAGAAAACAGACTGAAAACTGCATGCAGTCTTTGGCCAGAGAATTCTTTTCCAGAGCAGTCTCAAAGCAAGGTAAACTAATTAACATGCAGAGTACTAAAGAGACCACATTTTGGGCATCTCTACCAATCCTCAGGTGGTTCATTTATCATTAGAGCCAAAACCAGCACTTTGATTCAAGAGGTCAAGTTACATGGTCAGAAATGAGAGTAAGGAAAGTGCTAAATTAATTTCTGGGTTTAATTGTATTACAGCACAAAAATATCTTCCCTATGCATGTGCTACACAGACAAGACAGGAGACAGTGCTACACCACAGCTGACCAGAATACTGCTCTCAGACAGACACACACATACACAAAAAAAAATGACAGAAGTTAAAGCAGAACAGTATTCCAGCACCACATGCTGTGGGAAGTTCCTGCTGGGCAGCACAGTTATTCACCTTAACACCACAGTTTCAAGATTAAAAATACCTTGAGCATTTTCTTATTCACTGTGTTTTTGCCACATTCTCTTCTTAGTTGCTCACTCATTGCTTGCAATTCTCTTCCAAAATGGATCATCCTTTCAATGGCTGCTTGGCTGCCACCACAAAGCTGACGTCTTAACTGACTTGAATCTACTTCTGCAAAAACGATATCGTCATCATCACCACTAATAGAGCTGAAAGTAACAACCTGTGGATCTACAAAATCTGCACTGATTTCACTCAAAAAACCATCTGCCTTCTCAGAGAGACCTTGGCATCATGTACTTCTGTACTGAGCACTGCTAAGTTGCTCATTTATAAACATTTAAGAGACTTCATTAACTAACAGCAAAGGCTGTTGACACGTGCTGTTTATTTTGCAATGGATAATTTGAAACTAACTAGACCATAAACCAAATTTTATCTTAAAATTTTATGGGAGTTTAAAAAACAACAATAAAAATCCACACAGTTCTACTTTTTTAATTATTTGGCATTGTACTTCTAAAGATGTCCCAAATCTGGAACTGCTAAAAGAGGATAAAAACCCCCGAACTTCCTGAACAGCCATGATGGAGTCTGCTACAAGACAATCATTTAGACTGTTCATACTCCTTCTAGAATATATTATCCTAATAATTCAGATATTTTGTAATCAAGCAGAACATTACAGTTGATTTCTTTACTGTTTGCTACATTCCCCAACACTAGTGATTTTAAAAAGTATTGATGCAAATTATGAATAGTAAATTAATCCTTGGCTTCTCTGAAAGTTCTGCCTTTTTAAAATTTACAATTAAAGCAACATATTAAAAAAAAAAGGCATTTATCCATTCCTTGCCTTTTTTCATCAATGGAATCAAGTTTTAAATGTGCATTTTGAGGTACACTTCAATTACAAAACTATTCTTCTTTCTGACTTTACACCGCTATCTAGTGATGTATTCTGACTACTATTTCAAACAAGGATTTTTAACTGGCCATCTTTTTTTTTTTCCTTAGATGTAGGCATAAAACCTCTGGAAAATACTTGCCTACTGGACATTACATACACAGCACTAAGGAGAATATATAAATATTTCAAAAAGTGAAAAACCACCAAACTCAAACTGGGGGCAGTAAACAGCATAGGTGAAGGAGTCACATTTCTTTTTTACAAAGGTGAAGCACCCACAAGTCTTCAAGTAGTGGAGTTTGTCACTAGCTGCAGCCTAATCTAGGACATCAGTTTCCAAAGGCAGAAAAAAACTACGTTACAAAAAGCACAAACAACTCTGTGCCCTTTGCAGCTGCTGCATGTCTGTCACGAGTCTCTGAGGAAAAGGCTCCAAGAGAGTAAAGAAGTATTTTGGTTGTTCTGTCACAGAAATGAGGCCCTGTTATTATCCAGCTCCAGAGCACAATGCAGGGAAAACAGTCTGGCAACTTGCATCTGCCCACTTCAGGGCTGTAACAGAATTACATTTGCTGTTCAACAGTTACCTGGTATTTACCAGCAAAGCTGCAGGATGAGCAACACACTTGCTCCTGGAACTGAGAAGCAGTCACAGACCTCTGTATGTGCTTGACCAGACTGTTGCATTCTGGAAGTCTCGAGTTTCACATTTCATTTAAACTACCTACTAATTGATGTCTGGTTAAATCAATTGTTTGAAAACCTAGTTCTGCAGCTGCACAAAGGGCAATCAGAGGGGATTTAAATATTCATTTGTCATCAATGTCAACAGGTATGACTGAGTATAAAACAGGTTAAGTAAAACAGAGGTAATTTTTAGACCACAACTATACAAGCAGTAATTTTAAGTGGAAAAAATGAAAAAATTATTTTAATTTTTTTTTTTACATTTCCAAAATATAGTGGTTTCCTTGAGCACTAAATATTAGCACTTTGCATTCTTCAGTATAAAGATTTAGAATTTCTACACTTACTGTGAAGCACAAAGATGCCATGAGAACCATGAATGGGAAGAGGACTAGGGGAAGAGGGAGAAACAATCTGCCAACCCAAAGCCAGGGGTGCTACACAACAGGGTGCTTCTTCTTAAAGGTACTTCCTTAGAAATTGATGCTAGTTTCAGTAGCCACAAGTTACCTATTTTCCTTATTCTCACACTGATACTGGACCACCTAAATCAGTGGTTATAAGATTTACATCTTGTAACAGCAAAACAAACAAACAAAAAATTAAGATTTGAGCTAATAATCCTAGTTTTCAAGTTGGGAAGCATTGCAAGTAAAAACATAACCTTGGTGCCATCACTTAATAAAAATGTAAGAAATATCACTGCAGACCCATTTCTGTGTCACATTCTTCCATTTCGTGATCATGTTTAGAACTACCATTTAGGAAGCCATTGGATGAAGTCTCAGCAACCCCATTGGAGTAGTGATCTGTTTCCATGTCTACATCATTGCTGAAAAGAGAGTAATAAATACAAGTTTTACTCATATTTAAGTACTTAGGTTATATTCACAACTTCATCACAGTACTTCCTCATCTTGGCTACTGAAAAGCTGCCTTAAATATTACCAAGTTAGACCACAGTTTCTTCTATAGCAACTGTTGGTACCAGAGCACTATGGAAATTTTAAGGCTGTCTCAACTAATGTTAACATTTGGTAAAATAGTACTTGCAGATGCTGAAAAATTAAACATGTCCCCTATTATTCAGCAGTAAGGAGTAACACTTTCTAGATACACATAAAAAATTTTTTACCTTGTTTATATATCTTTATATACACAGAGCTGGAGAAAATGCATTGTGAAAATATACTATTACCACTTTTTAAAAAATATAGTTAAGTCCATATACAGCCTACTTTGAAAATGCATTTAGGTAACTAATTCTTTCAAAAATGCCTTGATCTCTTACTTACTCTCAGTGGAATGACAGGGGAAAAACAAAAAAAGAAAAGCCTAAAGCAAATGCTGAGTAAACCAAAACACTGAAGAGATACTCAGAGGCAAATTCAGAGCATTCAACTCCTCACCATACTTTGCTCGCAGCAGGTCACAGAAGTGCTTTCAGAAAATACTAGTACAGCTTTGGGGACTAGACTTTGCTGACAGTTGCATCCTAGCCTGTTCTATTTTGTTATGGAAAATAACAACCTAAAACCTCTGTCAAGACCACATATATTAAATTTAGAAGTTTAATATCTTGCTTCTAAGCAACCAAAAATACTCAAGTTTCCTTTGAGGAAGGAAACTAAAAGGTCTTTCCAACTAAGCAACATCACAACCAAGGAACTGTCTTCCTCCTGTGAAAAATCTCCAAGTTGCCTGGACACTGCCAGGCTTTTTGGCAGAGGCAATGCTGATGCAAACAGAAATCATGAAGTTAAAAAGTAAATTGTTACTCTTACTTTTTTACCCCAATTATCACTATCCAATTGAAATACTTTTGGTTATCACCACTGCATCATTACACCCTACATGGTAGTTTTGGGAATCCATTTTGGACAACGCAGCCAAGTACTGTTGCATTTCACATCAAATTAGGTTCTGCTGCATCAACGCAACCCAGAGTTACTGGTGATGAATAACTATATTAAACCTGGTTATTAAATTTATTTTCATTCTCTGAATTGAATGTGTTTGCACAAGTGACAGTGATTGGAATATACAAACAACAAAAGGGAGTCCACGTTTCATATGCATCTCAATCACGTTTACTTTTCAGATACTACCACAAATGGAGAGCATCTGGGAAACTTTTCATTACGTACATGCAACAAACTTAAATCAATGTCAATGGCTTAAATTAAAATCCCAAATTCCAGAAAGTTAGTTAACCTTCACTGTACAACTTCAAAACTGACCATAAATAACTATAAGCCAGATAGTTTATTTTTGTCCATCGCATTTCTTTAACCCAAGAGGAGAAAACAGCCTATTAAGCTTGAGTCATCAAAATAACACAAAAGCATACCAGAGTGATCACAAGCTGTTGGCCCCTTACACTATGTGTTTCAAATGTCCTTGGGGAAAAAAAAATCATATCAAATCCCACTGAAAATTCTTCTCTGTAATGCAAGCACATGGACAACACAAGTCTTAACATAAGTTAGAAGCATCTGAAGTTTATTCACCTGGAATAGCTGTTAACCTGCTGTGATCTTGATACATTTATGTTGTTTAGCTCTGGTACATTCAAGCTGGTGGTCGTGTGTTTACTGTGACAGTAAGACTGATGTGCTTTATTTGATATTACTCCATTACTGCAACTACTTTCAAACCCTGAAAGAAAGTTTTAACAGTTATAACCATCTACAAACTTATTTGTAAGTACGAATTTATAGCAGTGAAGTAAGTAGAGCATAATTGTTCCTGGTCAGTAAACGCTAGATTTGCCAAACTAACCCAAATACTTTGACTCCATGTTTCAGGTACTTGAACCTTTAAATTTTCTACCGCGCAGAAGTTAAGCATTATTATATATAACATATTATATATATATATATATATATGTTACATATTATTATTATATATAACAATTACAAACATAGACATGAGAATGTTTTTCAGTTGTACTAATACACCAGTAAAACAGAAAACTGCACCAAAGTAGAATAATTTCTTTTAGAACTAATGCATTGTTTCTGAAAGATCCAAAAATCTTTTCTAGGCCACTGTAGTCATTATGAATGGAAGCAAACATGCACCTTACTAATTGTAATCACATAATTCTTTTGATAAATGTGCAGTAGAATTTGGTGCTGAATAGCTTACATGTTGCTACACAACCTTCACCATGTAACTATTTTAATTGTTAATATTGTGCTTTACTAAATAAAATTAGACCATGCTGTGAAATAACAATATCTGGTTAAAATCTCTTCTGACCCTTGTAAAATAAGATAAAAAACTACTATTTGAAGCAAACATGTAATTGCTGGTTCTATCGAACCAGGAGCTACCTAGTATCTTCTAATACAGAAACAAGTCACAGAAAGGGCTTATTATTAAGAAAACAGCTGCTGCTGTTTAGGAAATCCCAAACCTCAATTCTAACAATACATTCATCAACTTGCTTATTAAGGGGTGCCTCTATTTTCAAAATTAGAAAACTTAGAGGTACTTTCATAGAACCATAGAATCAGCCAGGTTGGAAAAGACCTCTGAGATCATCAAGTCCAACCCTTGATCCACTACCACCATGGTTACTAGACCATGGCACTAAGTGCCACATCCAGTCTCATCTTCGGGATGGAGAATCCACCACTTCCTTGGTGGATTCCAATGCCTGATTACCCTCTCTAAAGAATTTCTTCCTAGTATCTAACATAAATCTCCCCTGGCAGAGCTTAAGACCATGCCGTCTTGTCTTACTGATAGCTGTCTGGGAGAAGAGACCAACCCCCACCTGGCTATAATCTTTCTGCAATACATCCAAATAACCACCTCAAGAACAACCAGAAAATCTGAGTGGATCTCCACTGACACATGTGATGGCACTCCCTTGACACAGAGGGAAGAAGAGTGAAGTTGCTGTCCCTTCCAAGGGCAGCAGTTATTCTGGTGGCCAGGCTACACTGGCTTCCCACTCCATCCCAGAGAGAGAAAAATAAGCACCCCCAATCAGCTCCAGTATGGATTTCGAAAGTAAACAGAAGTGAAGGCTGATGGTCTCTGCTATCTTAAGTCTTGTCTTCAAGGATGACATGTTCACGTACTATTTTAACATGCTCAACTTCTTCTCTGTAGTGGTGCTCTGGAAGGCACGAGGATCTCCCCATTGGCAGCCTCAAACATTCATGGCTTCCCATTGAAGATTTCCGATTACCTAAATGCTCGAAGAACTGATTCAATTGTTCAGATTGAAATGTGGCTGACAGCAGAAAGTCTTTTCCCTACTCCACCACTGAGCTTTCGGTGTTTCCTACATAAGTGCAGATGTTCCTAATTCTCCATCAACACCATAGGAAAGGGATCATATACACCACTTACTGGATTTAAACCACCCTGCCCAAGCCATAAATTATCATCAAAAGGACAACAGAAATTTTCATCAGAACCTTTCATCTCCCAGAGAGAAGCATTTCTTAGAAATTGGTGACAACCTGCTTTGCAAACCCATAGTAAAAACAACAGCACATGCAAAAAACATATGATGAAACTTTCACTTTGCCCAGTGACTGAAAATCACATATTTTAATCATTAAAATTATACTGTTATACAAAGCATTCAGTATAAAATCTTAAGTAAAACAAACAGGTGTGGTATTTCCAAATCTATGTGGTACATCCTCCACGTGAACTTACCAGTAAAGTGCGTGCTGCTCCCTTTGCCTGTTGCCAAATTGTGAATATTCATTCCATGGCTGGGACTCATGCTAGGACTACTGAATGATCGTGGGCTAACAGGATAACTATCTTGAGATTTTGGACTGTGGCCTCCCAAACACCGCACTTCACTGTCTGTACCATTCACCATCTCTATAAACTGGCGCACCCTAAACAAAAGGCAAAAAGTTAAGCTAATAAAACAATTTACACATTTCAAATTACCAATGATAGCAATGACTTCATTTTAGTGTTAAATACAGAACAAGACTGACTCAACAAAATGCTGGATGTCAGTAACCCAATCTTCAATGAGCTTTGGAGTATACCACCAAAAATAAGCAATTACAAATTTGTGAGGGAGGAGAACAGGAATATTATCCTTCATGGACAGACTTTGTCAGCAAATCCTCAAGGTTTAGAGAATTAAACTATATTTTCTTAACTGTTTTGTTTTATTGGCAGGGGCAAGGTTATTTCTTGAGAAAGATATGTCCTTATGTTGTTATGTCTGTCATTTCTCTCAAAGTAAATGAGAATATAGTTTGACTGTCTGAAACAGCAAAGGGTAACTCTTAACATCAAACATTTGCACTAGAAAACAGTTTGAAAAAGAAGCTCATATACAAACCTTCCCTTTAGAGGCTGTTGCTCTTTGTCAATTGCATTTTAGATAAGGAGGTTTTAGTATGGACTTTAAGAAAGCTCAGAACTACTGCTTTATGCTTCAATAGCAAAATTGAACGACAAAATTAAAAAATTTAGAATGACAGATTGAGAAAAAGGTAACATACAACTGACATTATCAAGTGAAGCGTTTCATCAAAATGTTCACATTTTGTGAATTCTGTGATAAGTCTGGAGAACTATCACGTGAATTCTGTTCAGCACTTGAGCGTGACAGACTCCAAACACATTCCAAGTTACTTAACTGAACATAAAACTAAAGTGTTTTGTTCTTACAGGAGATAACAGATTTTTTCGAAATTCAAACACTGCAATGTGATACAAAATTCTGGAGGAACAGCCCAGCTGGCAAGTAAAAATGCCAGAATGAAGGTAACTATTGTGTGCCTGGGAAGCCAAGAGAACTCTTTGGGATTATGGAATTTCCACAGTTTTAGCCAGAGGTTTCTAGTAAAGTGACATGGAATGAAACACCTCATTTAAACTGATCTTTAAAGTCAGTCACCCCTTTGGAGGAACAGACTAATTTATGCCAACAGGATTCTTAATCTTCTTGAATGTGATACTGTATCAGTTTTCATTTTAAGTTTTACTTGACACCCAAATGAATTAAAATTGATTTTAAAAACTACAAAACTTAGTTCTATAGAACAAGTCTACAGGGAGATGTGAATTATGCTGCAAACCAGGAGTTTGATGACAAAACCTAGTTAAACATGTAGCAAATAAGAAGAGCATAAAAAAGTGAAATATACACATTTTCTAAAAAGCGCTGCTTAACTTTGTTTAAATTTCTGTGAAAGCTTTAAATGCGTAACTGTCTTGTCTCAGAAGGTACTGTGCCATCTATAAACACACATCTGTATAATTTGAAGACTCACTTTAATGCAAATAAGAGATTAGGATTTCTTTCTAGTAAACTTGGATACAACTGTTGTGTTGTTTCAATGGCTTCTCCCATTCTTCCTGCTAAAACCAATTTCTGAATTCCTGTTCACCAAAAAACAAATAAGAGATTAGGATTTTTTTCTAGTAAACTTGGATACAGCTGTTATGTTGTTTCAATGGGTTCTCCATTCATCCTGCCAAAACCAATTTCTGAATTTCTGTTCACCAAAACCAACATCAGTTAAATGGACAGTTTATGGATTAATATACGTACATTAATGATTAAAAGACACTGCAACCATCAATCAACAAGATTTTTTTTCTCTTAGAAAAAAATAGTGTAAAGAAAGATCATGCTTCCTTAAAACGTTCAACAGGAAAATTTAAGAACTGCACTCCACCTACATATATCTAAATGAGAACTCAGTATATTTATTGCCAGCATCTAACTGCTTTGTAGTCAGATTGTGCATTTAGAGCTAGAATAAGACTGCAGACACTCTCTGTAATTTACTTCTCATTTTCACAACTTTATAAATAAGCACATACCAAACTATCGTCACTCAAAAACATCCAAATTGCATCCCACTCCCACAGGTTCAGTTTTGACTGAGAAAAAAATTTAGTCTCTCTCACCTACAACACACACTTCCAGTCAGGTTACAGTTGAGTAAAGCTTTTCACAACAGTCCCTGCTTTAGTTGATGCTTCTGTGGTTGTAACTTGGCACAAGTTGCAAACAGTCTCACTGTTCTATCCACTGACAGAGAAACTCATCCAAATGAAAAACAGCCCAACAAATGGGATATTTTTCAACCAGAGCAGTTTCCCCATGTGGTATGTCATGCAGTAACACAACTGCTTATGTTCATAGAGGAGAGATTTAAATGGATGAGGAAGGCACTGTTTAATCAGGCTGCCCAACAGCCCTGCCATGGCAAGTTAGAACTGAACTGCTGTTAGTTCTCCTTGTCCTCTTCCCCCTTACATCTGTAAACGGGAAAACTCAAGTTTAACTAATAAAGCATTCTCTAAACTCAATCTCTTTTCACAGTTAAGATAAAAATCTAAATGTTTGTCAAGATTGAGTATTATACTCCTGTTTGCGACTGACGGTTAGCTCTCACAAACACTCATTTAGAGACATTACACACATTTGTTTAAGATAGATCACATTTTTCATTCAAGAGAAAAAGACAACAAGGAACTTTACCACATTCTGCTACATCAAACACGTTCCAAAGCGTTACTGAACAAATTTTGTGTAACCAGCTGTTCATACTCGTGTAACTTTATATGACAGCAAAAACCTGTACTATGGAGTAGTGCTGCAAGGAAATTCTACAATGGTGCTTATGAGAAAGCTTCATGTAATATTTAAGCGAGGAAAAAAGGGATGCAACATGCTTTCCAGCCTTACTTTGTCTATTCTTAATGGAAGCTAATTCTTCTAGCACAGTCTGGTCTGTGGATCTGGCGAATGCCTCTGCTGTTGCACAGTATCCATGGTGAACTAAGTAAGATGATACCATTCTAAAAATAAACAAAATCCAGAAATACTCATTACATACAGGTAAGAAACCAAGAACTTATGAACGTAAAAAAATCTTCTCTGAAAAAAGTGACTTAATTAAAGAATTCTACTTGAAATTCAGAGATTTCTGTGCAAGTCAGACAAAAGTAATTCACTTAAGAACCAGTATCTTCTTCAAAATTGTACAGAAAAATCAATGTATAACTTTATTATGATGAATTTTAATAAAAATTATTCATCACCCAAAAGTAGGGTCAATTCAAATATTAATTGTTAAGTTTTTTTTTTTTGCTCATTAGATACACTGAAGTGAAATTTCTTCACAATAAGTTTTTGTTTACACTGAAAAAATAAAAAGATGCAAAGTCACAACGCCCATTTTTTCCAAGAAACATAATTAGGCACAACTTAACCTGGCATGCAAAAGCCTGAGAACACAAAGGGAAACTTCCAGAGCCCAGAGCATTAAAACTGCCCAATATAACCACAGCAACTTTTCTAAACTCCCTAATCCACATTAGATAGGTCATATCAGAATAGAAGCCTTACACTCACAGTTATAAATTCCAAATTAACGACACAGACAACTCTTCCACAAAATCTATTCATGCTCCATTTTACACTGTTATCAAACCTGTTAACAAAACTATTTGTATTAGTTTTTAATACTATCTATCATTTTTCCCACAAGACAATAGACGGAATGTTTAAAGGTCTCTGAAATCATGCAAGTAACTTGTTTTTTAAATGAACAATATTCAAAGTCTTACTTCTGAATCATTGTTTGCCACTCTCCTTCCCGATCTCCTATTGGAAATCTGTCAATTTGTGCTTGAATTTTGGTTCTCCATTCTCGCATGTAGTCTTCAATATCAAATACAAATGGGTGTTGTCCAAAATTAGCATCCACAACCTCTCCTGGTGTTTGAAGCCCTACTGTAGGGTACAAGTTTGGCTGCAAAAAAATTTTTAGTTAGTTTTTTTCCTCTTATTCTGAATTCCCCACTTTTTGGGGTTTTTTTCATCTCTGTAATAATACCCCCACCACTACTAGTAGTGTGAATAACAAAATACCTCTGGACCATCTGTCCAGCAGTAAAAGCAGCTTCTGCCAACACAGCAATACAATGACTGATTAATTTTATTCCCAGTGATCATAATATTTTTTAGTTTGAAAGAAGAAAGACTGATCGTTCTAGTCAGAAAATTCAGATTTTAAACTGTGCTAAAGTTTACAAATTTGGTTTCAATTTTACAAAATATTAAATAACAATTTTTTGATGATTTTTAAAGACCAGTTTTTTTCTTTTAAAAAGAGAACAAAAATTAAACTTACAAAGTGGATCATTTTCCTTTTGGGGTGAAATAGTTAAAACATTGCTGAATTTTAGTGGTAAGAACTGACAGGATAGAAGACTCAATAGCCTCAAAGTCCAAGTGTAGTGCCTAAAAAGAACTGTAACAGTGCATTGAAGTTCTCATGAATTCCTGGACTTGTATCTAGAAAGAGACTTCAAAGGATTTATTGTTGTCTCAGTTTCATTTTCTGCTTAGAGATTAGGTCCCCATCCAAATTTGAAATACGCCAAATATGAGAAAAGTAAAATCTGCCTGTTGGGATTAAGGTAATTTTACTTAAATGTAATGAATATCTCAGCAGTGGCAATGCAATCAATTGGGTGAATGGGGTTTTGTTGTTAGAGTTTTTTGTGGGGGATTTTTTAAATTTTTTTTTAAAGTTATTTATAAATACACCTACATCATATTTATACTGCAGACAATGGTGGAACAGTATAATGGTATGCTGACCTACAAAGCTATATGCTAAACAAATTAAAGCTAGCAGTAAGAAGCTATCAACATGCAGGTGAAATGAAAGAAAACCATGCCCAAGCCAACCTTGCCTCTATTTTCACACATACACCTCTCTTTTTTTAATAAACATTGCTCATAGTGTTACCTAGTCTAGTCTAATCAACAAAGCAGAAATCTGAAATCTTTTAATGAGAGGAAAACAATCAATTCTAATGAGGAGGGGTCCAGCTTCATACTTCAGATTGTAGTGTCACTTTTGCTGGGTTGGCACCATATGGCAGCAAGGAGCCCTGCTAGCATCCCAAAGATCCAGGATAGTGGCAGTGGCTTCCTGCACAAAACATTCAACCTTGTGGCAGGACTAAGAGGTTCCTTGGGTTACTGACTTCATTTTTCTTTAATATTTGTCCTTGCTTCCCAAGGCCACAGCAAATGGAGTAGCTGGCCAGATGTATATGCATCACACATTGCACCTTAACCAGATTAAAACAGAAATGAAGTGAATGAAAAAAAAAAAAAGTAAGAGCAGTATTGTGCCTGTACCAGTAGCATAGGGAACACATACCAATTTCAAGGAAAGCACAATTTAATTGACTCAAAAGCTACAAGACTTCAGATATATGCAGCTTTCTTTAAAAAAACTAATTTGCTATGTCTGATTTTGTGAAGCAATCAAATCAGGCATCAAGCATGAATTACAGTGACTACGTCTCAAACAGCCATGCACTGTGTTGGTGTTTAATATAGCTTTGACTTTGCATGTAAGGCTTGAACGTGTCAAAGTATGTAATAACTAGTTGTATGTACTATTTTCTCCTAAAACTTCCATTAGAACTGCTTGTTAAAAACCTGAAAAGGAAAACCCCTCGTAAAGGATTGGTGGAAAACAAAAAAAACTTTCTGCTTCAATTAACAAATCATCACTGAAGTGATGAAGAGAAATATCTGATATTAAACTGGTTAAGAAAACTATCATTGTATTTCCGAGAAGCATAAGGTAAATGCCAGTTTGATCTGAAACATCTCTTTATGGTACAAAGGAAAACTGTTTGAAAATGCACTTATCTTACCGGTAAATCTGTGAAAGCGATGCCTGTAACGAAGAGAAAATTAAGATTAATTTCCATGTGTCTGGATTTTAGCCTCATTTTCTTATTATATGTTCAGAAAACTCACCCAAATCATCTCAGAAATAAGTTAAGTATGGTGAAATCCATGATGCTTAGGTACCACTCATTTTTTTAAGTAATAAAGGGCAGTATTTGGCAAAAAGAAATTGTCATTCAAAAATACTCAATCTGCCCCTAATTTTTCCAAAATAGGGCATAAGAATTAAAAAACATCATACACATATGCAGATTAGAAAGTATGAAAATTCTAGCTACATATTAAACATAAGAAGAAAAGTAAGAATATCTGAAGATACTTCTTCACTTGCATGTCTTGATGCTGCAACATCAAAATTTAATGGTGTCTCTTCTTGATTGCTATCACTGCTCTTCGTAAGTACTCAAGATCATTACACAAGCAGCACATGCCTACAATACTCCAAATCAGCCTGGTAAACGTTCCACTCTAATCCATGCCAGCATGTTTTTGTTTTCAAACAGAAGAGCTTAATATGTTGTTACATAATTACAAGCATCCATCTACCCGTAAAACCAAGGGAGTGATTTTGCTGTCTCAGGATTAGAGAAACATCTGACCTCTGTACACCTCAGGAATTTCAGGCAATTTTGGGGGCTGGGAAGCTTTCAGTTAAAAAATAAATATTGGGAATCGCCTTCTGACAGCCAAATAACAGTATTTCATAATTTCTTTTATTGTTGCAAATATTTCTTAATTTATTATTTTTTTTTTACAAATGCATAATTATTCCAATCCACTTATCCCTTCAAACTCTTATTTATTTTGTATCACTGCCTTTTCAAATTTAGGATGAAAACAAAGCTTTTAATCTTTTGTCCTAAATTCCACCCCTGTTTTCAATCTCCATTCTTCACCAAGATTTCAAATCTCAGGAGCATCTGGATTCCTTACTCACATCTTTGAGACAAAAGGCTGACATACAGAATCAATCTCTTTCCTTCCATCACATCTCAAAGCTATCTTTTTATTTATTACCTGTTCTCACCCTAACTTTTCCTAAGCTATTACTACTTTCTCTGTTTGGCACATTTTAACATCCAACCCGTTCTTTTCCAAAATAGCCATGGCTGTAGGCATGACAGATAAATGACAACTGAGTGATATGCAGGTATTGGGGGCTTGGGGGGGGGGTTGGTTTTGTGGCTTTTTTTTTTCAACCCAGGATTTCAAACTTGCATGAAAATTGCTTAGCCCTTTTTGTAACATCAAATCCTAGGCCAAGGTCTATACTTCAGAGCGCATCTGCGGCCCAGAGAAAAAACATAAATGTCCTCCAAGTCACGATCATATAAGAATTCTGCACAACTAGCAGCAGCAACAACTTTGCAAGACAGCCAAAATTTCTGATTTCTTTTTCCACTCAACACAGAATCAATTTTCCTCTGTCAGAAATTCAAGCCAGCAAAGCCCACAACAGCAGAAAAGCTGTCAGTTTGCCTTCTGGAATCCATGAAATGTTTGTCAGACTCTGTCTATGACAGATGACATTTTATTAGCCTCTCCTCACCTATGCCATTCTGTTCTCCTTTAAAAACAGATTGTAATCACTTGCAGTGTTGTTTCACAGTTGGCCTAATCCAGTCTGCTTTAAGTCTGTCACTGAAAAAGAGGGTTCTGCTCTTCCCTTTTAGCTCTTTCATGAATGTGACCATAAGGGTAGTCACGAAAACTAGTGTCTCTTTAGTTGATCACATGATCCAACCTACCTGCAGGCACATTGTTGCTAGTTTCAAAAAGGGAATAAGTAAGATGACCTTTCTCTGTTTAACCCAGCTAAAGATTAAGGCAAACACAAGCCCATTATCTTTCACTTGGACATACCCTGCAACAGGGCCAAATGAAACAACTCCACAGTGCATGGTTCAAGTGCCCCAGGTGTCACCTACTGCCCTAGGTGTCAAGATAGTGAGTCCAGGTATACAGATTCATTCAATTTAGAAGGAACATTAAATCATGATAAAATAGAATCCCAGAAGTGATTACTTGGAACTGACCTCAGAAGACAACCTAAGCCCTGCTCTGAGTAGGGGCAGGAAAACTTCAAAGTCAGATGTGTTTGCTCAGGGCAAACAAACTGACAGTCTTGTTCAGATAGACTAGGAAAATAATTTAAACTGTGTCCTTTCCCTTACTACTTTCCAAACCTTCGTCATGTTTGCCAGTGTGAGAAAATAGAACAGCAACTTCAAGAATACCTATCTCAAAGCTTCTTATTTCATTTCAAGCTACCCTCTCTTTTCCTTATCACATTTTTACCCATGACAAAAATCTTATTCTTCTTTGGGCTTTATCCCTTCGAAATTCCTGTTCTGCTCAGCACAATTTCAAGATTTCTTCCCAAGCCCCCCCTTTTTTCCCCCTAAATGCAGGAAGTCAATGGTTTTCTTTTTAATTTTACATTGTATCTTTGCTCATTAAATTGCATTAAGGAACTGAAATAGATATTCCATCAAAATTTTTAACTCTACCCACTCCTGATATCTCTAAACTCAAAATTATCTTGCAGTGTTGCTTAATACTACAATTTACCACAAGAATTTATTGGACTTAATTTTAGCACAACTTGTATAATTTATGGCTTTAGCCCAACTATGAATGACTCCAGACAGGGAATCCAAAAGACACTGTTCTCCAACACCTGCTCAAAATAACACCCATCCAATATAAGGTTTTAGTGAAGGCTAGGTGTCCCCCCATACAGCAGAAATTAATTTTAGCTAATTCCACCTCCCTTACTATCTATTACCTTATAAACATCAAGCATTATTTGTAGATTTAGTAGTGGAGTTCATTAATGCAGATCCTGTAGAATGAGATGTTATATGAATAAATCCTCCCAAACGCACAAGGAATGTTAGTGGCACACAAGAAATTATTCTTCCCAATTCTTTAATTACTTCATTGATGATCAAACTATCAAAAGAACAACTCAAACAGTGCTCCTGGCATGAAAAGAGTTTCATATTTACAGACTTGAAGACATACTGTTATCATTAATGGTAACGTTTCTCCATACCCAAGCTGTGTCCGTTCTTTGTGTAGAAGCAGGTGTTATTGATAAGGTTGACACAACAACCAATGACATCGCCCGTAGTAAACGTTGGGCCGTAGGGTTGTCCAGTTCCAGAGGAACAGAATGAATGTCCATCATCTCCATGGTAACCATATGAATGTTTATCCCAACCTAGAGAACAAAAGCATTTGCAATTTATTCGCTTCCTTTATTATAGTTAATAAATCAAAGACTACGCAAAGCTGGTATAGTCTAACCAGGTTCATATGGTTAATTAATATGCTCAGCTTCCTACTTTCTAAGATTTCTTATCTAAGAAATCTGTATAATTCTAAAAAATGACAACTTCTTTTATCAAAATGGCCGAACAAGTAATTCTGTTTGTAGTACATAACAGATAATGCAAATTCAGATAACACATTTTTCTCTTTAAATGAATGTACAAAATTACCAACACCAAAAATATAATCAGCTACAATGCTGAAATTTGAAAAGCTATATACAGATCTGACATGTCCCAGCAAAGCAGTGAAGATTCTCTTGTTCTCCCTTTCATTTTGCAAAACTATTGCTACCATATGTCATAATCAGATTCTTCCTGGCTAAACCCCAAACATGCGTCTCGGGGGAAGCACATTTCTACTCCTGATCATTCTCAATGACTATTCAGTAGCAAGCAGCCTCTGCATAATAGCAGAACATCCAGACTAAAGTGCCACTATCTTTGCTGCCCCTAAAAATTAAAATAAATTAAGTGAAAAGGAAAAAGATTATCAATACAGGTCAAAGTCACAGCCAGGAGCAAATCATTATGTATGCAAATACGGCGCTGATTTTGTTGGTGAAGAAGCTGCAGAACCTCTAAGAAGCTTCAGACTATTACAGTATTCAATGAAATTCACAGCAAGCAATTTTAGTCTGTGATCATTTAAAAATACCTGTCTACACTCTCTGCAATTCAATACTGAGCTTTTTCTGTCAAGTTGCTGCCTAACAGGTTAATTTGAAAGTATTTTCCACACTTAGACCCTTAATCTGTATAATCAGTAGCTTCAGCTAGTACGACATTAAGCATCTCTCAGTAAATTAAAGATCCCAAATTATTGTAGTTACTTTGATTAGTACTATCTTTAATTATTTGCAATGCATCCTAAATCATACTCAAAATAAACAATGCCACCCACTAATAATCCATCACCCTTAGCTGGGCACACAGTGTAACTGAGACTGCTATAACTGTAAGAAGCTTTTTGAGAACAGTTGGGTTAAAAAGTTATAATGCAATGCAGATACTCTAAGGTCAATTCAACATAATTTTATACTTTGACAATTTCAAAAAAGTTTGTTGGTTTTTGTTTTAGGGTGGGTATTTTTTACACATTTAAGGATCTCTTTAAAAAAAAGGCAACACGTACACACACACAAAACTTCTGTAAGTGTTACAGAGATACTGCAAACAATTATTAACAAGACTGTCCCTGACCATGCAGGTTTATGGAACAGCCAAAACTGAAAACTAGGCTACACACCCTCACATAAGGTTGGAAAGGTAACTATACAGAAACTGTCAGTAGAAGAGCTCACTCCATGCTTGTCAACAAGTTTTTATCACAGTAGCTCATCTTTATAGCTAGAAACTCAGTTTGTAGAGCATGGAAATCTATAGCTTCGTTTTTATCTGGAAACATGACAAAAAATTTTATATGTATTTGTTTGCTAAAAAGTATCTGCATAATGTTATAAATAACACTAAGAGTTGGGAAGTAGTACAGGAGCAAATGTACAGTAAAAGTTAAACTTTCTAGTTGCAAGTGTTACATAACTACAATAACAGATACCACACAGAGATGTCATGCTACACTCTGTTGCTTACTAAAACCTTCCCATCAAGGTGAAGTATATTTTTAAAAAACATAGTTAACAGATGTAAGTAACTGAAACATACCTGGTAGTCTGTTCATGTTCACACCCTGTGCCGAAAGCCCAATTCCCATGTAACTAAAAATGAAAGAACAAAAGAAATGTGTCTGTCTCTTACAAAAATACATATGTATGTGGGACATTGCCCAGAAACACTGTGCTGACTAATCATACACCAGTTAAACTGCTGAGAGGTCATTTAATAGTGGCATAACAGCAAGGGAGGTGAAAAGAAATTCCTAGCATATATGGTTTAATACAGACAGATTCTGTCTATGCAGGAGGTAAGCACAACTTTCTTCTCTTTTCCGCATCCTGGGTTATCGATGGAGAATACTGGTATTAGCCATAATATTTAAAGCATCAACAAAGAAAGACAAAGGCCATGCCTTATTTTGAAAGTAGGGGTAAAGCAATACACATACCAATCTCATCATCTTCAACATACCTAAATGATGTTTTGCAGACAATCTGGAAGGAGTAATTTTATTAAATACATGCAAAACTGTGCATTCTTTCAGCAGCAAAATGCATCCTTGCACAGCACTGATGACAAGATCACACTAAAACATTAAAGGCCTGTACTGCAGAGTAGAATGCTATCTTTTGAAATTTAATGTTACTTAGATGTTGGCAAACTGATGGCAAACCAAAGAGGGGAAAATATTTCTACTACACTAACCAGTAATCTGAAGTCTAAACAAGTCATTGCTAGGTCAATAAAGTCCAAAAGTCAGCTTTACAAAAGATGGTTTTAATGAAGTTGGTGTCCAGTACAATTGTTAACAATTTAGTAGCAAATACTGAAAAGTTGAAATGAAGAATTTCCTCCCCCCCAAACACACTACTAGAAGTTAGCAAAATCAAATTTGCTTGTTCCTTAAGCAAAACTAATGTCATGACCAAGACAACAGGAAAACAAAAAGAGAAACAGCAAAATGAGAAGCTAGGCTTTCACCATTCCCTCATTGCTCATAATAAACTAGCCCTCCCAATCAACTAAAGAAAGCATCTGAAAATCACCTCACATGCCCTAGTTATCAAAACATTCAAAGCATTTCGACAATAGTTCACATTAGCGACATAAATTTGTCATGAAATAATAAACTGTAAGAAAACAAAACCCATGGCAATTTGAGAATAGTTTAAGTCAACAAACATGACCTCTGTATTCCCATCTCGTAAAATGCAACTTTTTAAGCAACTATTCCACTTAGAAGTACAGGTTAATCAGCTATTTTAAATACTTTTCAGATAGAATGGAAATTGAGCAGGAAATCTCAGAAATGATATGCTTAATTGTGTACTAGGCTTTCTGCTTTTTCTATGAACCACTTCAACAATTCCATTACCTGCTTCTGTGTTTGATAAAAAAGCCCTACTCTGGTAATTTCTAATGTATAGTACCATCTTCCTCTCCCTCCAATACACCATCATGAAATGGAACCTCAGAACCATATATAGCAGATATTACATTTAGAGATACTGAAGAACTGAAGCAAAGGGCAATAAACAAAAGGATTAGTCTTTGCTGCATTGCTAATTATATTACTGAGGCTCCACTGCAGCAGCAGATTCAACAAAACAATTATAAATGAAAGCAACAAGTGGAAAATCCTTGATTTTGTCTTAAATAATAAAAGCAGAATTGTTGTAACTATAGTCCGGAGTTCAATGCATGAAGGATACTCATGCAAAGACTGAAAATCTCTTGTTACACACTCTCCTGTTCAGGCGACCTTATTAAAGAAAGGACATTTATTTTTAAAAATAACTTCAGATAACTTAAAAGGACTCCCTGAACTGCAAAATGCCTTTCAGCACAAGTCATATTAAAACATCCTTCATCCCAATCAAAGTTTTGTTTCAGTAGTCTTACAGAAACAAGATTAAGGTTACACAAAAATGTAAAATGCTAAATAGAACATCATTTCCTAGGCAACATTTTGGTACCACCTGTTTTTTCTCTCCCTTAGATATCCTAACTTCCAAGCCTCCTTTTTAATTCAGTAACAGTTGTAAACACAGACCCACTGTATTTAATACAGCTGGGAACAAGGATTCTTCACCCACAGGCAATGACCAGAAGGCACTAGGCACTGACATCATCTCAGTAAGAAGATGAATTCAACAGTATATATTTTTCTCTGGGATTCACTTACATCTACTTGCAATGTTGACACCATTTCATCAAGGACAATTGCTAATAATAGAAACTCAGTATTAAGTTAGATTAAAACATGTCAAATAATTAATACATTTACTATAGACATGTTTCACAAGGCAAAAGGAATACCTACAATTTATAGTTTGGAAATGAGTGAAATTAAAGACTCATCAATTAACTTAATTTATTATTTGTTACAGTTGATGGATAGCTAACCTCATGTTCAACTACATTAGTACACTATAAATTAAGGGGGAAAACAGTACCATGACAGATGGGCTTTAAATGCTCTAAAATTTAGCAACAGGAGTTGTATGTATGCCAAACCACTACACGTAACTTTCTTTCCTCTTCCTCTCACCTATAACCTTCACAGGCTTAAAAAGATCTTTTTGTTTGTTTTTTGAAGACACAGGAGAGGTCCAGAGTCATTGCTTCAGTGGGAGGAATTACACAAATCGTCCTCCCACTTGCTGTTTAGGGTTCACCTTTCACACATCTCAGAATCAGGAGAATAATGGTGGCAGAGCTATGCATTAAAGTTTTCCTCACTTAGTCTAAGATAAAAGTGCAGGGCAGCACAACAAGCAGCCCAAGTGCAATGCAGACCCAGAATGTTCCCAGTCAGGTCACGATGCATTTCTTGCCGTCCTGTCACATGAATAGGGTTGGTCCAGGAGATTGCTACAGACAGAAAGAACAGGTCCACTCAGACTATGTCAGGCCATAAGAGTTGTCCTTTGGAAATGGAGGTGTCAACACCCGGAAGCAGCACACTTAGTCCATCCTGTAGCACCTTCCAAAAATAGACATTACACAGAGTGGTTTGGGAGATCAGTGAGGGTGAATAATAGTGGTTGTCATGCCGCTTCCCTTACTGCTTCCCTCAGTACCTGAGGCCTATCCCTCCACCTCAGTTCCCCACGCACAAACATCCCTGGCTGCTGCAGTGGGAGGATCATTTACCCTGGCAAACCAAACTAAGTGGCCTGGGACCCATTTTATTATGTAGTCCCTCTCTCTGAGCAATTTCAGTCCTACTGGTTGCTACTCATCAACTCATTAAAGTGTTCAAGTCTTACAGGAGCTCCAAAAATTACAAACAACCACTCATGGAACACATGAAATCAACCCATGAGAGACTGAAATAAGAGACTATAGCTGGAAACCAATTTAAAGTGCAGCCAAATTGGTATTAAGGACCAAGAAAGCAAGTGCATCTTAGAGAGTCTTGATTTTTCATTTCAAATCGTATTTATTTTTGTTCCAGTTCAATTAAGATATAGATTACCATTGTAATCTTCTAGATTACATTCAACAAAAAATAATACAGAAATTTTTAGAATACTACTACTCTAGTCAAAAACTCACATTTTTGCTGGAGCCTAAAGTTTCTACTTGGAATAGACTAAATGTGAGAAGTAAAAGAAAATAGAGCCCAACAGAAGGAAAAAATAGCAGTAAGAGATGGTATAGAACTGCAGACTGCTAAAAGATAAAAGAGATATTAAAAACCTCAGTAGTTCATATAAAAGATACACAACTCTGATTTTTATTTATAACTGTTCCACTAGAACTTTCAGCCACTGTGTTGAAGGTATAAGGAAGACCTTTTGATATGAAAGTCGATAATAATCAGAATTCAAGTTAATTACATCCTATCTTGCCCATTCCATAAAGAGGAATACAGAATCTCAAACACTATACCAAATCACAGGTACCTCAGAAAGCTTACTAGTGGCTAAAGATAAATTTAAGTATTAAATAGCCACTTCTCTAGTTAAAAAAAAAAACCACAACAAATATTCTGTGTTGTATTTAAAAACTCAAGTAAAATAACTGAGCATAAATTTACATAATGAAAAAACATAAAAGCCTCCCTACTACCAAGATTTCATTAGTAACCTGATATTTGCAAAGAGTCAAATTCCTTCTGTCTTTCATTGTGCCTATATATTCAACTGAAGACCTGGGGAACTGCTACATGATGCTTTAAAAAATAAACTCTTTTGGTGTTGAAGAAAGTAAGTAATCAACATGGTATCTTACCCCCTACATGCTATACATTTAAAGAAAGCAACTTTAATCATACAGTGTTAAAACCTAAGTTATCAACATATCTGCAAGGAACCTAAGCCCAAGCACTAAGAGATATCTACATCCATAAACAGGACAACTGAAAACATCCTACTGTTTTGAATGCATCAACCATTAGGAAAAGTAGAATTAGCACTCTGAAAAAAAAAAAGTTGGGTATACAATAGGTGCAGTTTGTCTTACCATCAAGTTTGTTTCTCAGAGAAGAGTACAACTAGTAAAAACGGCAATGTCTGTAAGAATAAGACTCAGTGATCTTCTATAGGGCCTTCGCAAGTGACTTGCAAAGACATAAAAGGCTTGAATAATGTTCTCTTATAGATTTCTACACTGTCTTCACTGACTCCATAAGGTCAGAAACACAGCACACTAAAAAGGTTCCCACTTTTCATCTTTAATATAGTTACTCTCCATTAAAATTTTGTAGAAATATGCCAATACAAGATCCTTATTGTCCGCACAATCACAACAAAAAATGAGATGTTAATTTTTTCCCTATTTAAATGTTTCAAAATATGCCATGGACAGTTTGAGTCATTTCAAATTGAAAACAAGTTTAATTTTAAGGAATATTTCCACGGAAAAAGTATTGTGAACATGATAAACCCAGGTTTCAGATTGATGCAGTTCTTCATAGAGAGGGAAAACCAAAAATAAATCAGGCAGTCATCTTGCATAGTGCTCAAAACTGCTACTCCCGTAATGTTTTGCTCATGATTCCTATAACGTTCCTAGAAAGATTCTTATTTATTGACAACCCTCTCACTTTCTGAGGTTGCACCATTTCATCCTGTGACACTTCTCCCTAGCAGTAAAGCCTTTTTGGGGATCATACTGTCAGAAAAGAATAGCTGCATAGAAACTAATATAATGTAAACATGGGCGACACTAAAGTTATCATCTATACACTATGTGAATGAACTTCAAAAGAAAGAAATAACATAAAAGACTTTGCAAGAAGCAGGGACCAAGAAATTAAATATATTCTGTTGTCTTTCTTTTTAAATTAGAAATCTTAATTTCTAGTAAACACCAATAAAGAAATAAAACTCCTGCTACAGTTCCAATATTTCTGATCAGTTAAATACAAACCTCAAATAATCCTCTTACACATTTAGTTGCTGTTCATTCTTGTCAAATGTCTGGTCTCGTGCAGTCAGATAAAGAAATAATTACTGCTACAGTTTAAGAAAAGATACACTTGCTGATTCATGACCCAATCTCTTCTTGCAGCTGCTAAAATTCAAATGAAGACACTAATGAAAGATACTTCAGATGTTACCAGATTCTACTCTATATACAAGTACACTGCTAACAATGCAGCAAGACCTACTCATATGTAAATAGAGACTGAGTGAAGTTTGCACACTCTTAACAAAAGCCTGTTCTTGTAACAAATAACTGCTGAGGACATATCAAAGCCATAAAAATGGGTCTTGAGATTGCACAAACTTTTCATATTACATTATCAGTGTACAAAACAAACACAAACCAACCAGCAACCGACTATGTTCTGTATTTTGTTTATTGGTTTATGCTTTTGTTGTGAACAAGAAAATGGATATACTAGATGCTAAAGGAGAAGCCAACTTACTGTAACAGAAACAATTTGCCATGAAAAAGTACGGATTCTGCCTAAAGAGCTATGCATACATGCTCTAGAAGACAACCAAGCACTTTTATTTCACAAACATCACTAAAACATGCCAAAACAGCCCAGGTGAAACCATAGGTATAGGTATCATAAAAACTCAAACTTAATTCTCATGGTATTTTTGTTCTGGATAGTTTTTCCTCTTACTTCTCCACCCACTTCAGCACATACACAACACATACTACAAGATACTGCCAAAGTAACAGATGCCATGCTTGTACATCCAATGTTAAAAACCAGACACACCATAACAGGTGTCTAAAGCCTTATTAACACTGTTTTACCAAAAACACACTGATTACTTGCATGAGTTGCTGTACTAACATTTTGGTGCAGAACATTCAGCAGAACTTGCACATGCACTATATAGCATGCCCGTGAAGATCTGCATCAGTACCACCACACCACAGACTAAACAACCATGCTTGCAGAAGCGTGCTATCTGCTAAAAGAATACAGCCTTTCTAAACTTAGCTTTCATTGTTTCTTCTATATGGCTTACCACTTCCAATTCTTGTTTTCATTCTTCTTTTAAAAGAAAGTGTGGATGTTCAAGGACAGGTTCGGTGGGGTTTTGAGCAACCTGGTCCGGTGGAAGGTGTCTCATGGCAGGGGGATTGGAAGGAGATAATCTTTAACCCAAAGAACCCGTTCTATGATTCTATGATTTTGCATTTTAAGCATATATCTTCCTCAGCTGTTCTCAAAGCACTGAAGACTGTTTAGAAGGAAATGGCATTACTATCATTTGCCCATTCTTAGTGATTGTTTTTACAAATCAATGAATAAGAATGAACAGAAATTCAAGACACTGAGGATTAAAGCATTTTCCCCACAAGTTCATTTTCCTTGGAAAAGAAACAGACAACAAGTCTCTTCTGGTGAAAGACTTAAAAAGCCAAAAAGCTGTATTTAAACTAAAATTAAGTGGGCATAAGCTAGTACCATGACCAAAGGAGCATTCCCATCCTCCTGGGCCCAGATACTTATTTCTGCCCCTCTCTTTTGCTGCCATAGCTACTTATGAAGTGATACAAACAGCCATGCTGGGGAATGAATCTGGATGAAAACTAACTCATTCTTGAGGTCAACTTTTACAGTATGGGTTACCCAATCAAGTTTACCATGAAGCTGACACAGTCACAAATTGGGAAAAGGGACATGAACTCAATGTGCGTTCAGAGACTGCTTCATCTTGTGGTGAAATCACTACAGTCTTCAAACTACAGTTTACAGTAAGAATTGCAAACACTACAGAAACACTGCCCTGACTGGAAATTAAGATGTTAATTACAAAACCAACAAGCCTAAGACATGAATTTCTACAATCCATGTAGAAATGGATGATCGCTCAGTAAGTCATACACACATAAGCTGTTTATAACATAAAATAATGAAAGGTAGTTTGCTTCTGAAAGCCAGGTAGGCCAGTGGATACCCTTGAGACTGCCCCTTGGAAAGCAGAACCAGAGTATGCTCGTGGCCAGTATGAAATGCCAAACACTGCGACCTAAGCTTACAACAAAGCTCACAGATTCTCAACTGAGAGAGATTATAGATGAGACTCCACCATTAAAGAAGGACACCAGCAGCAACAGCAGAAAGTTTCTGGACTTCTGTTTACATGAACTATGATGGAATCACACAAGTATCTTTAGTTGTGTAAAAGAGGGAAACACTAACTGGTAGCTAAAATAAAATATTAATTGAGAGTCTGTAAGGCAGATGCATTACTGCTTTACATAAGACAGATGACCAAAATACGTAAAAGACTAGTACAAGTGAACTCAGTAAAAAGCAGCATGAGAAAACAAACCAAGATCTGAGAGAAAGACTGGAAAAAGTCTCATTTGGATATACTTACCTAGCTAAGAAAATGGCTATTCAATTTTTTTGGAAAGTGAGGGAACAGTACAGTGTTATACAGACTAAGGCTTACATCTCCAGATCACAAGAATAGGTCCACAGGACTTAGCACACCCTTGTTCAGTCCCATTCCTAGACTGCCAGTGCAGATTGCTTTAACTAAGATCCTATTCTAGAAATTTAGATGAAACTAGAGTTCTATGCAAAAGGCAACAATGTGCATACCTCACTCCCTTGAGTATTGTATTAAGAAATTACAGAATAAAAACTACACGTTACTTCTGGTTCTATGATTGATCAATTACAAACGAGGGCTGCAGTAAGGGGTTAAAATGGTTTAATTTAAAACTAAATCTCTTAGGTGCCTCATCTATGCCAGAATTTTTGACACATATATGTGTTTATTTATTTTTAAATTAACTGGACATTTCAATAGAGATGCAGATATAATCTACTGCAGTTAATAGTCTCCTTCCTACCATACTTTCTAATCAACACCTTGGTACTGTTCCCCATACTTACACCCATTACTCATCTCCTGTTACCATCTCCACTTGCTCACATCACTGTCCACAATGTTCCATGTGACACCAAACAAAACAAAGCAAAAGAGTTTAAAAGGAGAACACAAATAAATAGAGGCTCTTAGACTACAAAGGACAACATGAAATTAAGAAAGAAAACTGAAGAAATAAAGACCAACAGAAAATATTTAAGAAGCAACATGACAATTTGTTAGCACTTTTAACAAGGATTTAAAAACAATTATTTCACATACGTGTAATACAGCTGTAGTAGAACTTAGGACTCCTTGTGCCAAACACTGTACAAATACCAAGACAGTTTCTGTTTGAATGATATTTCAACCTTATTACTTTTATTGACCTTAATGCTCACTTTCCTTTTTCTCATCTATTACCATCAGTTGCTGCCTGACCCTATCACACCACACTGAGGTATCAAAAAGCAACTTCACTCTTCATCTGCTCTGCAGCACCAACCTCCATACCCAGTTCTTATTTCTAGTAAAATTATTTTCACACCTTCTTCACTGTGTTCATAACGCCCTAAAAAGCTGGTCATGAACTTTGTAAAATTAACATGTTATGCACCTTCAAGACAGTTACCTCCCCCAAATACATTAAAGACTTTAATGATCTAGGTCATTAGCATGACAAAACCAGTGCTGTTCTCGCTCACAGACTGCCACAACAAGCCATACTGGAAGCCATGCCATATCCATGCCCTAAGCTAAAAAGTGCTGTGCTTCTTTAGAGAAGAAGAATTTTTGTGATTGCCCTGCAACTCTGAGATATGCAAGATCAGATTCCAGGAGCAACACCATCAAGTGCTACAGTAGCACAAAAAATAAATCTCCTGGAGTAGGTTTTTAGTAAAGGTTTTTGATGATTTAGGGCAAGTCATGCTAAGTAGAGAACACAAGCACGAATGCTGTTAGACTTATACATATTATATAGTAGTACATGGACTAAATACTTTTAGTTGAGTTTATTAAAAAAAAAAATATAAGTAGTAAAGGCTACTACCAAAGGGAACACCAAATAAACACTACTAAAGTATCAATTGACATCTATGAAAGTTGGAAGCTGTACTTCAGCTTGCAGATAGATATCTGGGTTGTCCCAGCTAGTCTAGGATTTATTTTAAATACTACTATAAGATACAGCTGTAGTACTCCCACAGCTAGGCTCAGACCTTGAGAATAGATGATTTTGCAACAGTAAGGCATTTTAGCTAATTGACCTATTAGTTACATGGTGGTCTTCTACAGATATGGCCTTCCTGAACTCTGTTCCCATTACCAGATGCCACATAAAGGGGGGAGGGAGGAGGAAATACGTACCTGAGACAAGCAAGGTGAACCACAACAGGGAGTGAAAAAGAACTAATAAACCCTATCAGACACAAACTGGTTTCTATAGTCCTACTTCTATTTCTCTGCAATAAATTCCCCAGATTACTTATTACAGAAAATGTATTAGTTTGAATGCAGCATAACACTGAACTGTAAGACATTCATCCTGCATCTCATCAAAGACCTCTTGGATCTGGAAGGAAGGTCTAGAGATACACACATTACATCCAGTGATGTTCCACACGTTGACTCCTGCTCTTTATCAGCCTAGCTAGATTTGGCTTTGGGTCTGTGCACAGTATTTCCCAGCACCCATACTATCTTATACAATGAAAAAAATTAACATCAGCTCATTATGCAGTTAATGTTTCATAAAGTGACACTAAAAAGGTCATAAGGATGAAGCAAGGACCAGGCGGTATGTATTATCATTAACTGTAAAACGTACCCTCCATTTTTTAAGCAATCTCAGCAGGCAACTTCACAAGTCTTAGTTATGTACATCTCAAAAATAACCATTTAAACAACAAAAATCTTGAAAAAAATTACTCAAAGGTGTTTTCCTGTTTTGTAGGATTCCCCTGATTGGTCTACTCAATTAGAAATCACTAAAATTGGACAAAAATATCTAAGATAAAGTGTTAAAGGAGCTATGTAAAATGATATATACACACACACGGACACTTTTTGAAATCAACTCCTTCAAAAAAGGCAGCTTCCAAACTAAGCAGGCAGAAACCTATTTCAAGAAGAGATGAACATCACTAGCAAATCACAGTAAGAACTTCTCCTTAACTGCCAGCACCAGGGTAATTTTTTTTAAATGTTCCTAAAATTAAAAAAAAAAAAACAAAAACCAACACAAAACGCGTTTCTAAAATCGATAGCAAAATATTACTTGAAACACTGATGTCTATAATTTCAATTTAAAAATAATTAGGTCTTCAAAGTGTGACAAAAGTAGCTATGGATGTAAGTTTTTCATAGCAAAGAAATCTACCACAGATAACTTTTGGGAACAGAAATAACAACAAACTCATAAATACCCCTACAAAGCAGCAGCAGTGATAGTAGATTCTTTTCTACATACCTCTATAGAGTACTGTAAGCAAAACAAAAAGTTTAAATACTGCTTATGACTTACAGAAGGCTTGTGGAACACTGGGAAAACGAAAGAAACAAACTGCAGCAAGACAAAGAAAAGACAAAGGTACTGAATTTCGTCCAAAGAGCTACCAAATCTTTCTTTTCTCTCAATATCTATTTTCACAACAGGACGTAAGCATCTGCAACATGCTTGTACAGTACTCAAAACAGGGACAATCAGTCCTGACTAGAACCTTGAAGTAGAACCAGACAGCATACTACAGCAGATTGGAAAGACGTACTGCTTTGGTAGTCCCACACAATCAGTGTGTCAGGATTAAAGCACACACTCTACCAAAAGCAGTGAAAGATGAATTAAGGTGGTTTAGCAAAGATTTCATTAGCACTTCAAGACCTTCCCAGGTGAGATTCTATCTGCCTCAGTAGACTTAAAAGCATAGTATCCCTTGTGCTTCAATAGATTCATAGTTAGATGGATTTCAGGAAGCATCAGCTTCTTACTCATCAACTCCTCTTCTTTCCATAGGGTGACAAATTCCCAGACACCTATTCAGAACATTTCCCTTTATTCTTATTACTGTTCAACATATAGCCTTAAGAATAACTTTCTGTTTCAAAATTGATATGACATCCATGAGAAGACCACAGTGAAGGAGTAAGATGGTCTGCTGCATACCCTAAAATCTTCCTAAAAATTACATGAAAGTCTGTAAATCCATACAGCTAAAACCACAACACCTTCAAAGGTAAGGACAGGGTCAAACGATGATTATTCAAACCCTAACTTTTTTTCAAATTAAAAATGAGATGATGTTATGGTATTTATTGTGTACACTGATTTGTGGACAATAAATACCACTATAAATACCACTCTCTTAAAACAACCAAATATAAGATTGCAACTTCTCAAGAATAAGGAATCAAGCTATATATAAAGTGGTAAAACATGAAAATATGTTTTGATACCAAAGGCATCTGTTCACTGAAAGAAAGATGGTGCGAGACAGTATTTCAAGCAATAGTTAATAATACACTCAATGCTTACCCATCTCTTCCCTTACTGACAATTTTAACTTCAAAATAGTATATGCCACAGGCCGCAGGTATAGGATGAGTAGCTCGAACAGAAGCAGCATCTTTTGGAGTTTTTCCATGACCTGAAAAAAAATGGCATTCAACACTCAACAAAAACGCATATAATTGCAGAAGGTGACTCAAAGGTATGCATGCCAGCTACTCAAAACAAAGGGCTTATGTAATGAGCAAAAGATACACGATATTCTAATCAGCCTGATTTTGATGCTAGAATATTTTCTTCCAACATTAAATTTCCACTGTAAGCACCTGTATTGCAACTAAGCATGCTATGAGAAGTTCTGGATATTGTATTCTAAAAGGTCCAACAACTATTTGAAAGAAAACCAGAGAAAAGTTTCACCACTGTAAATACCACTGTAAATACTGGACAAAAGCCCCTCTGGGTTTGAAAGAATGGTATGATTTCTCAAATGCACAGGGCTTACTCATTTTTATAGACTGGAACACGACACGAGAGTTTAATCTAATACTTAGTGCTTCTGACTCTACAAGTTATTTAAGATACTTTAATTCTAATGTCCTTCAGAATAAACATCAGTCACTACACAGAACATACTAATCGTCATTGATTTCCACATTCTGAATGTTATTTCAGAAAAGCATGAAGTGTTAAAGCCTGCAGCTGAGCTCATACAGCTCCTACTCCTTTTTCTTTCAAGGCTCACAACGTATTGGCTCTGCCACAAGAAGAATGCCCAATGCCAGCTCTTGCCTACTCTCAGGATTTTCAGCCTTTAGGCTGGAGAGCCACTTGCACTCCACTACAACTACCTCTTCTGAATGTGCCACCCTCTTCAAAGACCTTTGTTCCAAAGGCAACTTCGAAGAAGGCTTTTGACTGTATGACTTGTTATAGCAACAACCTATTCAAGCAAGCTCAGTGTCTCCCAGGTGAAGATCACGCAGGGTATCGTTTAAATGGTTTTAAAAAGCAAGTTGGAAAGTATTTTGGATTCTGGCAAGAGATAAGGTAATTCAGTAAGATGGCAATCAGGAACAGACTCTCATTGCCACAAGAATATTTCACACAGATCCCATGCCTACTTCTCCATGTCGATCTGTAGCACGATGAAAAGAGCTGCCTGTTCTGAGTGTGCTGTACAAATCACTTGTGCTGCTGCACTCCAGCTGTCATCTCCAGTCCAGACAAGGAGGCTTACTGCACCTGCACAGCAATTGATCTGCATATGCAAAAAACCCTACAACCAAACATGCTCCTTCCAGTGGCATTAACACTGAATTACTACTGTTTAGGCTCAGACTAATCATGTCTGAGGTGCAGCAAGTCAGGTCACACAGCAAAGAAGAAACTGCAGGAGAATGACAGCATAGGCAGTCAGAAAGATCAGGTCCAGCTGGCCTGCAGTACTGAACCTCTAAGCACAGAGGTCAGGCACTAACCTGTACGAACCCTCTAAGCACAGCGCTCTCCAGTGTAAATGCTCATAAAACAGTCAATGCTTATCAGCCTGTAGAGCCAGCACCAACCAGCTCCTAACAAATGGCATATGTTCAGCCAGGGAGAACTCTTGCCATGGCTGCACCTGCAATCAAAACTTTATTAGCACACCACGAATTCTTCACTCACTGAGATTAGGTTTAACCTACAAAGTTTTTCTGATGTAAATAGTTCACCCCAGTGTGCTACTAACTTAGGGCAATAGGTCAACTATTACTTTTCTAGGTGCAAATCCAATGTCTACTTCAATGTGTTATTAGTATTATTAAATATTTTGTATAAAAATCCTTCAGTCACCTCACAAGTTTTACAATTTTAAGCTTATTGCATACCTTCTGCATGTTGATTTCTGAAGTCTCACATGAGGAAAAACCAGTCATTTACTCCTCCATACACAAGACAGTGTACATGTTTTATTGTTCACTACTTTTAAGCTATTTCCGCAGGCTGTGACAACCAAGATAATAATTAAGTACATAATCTTAGAGCTTTCCATGTGTTTGCTTGGTTTTCAAGTGCTGGTAGCTCACTATTAAGTTAGTATAAATTAGATTATTATTTATAAGTATGCAGAAATCCTTCAGCTAAAAGGGTAGAACATTAAACTCCTAAGATATCCCTTAAATTCAGATAGGTCTGACTAAATGATGCATTAGTTAGAGGGAGGTAGGGAAAGGAAAAATACTTTCCTTTTAAATGTCCTTAGGTTTTTATTTTAAAATAGACTGAAAAGAAGTTCCCTTGGTTACTCTGTGCTCTTGACAATCTGTGTAGTTTCAGTCTGAGTCACTCTCCTTATTTGGGAAAGTCTTCCACACAGAAAAAACTAAAGTAGTAGGAACTAGCCAAATATTATTGAAAATGTACATCTATTACCCAGCAGACTTTGCTTTGTGAAATCACAATCTAAGTGTTTGGAAACAATATCTATTTAAGGTATTCTTAGCACCTCTTCCTGAAACTCCCCTTCTCTCACCCCATTCCCAATCCAGGCAGCTATTCGCAAGGACATACCAGGAATCAGATTGATTAGCTGATCGGGCTTTAAGAAACCTACCAGATTTTTTTAAGCGGCAGATCAGTTCCCTGATCCAGTTCACAACACAGCCACACACAGCTGTCACACTGCAAGTAAGAGGTCAACATAGGGGGAGAAGTAACAGGATACTTCACCACTATCGCCAAACACTTCATGTGGTGAAGCAACATGCTTGGGGAAGTCAGTGCCCAGAACTACTTTCATCCCATTAAAACAGAAGACATCCTAAATTTAGAGCTGCTGTCCTTTTAATATAACCTCCTATGAATCCTGTTTTACTACTTGAGTATGCTGTTTTTATTTGTAGTTACATACAATTATTATGTCTAACAGAAAATTCAACTAGCAGTTAAATACTTTCAGATATTCCTATCTCTACATTATTTAAACATAGAAGGTGAGACTTCCAGTACCACCAAGCTACATTGGATTATGTGAGGAGTCAAGAGACACTAGTTATCAGCCAGCTTTAAAACAAGAAAAGGCTCTTTATAGAACAGGTAGTTGAACTCCAAAATTTCTTACCAAAGGATACTGCAGATGTTTGTTTAGGATGACACTGGGCAAGCTTCTAGAGAAGAAGTTAACTGAGACGCTGCCTTGAGCTCAGGATGTCCCTTAGCTTAAAATGGCTGGAAATCGAGAGGGGAAACACACACCATATATGCCCAAGACGTTTTTAGATTTTTTCACAGGCACTCACTTATGACCACTGTCACCAATGGGACTCTGAACTGAATGGCCCATTAGCTTGATGTTTTAAACTGCTGCCACATTCTTTGGTAACCTGAATCCTATGAATAAAAAAGGGAGTTCAACATCCAACTCTGAACTTCTGAATCGGAGGTTCCAAACACCTGAAGTAGATCACATGAATACTGCACTATGTTCCCTCAAAACATACCTCTTTCATAGTCACAAGCTATAGTTAGAGTATTTAAAACAACACTTTTAAAGTCTGTCTTATTTAACACTAAAAATTAATAATGTTCAGCATTAAAAAAAGAGAACTCTGCAAACAGATGCATTGGGGCAAAGAAGGGAAAACAGGTCTACACAGCTCAACACTTACACTGCAAACCAGATCATAGCTAAGTTCAGTTACCAGAACTGTTTTCATTCAGGCTTTCATTAGAAGTGTTTAACAACCATGAGCTGACCATGCTTTATTTTGTTTTTTAAGCATTCACACTGATGATTTTTACTAAAAATAGTATCACCAGTCCTTTAGCAAAATTACATTGAAATTAATCTAAATTTAAATTCCATTTATTTGGAAAAAAGCTAATTCAGACAAAAACATGTTTGGAGACGCCATTTCTGCTTTCAAAAAAGATAATGTTTGAACCTAAATGTAAGTGTATAATGCATATGCACCAAATAGTCCAAAAGAAGTCTATGGGAGTGCCTACCTAAACAAAAGTAAGCGTGTTTATCCAGTTTAAATCCTTAAATGAAGTTTACATAAGCTGAACTGCAGTTATTTCCAACAGGTGGTTCAATGACTTGCTCACACTGCCAAAAATAAAATAATCAAGGCCTAATCTTCTGTTGAATTCATTAGGAAAGTTTCACTGAGACAAGAATGGAACAGGCAGCCCAGGGAAGTGGTTGAGTCACCATCCCTGGAGGTATTTACAAAACCTGTAGATGTGGCACTTGGGGACATGGTTTAGTGGTGGACTCAGCAATGCTGGGTTTGTGGTTGGACTGAATGATCCTAGAGCTCTTTTCCAACCTAAATGATTCTATGATTCTAAGAAAAAAAAAGACACAAATTACTAATTTTAACTTTTCCCCCAGTTTAAAAAAGCAAGACATTTCAAAGCTACTAAGGTGTCCAAAGCCAGCACACTGTACTGAATGTACCATGTTTTCTGCCAGAAAAATTGACACCATCCTTGTATCACTGAGTGACAACAAAGAACTATTACTATGGAATCCTCCTCAGTTTGTTATAGAAAATGTAATGCACAGTTTGCACTGAAAAGTAATTTATTTTTGTTTTTTAGTTTGGCACTACAGACAGTTCAAAGGCAACTGCACTGTAAATAAATGTCTGGCTAAGATTTCCTGGCCTGTGATACATTAGCAAAAGTTCACACAACAACAGCTTACTCAAAATTGCACAACTTTCCTCAGCCTTTTTTGGACAATTGTCACATGACTAACTTAAGTAAAGTTACTATATGACTTTCCACGATTTTACCTAATTCTGTACACAGTTTCTTCCATGGTTACAATTTGCATTGAGTCTGTGTTTTTGTCTCCTCATACTACATAGCATAGATCACTATCTGCTGGAAAGCTAACTTGTCTGTCTAGTGGAATGTTCATATTACATACAGTATTTATGAAATCCCTGTTTTTCAACAAGACCCACGTGTTAATTCTGAATATTTTAGAAATACATAGGAATATTTTTCAAGATATCTCACTTTAATAACTATGCATTTTACATGGTAACTGCTTTACAGGTAGCATATGCTTATGCTTTCTTTACCACTTACCCACAGCTCAGAGCTGCAAATATTATAATTAAGTGAAATGACAAATTTTTTTTCTTGTACTGTTTTTCATTGTCTCACTTACATAGATATACCATGAACAACAGTCACAAGGACAGTGTTAGCTTTCTATCAGCTTGCACAGCTAACTGGCAGCAACACAAAAATGTCTGTCCACCTGAAAAAGAAAAATACTCTAGGTATAATCTTTCATATATTACAGTATCACTGATGCCATTGTATATGTATTTCATATCCAGATTTTTACAAAGCTTCCTAATCAAGAATTAGAATTTGTAAAAGTGTAACAGAATAGCTCACTGTGGAAAGAAATTGGCTTGTTCTGGTAAACAACAGGGCAGTCAATGCACCTTCCCTTCAAACACCTCCCCATATAAGTTTTCCTTTCCTTTTTTAAGTAACACTATGATTCTGAGAGAGAACAAAAAGAGCACTGACCCTTGGGTTTTGTTGACCTCCAACAAAAATTAAGGAGCTGCTACACTGATCCTACACTATAGTCCTTTTTTTTTTTTAAACCTCTATCACTTGATCAATGCCTGGTTTTCTGGCAGTTTTCATTTTTAAGCAGTCTTTAGGATGCTTGCAAAATTCTTGAGGTCCAGAAATGCAGTACACACAGCTGTAATGGTAGAAAGAGACATCTACTGTTGCTCAAGTTTTCATACAAGTTGTCCACTGGTAAGGAAGAAAATGAAAGGAATCTTCAAAAATTATACAGAGAGGACCATCATTCCTCTCACAAACCAATGAAACAAAAATATCATTGCTCACAATACATCAGCACATTAAAATTATGAAGTTATTTATATGAAAAATTACTTTGAAAGCTTTTGCTCTGATTGTTCCTCCCCACCCATTTTTTTTTCAGAGGCAACTATCCCCAGGACATACAGAGTGAAAGGAAAGCACCGATGTTACTGCTTTCTGTCCCCTATCAGTCACAGACAGGAGGAAATTACTCCAGAAAAACAGTTCTGAAGACAGAAATCTACAGAGGCAGAAAATTTAAGTGTACAAGGTACCTATAGTACACTAATAGAAGATAGCAAGAATTGCTTTAGGATACTGGCTTCTTTGGACAGATCTGTCTTCCTTGAGTATTTTGCTCAAGAATACAACAGATCTTTACCCGTGCTCAATATGTGATTCAAATTTCCTTTCAACAAAAACATCCATCCTTCTTCCACTACTACTTAGATAACTTCAGAAGTACTGAAAGTGCCAATATTCCACAAGAAGATGCTTTCTTTTGAGACCTCTATTTGCAACTGATTTGTAGAAAAAATATTTGACAATGCTACTTGTAGTAGCAATGTAACATGCACATTGTTACTTGCTATCTTCTCTCATTTTCTTCCCTTTAATTGTATGCTCAGGGCTGAAGGATCCAGGAAGGAGAAAAGGCAGCAAATGCTTTAGTGGGTTTTCCCCCCAGTTCTCAGGTAGAAATGCCCTGATACCATTCATTGCTTAGCCCAGTTAGCAACTCCAGGTGCCAAGCCGGTAACATAAACACGGAGTTGCCCTAACAGCCACTTCACTAAATTACCAGGAAGAAAAGATAGGCCACTTAAGAAGCGATTCACTCCCACCTGCACTTAGGAAAAGCAAAGCATAGACATATACTGGCACTTCTCCTCTTCACAGTCCTCTGGGCTAACCTAGGAACTCTTCAACCTTCATCACTTACCATTATTTAAGAACTAGAGTAAAAGTATTTTATTGTTATAACCTTCTAACTGTGCTTCATGTCTTCTGGTGGAGCATCCACACCATTTCCTATGTTACCTATACTTCGGAAACATGCTGAGCCTCCTGTAATTTCTTTGAGGTAATGAATTTCTTTTTTTTTTTAACACTATAGCAAAGGAGGTAAGTGAGTAAAAACAGGGACATCACAAGGAAAGCTTAAAAATATACTTCTGCAGTAACCCTGACAAATCAGAGAGGTTCCACGTCTAAATTCTAGCTCATAAGCAAAAGGAGTTGGCCAAAACAAAGCAAACCAGCAGAAGGACTCGATGGCCATAAAGCTATGACCACCTTAGAAGACAAAAACAAAAAACCTGCCTCTACTAAGCGCCAGAAAATACAAAATGCTTCTAAAAATACAAGGTCATAAAACACTGAACAAAAGCCAGGAAATTCAGAGTTGAGTATTAAATTACACATCCTTAAATCACTTGGTGCCTCCCAGAAACCTGCTCTACAGTCATCAAACTCCTTTATTATCTTTGTATGGTGCATCAAACTTAGCATTTTTAACCGAGTATTTTGTATGTAATAAAAAAGCTTCTCTATTAAAAAAAAAAGTGTTCCGAAGTACATTTAATCCTTTCATGGCAGCCAAATCCTGCCATGTGTTTGTGTTGCTGTTTTCCTTCTCTGATTAAACAGTTACATGTTTATCGAGATTTCCCTTGAATTTCACCATTGCAAACTCTGAGAAAGGGTAATTGCACGGGTGTTTTTTCCCCTCCCACTACGTTCATTTGATTACAGACTGACAAAAGATCCAGTTTTTCACAGCCAACCCAAGAGTGGTTTTGAATCCACAACACTTCTACTTCAGGACTTTGGGCCTAGAACACCAGATGTGTCTGTGTTTTTTCAGGTCAGAGTGTACACTTACGTTTCCAGCTTTTATGATATTTCATAACAATCAACACGAGTTTTTCTTCTATTGCTTCTTACTGATTTTTTTACACAAAAGCCTACTCTGGGGTTTCTATCTTTAATTTGAAAACCTGTGACTTTAAATGTGAAATGTCTGGCAGAAAGTTATAAAGTCACCTTTATTAACATAAGCCCTATTGTCGTTCCTTCCCTCAAATCACTCTGTGCAATAGGCAAGACTGTTACCAGTGACTTTTAAAGCCATTTTTTTCGCAGTTTAAAAATAAACCGTGTTTTTCTCTGTGCTTTCCCCTCCCGTCATTTCCGTGTTCAATAGCTTAACGCTTGCTGCTCTTAACTCCATTTAACCCTTGCTCTTCTCGAGAGGGGAGGCAAAAAAAGAAAAAGCAGCCACTTCTTTTTCTCGCTCATTACCATAAACAGGACACGTCATGCCGAGCGTCCTTTATTCTCCTGCCTCAGACCCAAACGTTCTGGCGATACCTGAATCCACGGAGGAAGTCTCGGAGTTTACATAATGCCCACTCCAGAAGCATAAGGAGGCGGGGGCGGCCCCTTGTGTCCCCCCCCTTTCCCCGCACGGCGACAGAAACGGGGGGAGGGGAAAGGAGAGAAAAATAAAGCTGAAATAAGAGAAAACAAGACCCTTCTCTCCACGCTACGGGGGGAAGGGGGGCAATTTACAGGATCGGAAAACAGGGAAGAAAGAGGGAGAGGAGCGTGTGTTATTTCCTGTTATTGTTACTCCTGTGCCCACTGCCCGATGGAGGGATCGGAGGGGGGGCGGGGGGACACAGACAGGGGGTGTCGCGGCGGCCCGGGCCGCCCGTCCTCACCTTTGTAGTGCACCCGCAGATTGTTCTGCGAGAGGCCGATGTAACTGAATTTGTCCTTCGGGCTCCAGGAGCGGGGCAGCGGCGTCTCCTGCTCGTCTACGGCCGGGTAGAGCCTCTTCAGCCGCCGCTTCAGCTCCTTCTCCTGCTCGTTCAGGGCCGGGTCCCCGTGCGGGA
>NW_020897695.1:30276615-30281100 GCF_003984885.1 Neopelma chrysocephalum
TGGCCGGAGGCGGCGGCGGCGGCGGGTGGAGCAGGAGCGCGGCGGCCGGAGCAGGGCCGGGGCTGGCGGCGGCCGAGGGGGGGATCCCCGGCGCCGGCGGGGGCACGGCGGCCGCCAAGGGGAGCTGCGGCGGCGGCGGCGGCGGCTGTTGCTGTTGCTGTTGCCCGGACATCCCGGCTCCGGCCTCCTCCTGCTGCTCCTCCGCCGCCACCCCCAGCGGCGGTCGCGACTGTCACCGGACGGGCCCGGGGGCAGAGCGACGGGCAGGCCCGGGGCGCTGCGGAGCGCGGGTCACCCCCACAACCGGGGCGCCTCGGAGGAAGACGGGGGGCGGGGAGGGGTTGGCGATGACGGCGGCCGGTGGAGGTGCCCGATGGGAGGGAGCGAGGGGCGTCGCGGGGCGCGGCGGAGCCGGGGGAGAGGCGAGAAGAGCGGCGGCGGCGGGCGGAAGCGACAGGCGGATAGGGAGCGAGCGGCGGGGCTACCTCCGTCCCCCCGCCCCTCCTCCGGTCGGGGGCGCGCCCGGCGCGCACACGCTCCGTCCGGCCCCCAGCGCGCCCCCGAGTCAGCTGAGCCCGCGGCCCGGGCCCGCCCCCCTCGCGCGCGCGATGGGGCGGGGCCAGGAGGCGGGGCCTCCGCCCCTCGGCGGGCGCGAGGCGCTGAGGAAAGGGAGGGGGAGGGAGAGGGAGGAGAGAGGGAGTGGGAGAAGGGTTGAGTTGGCCTCACAGATCGGGTCGTAGTGGAGTCATCGGTGTGGTCTAAAGCTGTCTTAGGGTCTTCTGACGTGACCCGTACCTGTCGCGAGGTTTTCTTCAGGAGGAAGTGCGACTGATCCCCCGGGGATAGTGGGGAAAAGGACATTGACCCTCGGTGGGCTGCTGAAGGTTATTACCACCGAGGGCCAGTCAAATGGGGACTGTCCCCTCGTTATGGAATTATTGTGGGATCTTAGAATATGCCGAGTTGGAAGGGGTCCATCAGGATCACTAAGTCCAAGTACTGGCCCTGCGCAGGCCGCCCCAAGAATCACACCATGTGCCCGCGAGCATTGTCCAAACGTTTTTTTAACTCTGTCAGGCTTGGTGTTGTGACCACTTCCCTGGAGAGTCTGTTCCAGTGCCCAACAACTCTCTGGCTGAAAAACCTTTTCCCAATATCCAACATAAACTTCCCCTGACTCAGCTTCATGCCATTTCCTCAAGTCCTGTCACAGGTCGTGAGATTATAATGATAATGTTTTTCCTCTTGGAATTGACCTGGGAGCATCAGACCCATTAAAAGTTTTTCTGGTGTAACCCAGACCTCTTGAAAGGTTTTCTCCAGGAGAAAGTCAAGCTGACCCTCAGAGGGCTAATGGAGAGAAAGACACTAACCCTCAGTGGGTTAATGACCAATTCAAAAGGAATAACCTGAGGTGAGTCAAATGGGGACTGTCTACTCCTGATGAAATTAAACAGCTATAGTGCTGACCTTTCCCAGCCCTGTATGACCTGGGCTTATGACAGCTAGCATGACCAACAAGCAGTGGCAGATTAAGTTACAATTCTTGCAAGAATGTAAACTCCACATATATCATCATCATCATCATCATCATCATGACTAGGTTTCGTGAACGAAGATTTGGGAAGGGCTCTACCCACATTTGCTACAAGCACGCTGATGGCTAAATAGGCCAATACAAGATAGACAAGTTCAGTTGCAAAAGGCACAGCAGAAGGACTCCTTAGGTGGTATCGGCAAGACACGATTCTTTCTGCGTTGTCTTTTCTCCTCAAGAGTGATCCTGTGTGTGTTCTCAAAAGAAGCAGCAGCGTTATAGATGGTGTGTCTCCAGACCCCCCGATTGGAGGCCAGAGTAGACCAGTTATGTTGATCAATATGACCAAGGCTGAGATGTTGCTTCAGGGAGTCCTTGCATCTTCTCTTTGGGGCTCCTCTCTTGCGGCAGCTGGTGGCAAGTTCACCATAAAGCAAGATCTTAGGGAGGCGGTAGTCCTTCATCCTTGAGACGTGTCCTGCCCAACGCAGCTGTGTTCTCAGCAGCATGGCCTCAATACTCGTAACTACTGCCTGTTCTAGAACAGACATATTAGTCACATAATCTGACCAGTGCATGTTTAGGATTGTACGGAGACAGCGTTGATGGAAGCGTTCTAAGAGTCGCAGGTGGTGGCGGTAAATGACCCATGATTTGGATCCATATAAAAGAGTAGACAGCACAATGGCTCTGTAAACACTGATCTTTGTACTTTTCTTCAGGTGTTTATTTCACCAAACTCTTTTATGAAGCTTTCTGAAAGCACTGTATGCCTTTGCTAACCTGTTGTGTATCTCTCCGTCAATCTTACCATCCGAGGAGATGAGGTTACCTGGGTAATTAAACTGCTGGACTGATTTGAGCTCTGATTTGCCAATAGTGATATGGGGATGATGGAAGACTTCCTGGGGTGCAGGTTGATAGAGAACTTCTGTCTTCTTTAAGCTGACTTCCAGCCCAAAGAGCTCAGCAGCGTCTGCAAAGCAGGATGTTAAATGCTGCAGAGCTACTTCTGTGTGGGCGACGAGGGCGGAGGCATCAGCGTAAAGCAGTTCACGGACAAGATGATTTAAGGTTTTAGTATGGGCCTTCAGTTGCCTTAGATTGCATAGGCTTCCATCAGTACGATATCGAATGTAGATACCATCTTCTTCATCGAGGTCTGCTGTGGCCCTTTGGAGCATCAGGCTGAAAAAGATTGTGAATAGGGTTGGTGCAAGAACGCAGCCTTGTTTCACATCATTGGTTATTAGAAAGGGCTCAGAAAGTGCATTGCCATATCTGACTTGGCTGTGCTGATCCTCATGGAGCGAGATGATCATTTTAGGGAACTTGGGGGGACATCCTAAACGTTCCAAAATCTGCCATAGACCTTTTCTGCTCACAGTATCAAAAGCCTTAGTAAGATCAACAAAGGTTACATAGAGACCTTTGTTCTGTTCCCTTCACTTCTCTTGCAGTTGTCTGAGAACAAATACCATGTCTGTGGTACTCCTGTTGGCTCTGAAACCACACTGGCTTTCAGGTAGAATTCCTTCTGCTATAGCGGGTATTAATCTGTTCAAAAGTATTCTTGCCAGGATTTTGCCAGCAATGGAGAGCAGAGTAATACCACAGTAATTTGAACAGTCTGATTTATCTCCTTTTTTCTTATACAAAGTGATGATGACTGTGTCACGTAGGTCTGATGGTAGTTCGCCTAGTTCCTGACAGCGCATCACAAACTTGTGAAATTTAGCATGGAGTACTTGGCCCCCATGCTTCCAGACTTCAGATGGAAATCCATCAACCCCAGCTGCCTTGCCAGTTTTCACCTGCTGTATGGCCTTAAGAGTTTCTCCCATAGTAGGGGCAGTATCCAATTCATTCTTCACCGGTTGTTGTGTAATGTACTGAATTGTGGAGTCTTGACCTACACGGCTAGTACTGAAAAGAGTCTGAAAGTGTTCAGACCATTGATTCAGAATGAAGGTTTTATCTGTCAGAAGCATTTGACCATCTGCGCTGAGCAGAGGGCTTTGGACCTGGTATGTAGGCCTGCATGCTGTTTTCAAGGCCTCATAGAATCCTCTGTAATCACCCGTATCTGCACATAATTGAATTTTTTCTGCTAGATTGATCCACCACTTGTTCTGTATGTCACGAAGTTTCTGTTGGAGCTTGCTACATGCAAGATGAAAGGCAGCTTTTCTTACGTGACAGGATGGCAATGCAAGGTGTGCTTGGTGGGCAGTTCTCTTCTTCCTCAACAATTTCTGGATCTCTTGATTGTTTTCATCAAACCAGTCCTTGCTCTTCTTGAAGGAGAACCCTAAGGATTCTTCAGAGGACTGCAGGATGCTATTTTTAATATGTTGCCAAAGTGTTTCAGGAGAAGGATCTATAGAATGATTTTCGAGCCTATCCACATATATATATATATATATATATGAACATCTCAGTCATACAGTGTTGTTTCACTCTAATCATCCCAAGAACGTCAGTTACCCTGCATTCAGGGACAGGTTGAAACATTAAATTGGAAAAGAATTGAAGAAGAAGGAGGTGTCATGATGGACTCTGCCACCATCAGTGATGGTGATGGGGAAAACAGATGTCAACGAGCCAGTGTGGCACCTGGGAGGCTGTGGCCTCTGACAGGTGTGACACAGCTCTGCTGCCCACACCTTGAGTCCAGTCTCGCATGGAGGTAAGGAGAAGTGCCACTGAAAGCATTTCCCAGATGCAGGAAAGCTTGGGAATGACTCAGCTGATGAGGGCAGGAGGAGCAGTACAGTGTTCCTGGAGCAATGGCCATAAATGAAAACAAGAAGTTTCGCCTCAACGCGAGTAAGAACTTCTTTACATTGAGAGTAGCAGAGCACTGGAACAGGCTGCCCAAGGAAGTTGTGGACTCTCCCACTCTGGAGACATTCAAAAGCCACCTGGATGTGTTCCTGTGTTACCTG
>NW_020897695.1:30281110-30484998 GCF_003984885.1 Neopelma chrysocephalum
AAACCCATTTCCAGCTGTCAACATGTTGGAGAATAAACACAGAATCAGGAAATAGAGAAGGTTAATTATGCTTCACCTGTGTGAAATGGTGGGTGAGGTAATGCAGGTGTGACACTCGTAAAGGCTTGTATGAAGCTAAACACTTCTCATCTATAGTTACCAAAATATCCTGTCACTGCTCCGTGATGACTAGTAGCATCTATGGCTGGACAAAATGCAGTTATCTAAAAATACCCTATCAAAAGGAGCTGCAAATTATACAGGAGTAGAAGTGCCTAGGATGGATGTCAAAACACATTCTAAATCCTGGCTGAGAGTCAATTACCCTGGCACTGGTAGGCTATCTCCCACTATATGTAAGTTTGCTTTCTAATGTCTAGAGGTTGTTGTAAACCATGACGCTTAATGATTTAATTTTTTTTTAAAAATACAGTACTTAGCCAACTATAGGCATTGAGAAATAATATTCATCATGTTTGTAAGTGTAGATGTGTCTTAACTTTTTCTTCTATTTCAATAAATTTTCTGCCATATCCACTTCCCGAGTCATGGCTCACTTTTAGCATTTGTGCCAAAACACTTCATGTCACCCATTTTGAGATTGCCACCACAAAGTTCCTATTTCTTGTACAGTAAGACAGGAGAGCAGGTGTTTCTGTGCTTCTTGACATTATTCCCTACTTCACTCCTCTGGTTCATTTTATCCCATGTTTTACCACGTTCCAAGAATAAATAATCCAAATGTAACAAAACACTGGTTTTTATAGAAGTCGTTTCCCCCAAACATACCCCCAGACAGACACATTCACATCACTTTTTTTGAGTAAGGCTTGTACTGTACACTATGCCAGAGGTTTTGTAGAGGTATTCTAACACTTGATATTCACCGATATGTTATTTATTCCTCTTGCGTTCTATTATTTTCTGACTACAGCTTCTCAAGGATTAGAGATAGCACATAGATATTGACATAAATGCCCAGTTTCTACTTTCCAGTTGATGTAAAAGAATTGGAGATTATCAGATTTAGAAGCAGTACTCATGTTCCTCCCTAATGTGCGTTGTTTTCCATTTTCAACACTGAACTTAATTCACCATTACATGATCCATTCTGTTTTGTTAGGACTTCCTCATCATCACAGTTCCCTCTTGTCTTGCTTAGCTGAAATAATTTTGACAGCTGCAAATGTTGCCATCTCACAATACAGCCCTCTTTCTAGAGCAGTGGCAAATACAGCAGCAATATGAGATTTGCTAGGGAGCTCTGAAGAAAGCTGTCGTTAACCTTTCTCCATCGCAGAAACTCGCAGTTGAATTCTGCTCTTTGTTTTCCATCTCCCAGTTTTTGATCCATGATAGTACTTTTTTTTTTGCCCAGTGATTCCTTAGATGCTTGAGTTGTCACTGGCTTAGGAATTTAGTCAAAGGCCTTTTGAACCACTGTAAAATGTTAACTAGCCCACTAAAATCCCTTGGGTTTTTTTGGGTGGGTTTTTTTGACACTCTCAAAGAATTTCAGTAGATGGATCAACAAGAAATTATTTTGCTTTGCAGAAAAGCCTTGTTAGGCCTAATTTCATATGTAGACATTCTCTTCTGTATACATGGGTTTTATCTATGTTTACTTTTTAGTGACCATTTCAACCAAATAAAACGCAATGCAAGTATTCCAGACACTGAAGGTATTTGTTTAGCCTCTTGCTGAGCATATTAATAGTGAGGCAATGTGTCATACATAGGTTTTAAAGTGAATGCAGGTGATCACACTATCAATTCAGTCCTCTAGGCAGGTGAGCTGCATGGGCATCAGCTCATTGCTATCATGCCCATGGCTCTCCTTGGGGAACCCAGAGCCAGAGGAGAGGGGAGAGCAACCCCCGACTGACACTCTACAGGCAACATTGATAAGACTAAAGCTCTCCCAACTGCACAAGCCCATCTTCTTCTCACAACAGAGTGTTGTGCATGGCCCCAAAGTTACAGAGGTTAATTCAGCTCCTGGATCCCATGTTGGCTGCTCTCTGTGTTTTCATTAAGAGTGAGTAAGTGGGCTATGGCCATCTGTGCCAGTGATGCCGATAGCATTCTGTCTGTCAACAAGAAACAGAGACAGGATTCTCTTTGGGAGTTTATTTCTGTGTGTGTCTTTTGTCCCGTCCATGGGACAAATCCTCCTAGTTACACATGAATTTAATGTGTGTTCTATGGCTGCCAGCCTGACAACTTTCCAGTCACTTCTCTGAAATTTAATATCTCCCGTTTGTAGTGTTGGTAACTGTTTACTGTTCTTTGTTTAGTACTTCTCCCAGTTAAGTTTTTCCAATGCGTAGTTTCTTTGTAACTGTTTTGGAATTAATTTTCCCTACTTCAATAAGCTGCTTGGAAATCAGCGGCGTGTTATTTATTGTTGCGCCTATTGAGCTGAATTTTTGCTCCTAGTAAGAAAAGAAAGCTACTAAGGAGTAGGCGATGATATTTTACCAGTATGAAGGACGGATCCCTTCAAACTACCTGGAGGATTTTTTTTGCTGAGCCCTTTGCTATTTAGACTATTTTTTCCCCTGCTAATTTAATTGCTTGTATATAGGATAGACTTGATGAACTGACAAATGGAAGACTTGCCAAAATGAATCATATATGAATTATAGGCAATCATCAGCTTGGTTGAATCAAATGGTAATCTGGTTGCAATTTACAGTATTACTATATTGCTGCTCACACACAACACAGTGCCCCTGCTTTTATAAAGCTGAGCAATCTGCTAATGGAAATAATTTTGTTGTATGAGTCAGCTATATGTGTGCTATCTTAGAGCAAGAACGATTAGAAATCTCACTTGTTTGCCAATGCTTCAGTTGTGGTATTTATATATATAACAATATGTAGGGAGAGATATAGATATAAATCTATATATATAGTTTTGGTAGTTGAACACCAGCATGTATGGACAGTTGGGAACAGGCTTGTTCTCTTTATTCTGTTTTACCTTTCTGGTCTGTACATGAGCACTGTGATCTACAGGCAAACCAAGTTTTATAGAAGTATGATTCAGTCTTTGTACAAAATCTTATGAAATTTATCCTCTACAGTCCATTAAAAAAATTCTTTGCATTTTGTTATTGAGTTTAGAGAGTTTATTCATAGTTAACTTCATGCTTTTCTTCCAAAGTTACTATTCATAGCTCTTTACCATATCCTCTTAATACATTGAAGAACAATTATTTTTGATCATTTTCTGGTGCATAGAGTTGAGATTTTTTTTTTAATATTAAAAGGTAGTTTAAGGAAAAGTGAAAATCTGTTCATTGGGATAGATCATAAACAGAAGATTTTACAGTTTCTGCTGCCTGGGCTACTGTACAAGCATCGTATGCTAATTAAATGTCAAAATGTGCACAGAAATAAAATACCCTCCAAGCTGAATAGAATCTGTTTTATTCACAACACAAATATATGCGGGGCCAGGATAGAAAATATGATGAAACACATTGGTTTATTCTCTTTTTGAAAACAGATATCAAACCATAGCACTATTAGAGAAGTGATTCCCAGTTAGCGGGTCAAGATCCATTTCTGAGTCATCATGAATTTCTGCTGAGGGTGGAAGCAAGTTGGCATGATTTAAATGTTGAAATATAAGAAAAATTATTGAAGAGTGACTAAAAAAACCCACAGTGGCCAGAATTTCTACAGGAAAAGAGTTTGTTTGGCCAGATCAGCCAGGACTAAAAAATCCTATTGTGGTATGTAACCAAGTGAAGTGAGGCTGAAGGACAGGAAAAGATGAAATGAAAGAAGAGCTCACCACGCAGCCTTCTTGGACTAATGGATGGAAATGCTCTGCATTCCCTTTTCTCTTACCCTGGCTGGCCGCATCAGCAGCTTGACTCCTGCATGCGGCTGGAACACTTCCAGCACCCTTTTAGCTAACAGGGGGCAGGTGGGTCACAAAGCTGCCGTGTTTGGAAACTGCCCTGAGACCAGGCACCATAAGACATCCTCTATATGATGTTTAGGACAGAAATTTAAAAGTTATGTGCTTTTGGTAAACATTTTAAAGTTCCCCTGGCAAACTAGGCAGTGTTTTGTTTCCAGTCCGTGCATTGGTAGGGTGCCCATTACCATAGATGAGCAAGCTCAAAGACTGCAGGCTTTCAGAAACACATGGGATGTGTCAAGCTGACCCACTTCTTGAAAGCCAGGCTAGGCCTTTGTGAAATGTCCTGTACTTGTTAGATGTTAGGATGTCAAGAATGTTTAAGTCTCCACTGACGCGATAATTATTGTTATGGTGTTTATAGAGGTGGGAGGGCCCTAAGGGAAAGGATGCCAAAAAGAAGAATAAGGAAGTGAGTTGAGTAAGGCTCCAGGAATTGCATGCAGATAGAATTTTGTCATGCTTTTTTCTTTAACTCCCTTGGCTCTTCAGTAAAATAGATGCTTATATATGAGAAACTACTTTTTTAATCTCTGCATCTGTCACACAAATTCAAATGCTCCACATGTTAATCTTAGTAGCAAAAGTAGGTTTTAAATGGACTTGAGCAGTGTGAAATTATCAGGTCAAAATATGGAGTTCTAATAATTTTTAGTTATTGTAGCTGTTCCCAGTCCTACTATCAATCTGTAGTTTGCCTCTTTCACATCTGTTCCAGGGAAACAAGTTAACATTGAATTCTGAATATCTGCTGAAATCCTGAAAATCTGCTGCCCTTGTTAGATTGTAGTATTTTATTGTGCATGACTTATCATTATGTTATGATTTATGGAATCATTAAATATACAAGAAGCCTGTAGGACGTACACACAGTTGCCTCCTTTTATTTTGAGAGTGTAAAGACATATGTCTATAGAGCATATTGTCTGACAAAATGCAAAATATTTTTCTGACTTTGTTTAGTCATAGTAACCTTGGAGAATATTTGCATGACACAGCAATTAAAATATTTCAAACAAGGTCGTGACTTTGCAGGTGATTGTTTTTAAGATTAACTTGCCATTATGTATGCTGTCATGATTGCAATGTATATGCTCAGAAGCTTGGAGAAAGAGTAGCTTCCTGTTCTAGTACATATTATTATTATGATGATGATGATGATCAGCAATTATTGTTGTTTGCCAAGCCATGCCTATACTAACCTCTGTCATCAACAATATCATTTAATCAGCTTAAAAATACCTGAATCTTATCTACTTGACAATTTCTTTTAGCTTACCTTATGAATTTACCTGTGTAAGGATGCTGTGGAGCATGAAATAAAAATCTTCAGTATATAAAAGCCACAGTCTCATCACTGATCTGTTACAGCTGCATGGTACTGCTTCCCTTGGAAACATCTCAATAATAAAGTCAGTTTTCCTTTGTAAGAATCAAAATGCTGAGAAAGACTGAGAGATTATCTGACCTCCTCTCACCTCCATGGCTGGACCTGCTATCGCATGAGCATTCCTCACCAGGCACTTGCTTAAACTCTTCCTTAAACCTCCTGTGACGGAGACACTAACAGGTTTCTCCTGTGTTTTGACTAGTAACAATGCCAATGATTTGAAAATACATGTTTAATTTGGATAGTCTGAAAATTAAATGGAAATACAAGCATTTCTGTTGCTTTAAAATTTTTTCAACAGTGATTTTGGAAGCATAAAATATAAATTTTGATTCAGATTTGCATTGCCACACTAAGTGTTCAAAACTCATGAGTCAATGACCACCCACAAATGAATCTGGCTTAAAAGCTCAGTTTCTTAAAAATAAGGCATTTAGAGAGGATGGGTAGGTGGTTGGTTATTTACCATCTGTTTCATGAACTTTTAGGAGACCTTCCTTTCATATTTACGAGCTTTGACATACAGAAAAATTAAAAACTTGCTTAAAAAAATATAAAAGCTGGGACTCTAACTGCAGTCTCTTGGCTTTGACAGCTTAAAAAAAAACCTACAAAAACACAAAACCCCCAACATATTGAAGGATTTGCAATGAAATAATGAAAATCAGCAACACCTAATTTGACCTGACAGCATCCTTCTCCATGTTACAGCTTTGTAGAGAAGCAAACAGTATTTACGGGTCTCCTCATATTTAATATATTCAGTATATTTTGAGAAAGGTTGAGGAAAAGTGTGGAGTGCAAATCTTTTCCATCTCAAAACGCTCTCCATTGTATATTGCTAACTTCAGTTCACCTTTCTGTTTCTTAAGGCAATTAATGTATAATAATGCTTGCTAATAGGCAAATGCTGTCTATACTCCCAGCTCTTAGTAAGTTAAGTCTCATGGTAGAGAGGAATTTATTTTAAAATGTAAAGTTTGCAGTAAAACTAACAATTCAGTGTTGTCATGGATTTTTCACACTTGGCTAGTTCTTGGTAATTAAAGGAAGGTTTTTATAAACAAGTAGTTTACTTAATTTTAATGGTCTGTGGCTAGGAGTTCTAAACTTGCTTGTTAGAGACTCCGCATTTCTTTTGTGTCATTATGTTAGAGAGTCCTTACTTCTTCTAGTGAATATGTTACATTGTTGATGTGCCAAGCAACTTTGACTAAGCTCTGTGAATGCAAACACCTCCTTTTGTATCAGGCTTTGCAGTGAGTCGCTGGACTTTCTGAGAGCACAGTTCTAGCAACTCGCAAGTTTACTGAAGTGCCATATTAAATTCATATGACCAGTAGCATTTATTCCATGCTCTGAACTAACCTTGTGAAAGTGCAGTCTGTAGGAGGCCGTATGTTGTGGAGAAGGTCATTCCCTCTAACACTAACGAACATCGTGAAGTTGTATTGGAGAACCAGCTCATTAGTGAGAGCAATGCAAATCCCATATGAAAATGCTATCCTTAGGTTAATTAAGTTAGATTTTTCTTGTCTCATGCAACAATCAGCCTGGACTTTTAACTTAGGGTCCATGCTAATTAAAAAATAATGAAGTTCATTTGAGACTCTGAAGAACCTGAAAATGCATTTTCAGAAGCTGTTGCCATACTGCAAGAAGGTATAAACTGGTGCAGAGAGAGAAATGTTTCAGTTCTGATTGACATAAATTTCCTGAGTCATGCAGGCCTCTCAGCCATTGAGTGACACACTGCAGAAGCGCACCAGAAAATGTCAAGCACTACGATTTCTTTCTGTCCAAAGGCTTGCACTGGTCATGGATCAGCTGGTGGTGAGCTTTACTGGGAATAAATCTAGTATGCCCAGTAAGAGTGCTCTGTGTCAGTACTAGAAGCATGAATCACTTAACTGACCAGTGCCTGAAGTATCTCACCTAACTTCTCACTCAGCTCTGTCAGCAGTTAATGGAGAAAGGCGGTACCTGGAGACATCCTTCCATTCCAGTGCATTTGACAAAAACAGATGAACCAGTTCTGGCTTAATCAAGCATTCTGTGTTCTTGAATAAGTTATATGTGATCATACAAATTAAGACTACCAGGATGCAAGTGCACTCAGAATTAAAGCTGGAAAGCTTCATCCAAATTAACATGTTTCTAAGTGTTATGGGTGCTTGACTTTGAAACCTTTATAATGTCTCACAATATTTTTACAAGCATGAGATACTTACTTTAAACTCACTGTATAGGAAATTTTAATCAATGCTGTTTTAAATAGTATATTTTGGGGAGGGGAGGTGTTTGTTTTTAGTGATTTCTCGTAGTACATATTTGGTTTCTAGAGACAGCATACTGTTCAAACTGTGTTTTTGTTCTCCAAGTCCTCTGCCTGCAGCATGTATTCCTTTATTTGATGCAATTCAGCACAAGGGTCTTTACCTGGTCCCTGTAAGTCCCATATGAGGTGCCACTAAGCAGCTTGGTCAGCACAAAGACAAGCTGTGTGAGTAGACTAGCCCAGCACACATGTGACCCAGTAGAAAGAAAAGCAGTGGATATGGGCTAGCTCGCTCTCCCACTTCTCTGCCTGAGCTTTGTGTCTGAGCAAGGAGAACAGGAGGTACCACTGGCAAAAATGCTGAAGATGTAATGCAGCTAAGTGAGATGTGACTCAGTGATATGTCAACCTTGTCTCATAGAAAGAGGTGAGACAAAGCTTGGGCAAGAGGAAATACGCTGACAAAATTAAACATTTCATAAGAAAAGTAGCCTCTTCTTCTTTGTTCCTAACATCCCAATTTTCACCTCTCATCCAGGAATTACTGTATGTATTATGAGACATTAATGCTGGCCCTAATTCTGTTGACTGTGCCTCATCTCTACAATAAGATTTGACCTTTTGAAGACTTGCTACTTCTTTGCAGCATTTTCTCTCTGCCCTCCAAACCTCAGTCTGTTTTCTGCATTGAACTTTTCTGCTCTGTATCTTTTCATCTCTTTTTATGCAGAAGTAAAAGTTCCTTGTGGGCAGAGATGCTTATTTGTCTGTTATAATTTATCTACTGTATGGGAATCATGAAGTTATATAAAGCAGTAATACTATTAATAGTAGAGAAGGCAGCAACTTCTCTTTCAAACTTATACAAGTTCTCTATGAACTTAAATGGAAGCACAATCCATGATTAAAGTGGCACAGTCTAATGTACAGAAATATTGAATCAGAGTCAAAAATACAGGAAAAGGAACCATGTCTACTCACAGAGAATATAAATGCAGCCCCACAAATCTTTTAAATGTTCCTTGGTCAGGTATGTGCTTACAGCTTGGTATTGGCTCAGGCAGGATTAATGTGAACTGTAAAACAAAACCAGCAAACATTGTTGGAGCAACAGTGCAGGAAAAGTTTAGGCCATGCCCCCAGTGTAACAAGAAACTGACCATTCCTCATTAATGAACCACTGGAAATAAATGTGTGTGAAAGCAGCAGTTAAAAATTGGCCAGCAAGAAGTGCCAAGCAATGGTTATCTGAGCTTATACTTTCTGATTTTGGCAACCAAGGGTTCTCTGCATTTCTGAAGAAATGGATGCTGCTGATTACATATCCAGCAACATTTTTTCAGGAGGTGTACTGAAGATGGACATTGATGCTACCTGAAGAATAACTCTTCTTGCTTTTAGTATGGATCCTAAAAGGAGGGGAAGGTGGGAAGAGGAAGAAGAGCTGTATACCATGAGAATTAGCTCTGCATTTTTTCAGAACTCTTTATAGTTTCTGTGTCTGTACAAGAATGACCTTTAATTTTTAACTGAGAAGAAAGGACATACTGTACAGGTTTAATATCTAACCTCCAATGTTTAGTGCAGAACTTTAAAAGCATGGTAGGAAGGGGCCAGGTGTCTACTACTGTATTGAATTTAAAGACATTGTTAAATTAACAAGGCCAGAATTGCTATTCTATTTATTTACTTATCATTAAGTGATAGAACATTCTCTTCTACATCCCGAAGGTCATTACCACAGTATATTTGTTTTGGCTCCTCAATGATGTCAAACATCCAGTACTGTGCCTTTTACAAACACATACATGAAAGAAATTCACTATATCATGCTCCTTCTGTGCTGCCAAGGACACAACAAAGTGTAACCAAGCTGCATACACTACAGGTGCAGCTCTACTGAAAGAAATATTCCAACTAGATTTAAAGGGTTGAATAAAATACTCCTAGAGGAACTTGAGTGACTGGTAGAAGAGATGTCCTCAGCTGGCTCCAGTTTGATTCCTTTCTCTCGTATCATGTGCCTTAAATGAGAGTTACATTCATTGTTGTGGTGCACAATTCCAATCCATTTACATGTTTTCCTCCCACAGTTATGAAGTTGTAGGGAAAATAATTTAACCAACGGTGCTTTAGTTACAAAATAAACAGATGCGTGACTTGACTTTGGCACTGCAAGATGATACGCTTAAAATAAATATCAAAATATTAGGCACTGCACAGTTTTGCCTTTTTTTACTAGGGCTCAGATGATGGACAAAGCATCGACTCTAATACTGGAAAAAGTCTTTGACCAGCAGCTCCAAAACAACAGTCCTAGTCCTGGTCCTCCAATCTCACTTGTGGATTGTCACTGGTAAATCAAGCTTCACATTGGTGCACAGAATATCAGGTATCAGAGCCAGAGCCCCATATCCAAAGAGGAATGGCGATGTTTGCTATGAAGGGGTACGCAATGTTTGAACTATGCAGTGTGTAAGTGAGGCAATAAAGATGAGGTAATAGACAAAAGGCAAGCCAGTAGTAATCTGACTAATATCCCCCTTCAGGAGGATTTTTTTTTTTTGATACACAGTTGAACTCCAAATGTGAACTTTGGAGATAAGATACACTGATTGCTATATAAGACTATTACAGTATCGTGATTATATGTGTTATAAAGAACCTTTCCAGTAGTTGATGCTTTGTAAGAAAATGTATTTAGTACTAATCGACTTATTTAAAGAGACAGTCATGCAAAAGGGCAAGAGAGGAAACATCTTTTAAAATTAACTGATGCATCTCTAGCCGAATTACTTGGCTGCTGCGCTTGCATCTCTTTAGAGACTCTGTCTGAGGACATGAAAGTCACTGGAAGACTGATCTAATCTGGCTTCTGGGTACTTTTTTGAAGGGGCAGAAGGACTACAGGAAACTTTCCTAAGTCGACACAACTTCTATGAGGGCTTCAGTGAACTCTCAGGCAGGACTGAAAAGTAAGTGTTGCAGAGAAGCTTTCAAATGTAAGCATCTCTTCACTACTATGTCCTGGTGCTGCTGCAATTTAAGCAGCATCCCTGCCTGGCTGGGCCAAGGGTGCACATAGTTACAGGTATAAGAAAGGTTGCATTTATTCCCCTCAAGGCCACCTTAAGAAAAAAATCCAAAACAATGAGCAAAGTCTGCACTGATTGTACACGTTCCAAATAGGTCACAAACACACTGATTTGAAAGCTTGTCTCTATTACTGTTGTGCCTGTTTTAAGCAGGCTGAGGAAAAGAAACACTCAGTGATCATCTGTTTTTGTCAGTTCTGTCGTATGTTAATAAGCACTTTGACAGGTGCTGGTCTTCGAGGTTTCATCTGTTAAAAACAAAACAAAATGAAAGAAAATGCTGTACATAAGTCTGATACATCAGTGAAATCATTGCTGTAAACGAAGACTATAAACTATATAGCATTTCATCTGCAGAACTCCATGTGCTTTCAGAAAGGGTTATTACCCCACTCTTACTCCTGGGAAAACAGTGATGAAGAGGTGCAGTGACTTGGCCAGAAGTCACCCAGCTGGTCAGTGTCAAAACTGTGGATAAATCCCAGGACTAATTCTTTATCCTAGAAGCTGCCTCAGAATAAATAATACAGAGAATTGTGCAATGGAGAGTACTCTCGGGAACAGTGGCAGAACATGAAATGAAAATACATATAACAAATTGAAATACTGTGAAGTAATTAGATTTAAGACAAGAAAATAAATATGGAAGCATGGGTGAGATTAAACATTATGTGGTAAAGGAACTTTGCTTTGGCCAGGCAAAATTTTTTTTATTAGAACATGTCACGTTTTCTAGATTATGTCTCTATGTCATGTCTTTTCTTTTTTTTTTTTTTTTTTTTTAATGATCAAGGGTAGCAACAATAGCTATAGCCCTGGAAAGATAATTTCCTGAAACACAGTTTCTGGAAGTAGAATAGATATATATTTGCAGACCCTGAATGTATGTAACTGATGGGTTTGACTTGTGTGTACTAGCTAATGAGTTCTGAACCTTGTTTCATCAAGTTTTTCCATGCTCTCACCATTGGAGCATTCAGCTGGAAGTTAACCACTGCAGCAGGCATTATGGCATACAGCCCTCTTGATCTACAGGCGCCTTGGGGCATCCGCAACCCAGCTGACATCCCCAGGCCCTTGTGTTTGCAAGCTACTGTGTATACATGCACTTCAGCTCTTTGCTCTGCCTATGCCATGTGGATGACCACACAGTCCCAGGACTAATGTTTGATAGGTTTCCCACAAGCTTATTTTGTAGCTTTGGTATTTTGAGTACTCTCAACTTCATTCACCCCTTCAGAAAATCAGTGGAAGCAGTCAGTCCCAGAGGATTTAGCTCCTTCAGCCCTTGCCAGTAGAAGAAATGCATGGATGAAGTAATTAACATCTACTTTCATTTGTCTCTCCTGTTTTTAATTTTTTCCTCATGCTTATCACCATAGTTTTCCATAAGATTATCTTGCAAACTCCACTGCGTTTAGGCTACTGCACACAACTGCAAATCACAGTCTCTGATATTCATCCTGTTTCTTCTGTTTTTCTTTCAAACAGCTACTTGTCTCTTCAGGCCAGTCATACCTTTAAAATAACCTCATTATGTGGCTGAAATTCCTCAATATGGAATATGTTGCTTAGCTACCTCCAAGCTGAAGGTCAGGCTTAAAAACTACTTTGCCCTGGGTTGCAGCTGCCTACCTTTTGGGTTCTGTGTGAACAGATCATTAAGGTTTGATAACACCTTTGCCAGAAGCACTTGGAAATCCAGCCCAGCAGGAGGTTGTACACCAAGAGCAGAGTCACTCCAAGCAGAGTTTACCTCACGCACACAGAGGTATGAAGGTCTGAATACGGAAGAGACTGGGATAGATTTGTCAAATCATTGCACGTGTTATCCCAGGGTGTGGAGCCAGGTCCCTCAGTGACTCTTCCCCACAGCAGCATCATTATGAAGTGCAAGTCTCCCAGGGCTACACTCCCCAGCCCTGTGCTGCACAGGAAGACCACTCCCTCTCAGAGGCAGTGGGATGGCCCTGCAGCCAGCCTGGGCACTGTGAGGTTACCTGGGTGAAAGAGGGCCGATTGCTGCCCACGTCTTGCCGAGGAAGCAGGCCTCTCCCTTGCAGGAGTGCCAGGGATCCCGCTCCAGTACACATGTTCCCTGGGATGCCAGATGAATTATGGATGAGTCAGCCAGAATTTTTCCATGCGCTTCCGCTGCTGCACAGCACCAATCACCTACTGAACTGTGGTTTTCAACTGCTGTCTGGTCCTAATGCTTCTAACACTAACGAAAAAAAAGGTCTCTGTTTTCTGACAGGATGCTCCATGGCGGGACACAGGGAATCCCAACGCTTGTGCAGTGTCAGGCCCCCACATGCATAACATTTTGCTGAATAGCCTTGCACGTGTTAGAAATCATTTGGTCCTTTCTGTCTGCTTTGCTCCTCTGTCCCTCCCACTAGCTGGGAGTATTGACAGAGTCAATTAGAAGAGACAGCAGCAATGCTGAAACTGATTTGAATTTCAACCAGGACCTGCTAGCAACTACAGCTTTGTACCGAGAGCTGAGGACAGGCAGTTACCAAGGACCTGGTGGCTGCCCATAAATGCTAGAAGTTTTTTCTTTTAAATTTTATTTCAGTCATTACCTAGATTCAGATTAGTTGCTATTTAGCAAACGCTGATTTCTTTTGCTCTTCTTTGAGCACGTGATCATGGAAAAAAAGCAGTTGACTTTCAGAAATATTTTCTATGACACAAAGCACAAAATCCTCCTACCACAGCATTTGATGAGTCCTCTCAGAAAGATTGTAGCCTTGTAAATGCTCACAGTAATAAAGCAGCACTGATGTCAAACTACACAGCATGGGAGACTAAGCATTAATTCAAACCTTATTATAAATGTCTATTATCTGCATTCAAGTTGCATCTAGAACTCCCAATCAAGACAGGCTTCAGCTGTGCTAAACACTACATCCATAGAAATGACAATTTGTGCTTTAAAGCACTTAGCATCTAAATAGACAACATGAAATAAATTGGTGTGAAGTCAAAGACATGAAAGAAAGATCCCCACTGGCTCTTTACCTAGGCACAATCAGTAGGCTACTTGCTTCATTCAGGGAAGATTGAACTCTGTGTTTGTCTTTAGACAGCCTGAAAACTCATTGGTTTTAATGGGAGAGAAGCATAGGAGTCTTTTTCCCTGAATACATGAATGGCCCCTGAATCCAGCACTGAGGAGGAATTTGAGGATGAATGACTTACTGTTTTACAGGCTAACATGGCAGAGATGGCACAGGAAGAAATACAAGACAATCATGCTTTTGGGAAGGCCATAAGAAGTGTCTCCTGGAGTTGCCCGTAGCAGCAAAAGAGTCCTTGATTTGCACAATCACCCCTTAAGAGCTATTCAAATGCAGATGTCCCAGTCAGCCCTTTTGAGTTCTGCCAAGGGAAGTTTCATTTGGCCATATTTACACAGCATATCATCTCAATTATTAATGCACACATTTCATGACACCTTTGCCATATTAATTAAAAGGGCTCCATGGCTGTTAAACCAGAATATAATCCAAGCACAATACTGTGCTGATGTTAATTGATCTTTACCCTGAACTACTCTATTCAGTTTATTTCTAGCTTTTACCTCCTGCCATGGGATGTGGCTGTGTCTTTGTCAGTAGGATGACAGAGCCCCTTGCAGTTAAGAACCTGCACAGCTTGCTGTTCATCATCAGGTTCCCTCTTAGTCTTCTTTTCAATAAACTAAAGAGACTGATTGTAAGTCTTTTACAATAAATCAGCTTTGCTTAGATATCATGTAACTCTTATTGCTCCTTCGTGAAGCCTGAATTGTCAACATAATTTTTCTTAAGCGTGGGCACCAGAACAAGACACATAATTCCCTTAATGTTACTGTAATATCACCTCTTTACTCCTACAGAGAGTATTCTACATCCAGGGATCACATCAACCTCCTTAGTCACTGCTTTGTTCTGGTAGCTCCTGTGCTGTTGGTTGCCCACGTGACAAAGTTTGCTGCTAATTCTTGGAATCCTGTGATTCATTCAAAGCTATCCGTGCTACTGTGGTGAGCAGAAAGAGAAGAAGTCACTTTAAGTCACCTAGCACCTGCTGAGGTGGCCACAGGCAGAAAGGTGTGCAGCAATTCCTCTGCAGACCACTATTTAAACATTCCTGTCATCCTATTAAAAAAACCCACACATTTAGTCATATGCAAATAATCACTGAGCAAATTTCTATATTGGTCTGAAATACATCCATTTTGCCATTCTGTGAAGGCCCCATAGCCCAAGGTTTCCTGTGGGACACAGTAATTGTGTAACTTCCTCGAAGAGGAGGAGGCTCTTTTCTTTAGAGATATGAGTATATTTCTAAGTAAATAAACAGAGCTAAAAGGTGATGATTAAAGAATAGTTGTCTATTTTCCTTTCCAAATGAATGTACAGTGCTATGTTTAGAAACCTATGTAACAGTGTAAGGTTTCTATATGCACATTTATTTACCCAGAAGATTTTGTTGTATTATTTAAAGTCTAGACAATAAACAAATAAAACAATTACAGAGGCAATTGTGCTGTATGGTACAGGTATTATAGCACTATGATATAAGCCAATACAATAGAATGCCTTTAGTTTCACAAATTAGTTTTTAATTACCAGATTTGAAGGCAAAATAGTTGTTCTCATTTCTCAACTATTATATCTGATTTTTCTATCTTAGAGTCTATGTGGGATCTGAGTAACATGATTATATTAATGCATTTTATAAATATATTGCAAAAGACTAGAGTGTGCAATGCTTTTCACTTTTCTTGTCTGATGTTACAGAGCCAGGATCCACAAAATTAAAAATTAATAGTAAAAAGATGGTAAGTTGGCTGTTTAGCCCTGGAAACACGTTGATGAAATTTGGATTTAGCTCTGTGCCAACTGATAAAGCGTGAAGGAAAAGAAAAAAGGAATACACACAGAAAAAATATATCAATGTAGGGTCACTACAAGCCAGAGCAGCGAGTGACAAAAATTTTCGAAGGGAACTTTGTTCAAAGGTTTAAACCATCTGACTTTATTTACACCAATAAATCAGAACACAACATATGGCATATTTTACATATTTTAATTTTAATAATAGTGCTGGAAACTGAAACATATGTCAGTCTCAATATAAAAAAGACATAAATTAATCTCCATTCAGTATCTGCTTATCCCTGTTCTGGTACCAGAGCCAATATAATCAGGAACAAACAAATTAACACATGCTCTGGGTCAATGTGTAGGTTTTTCATCATGCCTGACTGTGACAATCTGGAATCTGTACCTATGTGTAATTTTTTGCATTCTGATTTAAGCTAAGAAGTTGCTGATTTACTGACTGTATTGGTGGATGAGAAGCCAAACTGCCAGGCCCTTGTCACATGCCTTCCAGAGATGAGAAAGCAGAGATTTACTGAAATTGAATTGATCCTATTTAAAATAGGAACACCTTTGGAAAGTCAGATAGCTGGAGGATCAATCAGTCTTGCCAAGTCGGCCTGATGTCCAGGAGTCAGGAATGGAAGAATTTTCTCAGATGTCGAGCATGGAGTAGCATGGATTTTTTAATGCTGTGGGATATGGCATGGTGATGCAGCCAAGCCTCTCTGACAGTTGTTTGACAACCAACAGCACAGTCCTGTCTCCCCCAGACTGTGTTCATGGGATCCTGTGGTGAGATGGTTCATCTAGGCAATCCAGCAAAAATACTGCTCATGGTCTGTGGCAAAAATCCTTGCTGTAAGACTAGATGAGCTCCAGTGCCACAGGAAGGGAAGCTGCTGGGGTACACAGCTAGGGAGGAGGTGGAGTGGGATCACCCCTTTTGGCAGCGAGTAATTATTGGATCAGGCGAGACGAGCTGTCTAATCCCACAGTGGGCCTGACAGGCTGGGGGTGCACTCAGAGGCATAGAATGCTTGAGCAGGAGAACAGAAAAGACAACACTCCTTTCATAGCACATTGGTTCAGCTGTGAGATCCAACTCACAACTCAAGAAAAGGTTTCCTGTGACTTGGGTGAGAGCAGAAAGTTTCAAAGTCCCTGATCCCAGGCCTCAAAAAAGATCAGAAGCCTCTGGCGAGGTATAACACATAGATACTGATTAGTCTGCACACAACTGTATGTTCCTTGAGCTGCCTCAGTGAAGCATGTTCTGTACTAGCACCCCTCAAATGTGTGTGCCTGATTGCTCCACAACCAAAAGGCCATGAAGAGATTCTCTGTACTCAGTAACTCTGTGTTACTTTATAGGAAGGGAGAGACAAAAGCTGTGCTTGACCTAATGGGAAGCGTGGGGTAAAGGGAGGAGGTTTTGGGAGATTAGAGGAGCCAAGCTGCAAAAGATCTCACTTCTACAGAGGGCTAACAGAGGTTTTCTGTGCAAGAAACCAAGGATGGAGCCAACTCTGTGAGCTGCTCAGATTAAACATAGTGGGGGAACACATGGACCCAATACAGCAGGCACCACCTAGGAGCAGGACTATGTGACAACCACATGGCCTATCCCCACCTCTTCTTTCACAGAATTTTTCTTGGTAGAATATTTAGAATCTTTTTGGTCCAGCCTACATCGTATTTCCTGACTGAAACGAAATATGACACTCCCCGTCAAGTCCCTCCGCCTGCAGTGCCTCATTTACTTTACGGGGAAAAATGATTTGCAGTCACTAACCCTATTTTTCTGGTTACGAAATCATTTATGAGTATGCTAGATTTTGCCTGCTGTTAGTCCACACTAATAAAGCAAAATGCAAATTATGTGCTCGTCTTTTCTGACCCTGACTTCGAAAACTGGTTTTTCTTTTCCTGCTTCTCATCTTTGACAAAAGAAAGACAGGCATAAGCTTAGAAGTCAGCAGGTACATCTACCTGTCTGTCAAGTAACCCAAATCCTGCTTGCATTACACAGACTTTCAGTACAGTGAATACTGAGAATTGGTGATGCTATAGGAAACAATAGATGATGGATGCCAATTAGGTTAATTAGATAGTTCCATATTCCTCAACCAAAATCTTTCCCTCCTTTCTCTTCATTCTCTTTTCTTATGGTTAATTCTTCCCTTCCATCTTGCTGGTTTGTCTGAAAGCCAGCCTTGATGCTAAAAGATCTATGTACATCCATCAGGTTTCAGATGGTGGAAAGAAAAGCCTCTGGAAATGTCTTCCCTACCCATCCTGGCAAACTTTCTCCTATGACTTCTCCTTTTCACAGTGAAAGACTGCATAAACCAATTCCTAAAGATTCGAAGACTCACACCACTTCTCTTCCACATGCTTTTAACACTTGTCTCTCTCATTCCCCCTGTCCTTCAGAGGCTTCACTAACTTTCCTGTAGTGTGCACACTGTTCTTATTCTCAACAATCGTAACATTTCCTCATCTCTTTGGCGCAACTCTCACCAAGACTCATGCACAGAGAGTCTTTTCTAAGCCTCTTTTCTACTCTGTCTTGCATATCTGACATTCTACTCTCATTGCACCACTGAAATTGCTCTTGTGACTTCTGCTTCCTTAAATGATGTTGCCTTTATTTATATCTTCATCAATCTCCGTCTCTTACTTCTGTCATCTCTCTGCCAACTTTATCTTTCCTCTCAACACTTTCTCTCCTTGGCTTTCACAACTCCTTCTTCACTTCTCCCTTTTGACAGCTGAGTCTTCCTTTTCCATTCCCATTTGCCATGGAATTCTCAGCAGGCTTTCACTCTTTTGCCTTTCCCTGTGTATCAGTACCCAGTCATGTTGGCAGAATTCTGCATTAGTGATGTGTACATTTATCTTGGTCTTTTCATCCATCCAGTACTACATTTTAGCCACTGTGTCTTCTTGGGTAAGTGTCTTTGCTAATTCAACTTTCACATGGCTGCTGCTGAACTTCCAAAGAGCCCCTTGAAGTGCTACTCCAATTCCCCTAGTCTCTTTATAAGCATTTTCCTTCCTTTTGTCCTACCTTGTTGCTTGGACTAATCAGGACTAGTCCTACCTCAAGGCAGATGGACCATGCCCAGGATTTGCAACATTTTCTCTCGAAATCACAGTACTCTTGTATGTTCCCTGCGTTTTCTTTTCCACTCTATCCAAATGGAAGACATCCATAATTGCCTCTTCCCCCCTATTACAAAAAAAAGTCAGTACAATCATTCTTACTTATTTTCTCATCTGTTTAAGTCTTTTACCTTACTCTCTCTTTTACCATCATTCAACTTCTACATTTCTTTCTCCTTCAGAGTCACACCTTCTTCTGACCACTTTCACTTCTTATCATGCATGTCTCTCTTCTGCTTTATCAGTGATGCTAACACTAATCCTTGTAAAATCTGTTGACACTCCTTTTTAAATACTTCCTTTCTTTCTACCTAAATGGCTATAATACAAATCATAAAACTTGGGCAATCTCTCTTCCCCCTCCACCCCATCCCTTTTAGGTAAACTTGAAGAAACTAGCAAGGAAACTGGATTTTTTTAGCAGCCAAAAAGAAAGAAAAAAATGTCCAAAAGTGATTAAAGGATAACTTGATAAACTGAAAGAAATGGTTTTAATGGTTGTTGATTTTTTCCTTCCCTCCACTAAGGTATTAAAAAGTACAATGAACAAATAAATGTAAGTTGATGAAAGCCAAGCAATCATAAATGTAAGAATCTATTAACTGCCTGAAGTGCACTGAAACAAATATTAAAATATTTTAAAGGCCAATATGGGACATAGAAATTGTGGTTGCACTGCACTGAGAAAGGAAGGAAATGAATGAGATGGACTTAGGAGGTTAACAGCTTTTTTGTCCAGTCCAGCAATTCCATAGCCTGTTTGACTTTCTACCTAATGCTTTCTAATTTAGGGCTTCATCCTCTGAACAGTGCTTAGCTCTGTTAATGTCCACAGACTCACAGAATGGTTTGGATTGGAAGAGATCTGAACAAAGTAATTTTGCAAGTTTGGAGCCCTAGAGCCTGATACTCTGTAGATGCAGCTCTGCTGTAAGCCATATGAATTCTTATATTTGTGGGGTATAACCAGTCTCATAAAAACTTTACTGACACTTCTGCCTAATATTGAAAGCAATGAGTAATGCTAAACACAAGTTTAGGTAAACTTGAAGATGAGTTTTCTCTCCTTCAAATTTTTAAATCGGTATCACATCTGAATTCTGAGCAGAACAAGTGAGCTGTAAAATGTATTAATACAGAACATATCTGTAAACAAACATCACCTTGGGCACTGCTCTTTGTGCCAGTGAAGCACATAGTCTGAATGATGTTCATGACAGCCTGGAGATACTTGAGGAAAGGGGAGCAGCAGAGAAGGCTTGAATTTTAGAAATATAACTATCTAGTTACTCAGGTTTAATCACACATGGAGCTAGATTGTGGGCTGGTTTGGGCTGAAAGGGACCTTAAAGATCACTGAGTTTCAAACCCCCTGCCATGGGCATGGATATCTTCCACTAGAACAGGTTGTTCCAAAACCCATCCAACCTGGCCTTGAACACTGCCAGGGATGGGGCATCCACCACTTCTCTGGGCAACCTGTTCCTCTGCCTCACCACCCTCACAGTGAAGAGATTTCTTCCTTATATCTAAATTATATCTAAAGTAAGATATCCTTATATCTTCCTTATATCTGACATAAATCTACCCTCTTTCTGTTTAAAGCCATTCCTCCTTGTCCTGTCACTGCATGCCCTTGTAAAGAGTCCCTCTCCAGCTCTCTTTCAGACCCCCCTTTAGGTACTGGAAGGCTGCTGTAAGGTCTCCCCAGAGCCTTCTCTTCTCCAGGCTGAACAATCCCAACTCTCTCAGAAATGCTTTCATAGGAGGGGTGCTCTAACCCTCTGATCATCTTTGTGATCACTCCGACAGTTAATGTCCCTCTTGTGCTGAAGATCCCTAAAGAGGCTAAACTTTGCTCTCCTAAACTCCAGGGATGCAAGCTTGCTGCGTGCTCTCCTTGCTGCCCTAAGGATCTTGAACTGCACCAGCTGGTCATCGACATAGAGAGTGACACCCTATGTCTCCCCTGTCTGTCCTTCCTAAAGAACCTGTATACTTCCATTTCAACACTTCAGTTGCAGGATCCTTCCCACCATGTCTCAGTGATGCCAATAAGATCATAGCCCTGCAGGCATCCACACATCTCTGACTCCTCTTGTTTATTCCCTATGCTACATGCATTTGCATAGAAGTATTTAACTTGGGCTCCTATGAAGCTGACTTACTGTCTGGGGTGGCTGGAATTCCTTTGTGTTGCTCTTTAGGTTCTTCCTGCTGGCCTGTACTCCCTCTCCAGGTTCTGGGCATCTGTTGCTGGCACTGGTATCAAAGTGGTAGAGGTGGGAGGGATTGAGGTTCCTCTTCCCAAAGAATGTTAGTCTAAAACTCTCCTCACCAGCTTGGCAAGCCTACGGCCGAAGATGCTCTTCCCCCTCTCTGACTGATGGACCCCATCAGTCCCCAGTAGACTGGGTTTCTTGGAGTGAGTCCTGTGGTTGGTAGGTTTTTTCATGAGGAAACACTTGTCAGATGACAAATCAACCCATTGTAAACCAGAGCTTCTCTTTCGTACAGAGAATCGCAGGACACCTGAAACAGAAGTTATGCACGTGAAGGTTTTTCTCAAGCTGGCTTGTAAGATTTCTCTTATCTAGAGGATTTTTCTTTTTATATTTTTACATGGAGAACTATGTATTGCTGCAACAACATCAATATAATTAAACACTATGAGTTAATTACCTATTAGGGAGTCTGATAAGCTGTATAAAGGGACTTACACCAGCTTATTCACATTGTATGTAGTATCACTGTAACAGGATATATAATATACACATTTTTATAGATACGAAATGCTCTACTTGTGGCTCCAAGATAAAACAGGAAAATCAAACACTGCCTCAGCAGGGGCTGATAGCATTGCAACGCCTGCAGGGAGAAGAAAGCTGCTCTCCCTGGAGAAGAGGGCTCCCAGCAGCATGGAGAGGTTCCCCTTTACCGGGGGGCTTGGGGAGGTCCCAGATGGCTCTTGGGGAGGGAAGTCCCAGCCCAGAGACAGTGGAATGGGAGGCAGGGGGGACCCTGCTGTCAGCCACATCAGAGGCTGGATCCCAGGGAAAAGCTATCTCACTCAACACTAGTGGAGAAGCTAAAAAGTCTGGAGGGCTTTCGGGGCACTGTCTGAAGGAAAGGGAGATCTGGAGAGGTTTGGCTAGAGAACAGTGGCTGATGGCATAGAGAAGGCTAAAAGGAAAAGTTCCTTTTAACTCTCCAAGATAGCTATGAGGAGTGGCCCAGGGAACCAAGACACTCCCTGGCAACTTTACAATTATTTTGGTCATTAAAACTAAATCTTAGCCACCCTCTCCCTATGACATAGGCCAAGGCATAGTGACTCAGTCTCACTCTACAGTAGATCTCAAAGCAAAGCATAATCTCATTACCACAATAACCTAAGTTACTCATCCACACTTTCTGCAGCCTCCTTCCAGATCTCCTACTCTCCCTGGTGTACCAGTTATTTAGTCCAAAAATGCTTTACTCTAAATTATCACTCCTGTCATAGCTATTCAGGAGAGTTTATCTCCTCAGAGTTTGCATTCCTGGATTAAAAATTGCTGCAAGTCAGCCTTTCTCCCCTTGTGAGCAAGGGGAAAGGTTTCAGCTCCTGCCATTCAATAACCACTTTCTGATTTCTCACTAGGCACATGCCATGATAGAAAAATGTATTTACTTGAACAGCATAGGGAAGGGGTGGGAAGATTCTGAAGCTCTGCGCTGCACTCAGACATATATATTAATTACTTAAATGAACATATAATATATGCAAGTGATCTCAAGCAGTTTAATCTGAACTCCAGAAAAGGCCTCTGAAGGCCACTCTATTTTTTCCACCTTGATACTTTCTGATAACAATTCCAGCACAACTGAGCATCAGCATAGTAAAAAATAAAAATAACTCCCCCCCAAAAAAAAGAAACAGAGAAAGAATTATTTACAAATTATGGGTAGGAGACAATGTAAACCAGTTTGACTAGGTGGGACTGAACAAACAGCAACAGACTATAGCAAGTTACTGCAAAAATTGTATGAGGCAAAACCCATCCCTTTGATACTGCTCTGGGCAAAGTGTTGCTTTTAGCAGGATCCCCTTGACTCAGCCTAAACTCACATGGCCACATTACTGGGATGTAGGCCTTACCCAGTGGGTGTATTTTAGCCTTTTAATGACACATTTGAGGTGTTTGTTTTGAAAGCAGATCTGAGTTGCAAGATTGTGAGTGTACTAATGTGTTAGGTTTGACCCAGTGTAAAGTTCCTTAGCAGTTAAGCTAGTGACAGCAGCTAATTCATTAGCCACCCTACATGTGCAACACAAGCTTTATTTTAGCCTTGGAACACATAAAGGCAAGGTGGGCAAAATCAGAAAGTCTTAAAATTTGGCTTCTCTTCCTCCACCAGACATGCCCAACTAAATTAAACCAACAATGTACCAGGATCAAAAGACTATTTCTCATCCTCATTTTTTGTCCAAGGTACCTTGGAATACTAATCCGTATCATGTAGAAAGAGCCTGTAAAAACTTCCTTCTAAAATTATAACAACAGAAGAAATTAGGTCAGCAACTAAACAGTAGGTTGGATATAATCAAGCTATAGCGCCCTTGGGACACAAAAGGTAGTGCTTTTTGCATTTGCATTTTGTCAACTTATGCAGCTTATTGCTGTGGGAGGAATTCGAGGCAAATAACACTAAGACAGGATTTACCAAAACGTTGGAAAACTGTTTGATCATTAATCGCATTTGCTAAGACTGTGATTAGGGTAATTGCTCTGTATTTCTTTTCACAAACCCGTTGTCCATGGGGGGATCAGGAAGGACTATCCTCAACACCCATGAAGTTCAGCACAGCTCAGTTGGCTCTTTGTGCCTTTTCTTTTCCCCTGAAGTATCAAATACTTGCCCCTGAAAAGGCGCAATACCAACCATTGGATACTGAGTGGCCTAGTGTTAGCATCTACTAAAGTAATTTCTGTTTCATTGGAGTTGTATCTCATTCGCTTTCTAGGTGACTTGTTATTCCTTGGAATGAATTTTCAAAGTGGTTAGTTAGCAGTGGGAACATGGAGCTGGGGTTTGAATGGACAGCCATAAAAACTGAGTTTCCATAATGCTATCTAGTGTTTGAAAACACTTCCTCAGTGGTGGCTACTGGCAACAATAGTGCATGAGGCATGAGGTCTCATACTGTGTCAGTGGCTGTGTAGTGTATTAATGCCGCCCCCAAGTTTGCCTCTAGCTTCCTTTTTTTTTAATTACACAACTGCATAAAAAGGTTCTTGTCTGAATCTGAAGCAATATTTTAAAGCTGTGTTTTAATTACTAGCACATGCATTTCTGTGACACACATCCCTCCAGAATCTGGGCATTGCCACTTTAATTTAGAAACACTGATATCATTATAATGAGCATAATACAGACCTTAGACTATGTAAGACAGAAAGAAAAGCATAGCTCCTATTCTCTCTCCCTAGAGATTAAAAACTCCCTTGGATACTACAGCATTCTTTTGTACAGTGGCTGTTAAAGTTTTCTTGTGTTTTTTTTTTTCCATGCTTATTATTTCAACAAGTATGTATAAATTGTGTTCAGTTCTAAAGAAAAAAAAATCCTGTTTTTCCTGTCAGTACTACAGGCTGATCCCTATGCTTCAGAAATCCATTGGATTCTTTCCCTCTCAGATCATCAGCAACAAGGGTTCTGTATAATAAGTTTATGTCCTGCTTGCATTGCACAACAGTGCTGTCTCCAGGTTCTGCTCTCAGTGTGTGTGCACAAAATGGAATTGCATCCAGCTCATTTGCTCTTTCTCTGTTATGTTGTTTCTGAAGAGCCAAGAGGATTAAAAAAAAAGCAGCAAACATTTGATGTGGTTATTAAACCCAGTTCATCTGACTCTAAGTAAACAAAGTAATAAATCTATTAAGAAATAGGATGCAACTTTTACAGTTACTTTCCAGGAGAGACCCATGCCTTAAGAAAGAAAGAGAAATGAGGAGTTTTATGCTAGAGGCATTCCTGAGAAAGGTAAGGAGGTATGCAAATAGAAATCTAATCTGGCTCTGACGTATGTGCTTGGGCAGAAAGCTATTGTTAGAGAAACATGTTGTTCCTGAGCAGCAGAACTAACAAAGCTTGATTTCCTATGGATTTGTGTCCTTTGTCCCACATCTCTTTCTCTTCACCACAATAATCCCAGCTCTCCTCATGCCTTCAGTAACACTGCCACTACCAAGAGGCAACAAACTGGGAATGGGCTGGAGCTATAAAAATAGCCATTGTCGACACGTGTGTGCTGACTGGCCAACTGGCTGGAAGAAACATATAATAGCTGAGATCCTTTTCTTCGGTCAAGGCAGTAACTTGACTCTCTGTCCCTTATCCTGCTGCCAGACTTCATGAAATGTTTAAAAAACATAATCATGTCCAACACTATCACTCTTTCAACTTGAGTCCAAACCTGATTTGCCAGAGGGTTACAAAAATTATTAGGTACAGGACAAACACTGGTTGCGTAAGCTTTGTTTCCACAGGAAAATGGATTCAGAAGGTTAGCTACTTTCCTCTTCTTAAAAACCAAAAAAACCCAACAGGGCTAATTAGGAAGTTTTCCCACAGTCATTTTCAGCTGCAATACGTTGTGTAAGAAATAGTAACTGACCTGCCTTAATGGTTAATGTCTGATTAATTTTGATTCACATAGCAATATGCGAAAGCATCTATTCTGCTGCTAACACTGAGACCTTTTATATGACTAAATATTTTCAGCCTACTGTACAATCATTATTGATCCTTTCCAAAGGAAAACATGCTGCCTCCTCTGTGGTCTCTCTATGTGCACCTCTTGTTTCCCAGCTTCAGGAGAGCTCCATTGGACTGCATTCTCACACTGTCTGGACTTTAGGCTGCATTGAGCAACAAACATTGTCTGCTCTGAGTGTTCCCTCTGGCATATTTACTTGAATTGTGACCTCATGTTTTGGTTTTGTTGTTTATTCCAGTTTCTTCAATACACACTCCCACTGCTTCTTTACCAAGCTACCAACTAAGAACCTGCTTTAAAGGATCTTATCTATTTCTCCTCAGGAAACCTAAACAAAGAAGTAAATAACTGAGGACAGGCAAGCTGAAAGCTTGCACCTCCCAAATCACTTAATTTCCTCTCCCCATCATACCTGAACACCTCCTTTATGGCAAGTCTTCTGTTGGTGAAGGAGGGCAGAATGACAGCCCTGGAGGAACAGAAGTGTGTCATTTCGCCAGAGGCAAAACACGGGATTTCCAGCAGCAGCATGAGGCTATGGAACAAAGGATGAGAACACAGAGGCTTGCAGTGCAGAGTTGCAACATCTTAGAGCTGGATGGTGACCAGCAGCTGTAGTTGGTGAACAGAAAAGGAGCAGAGGTTACTTGAGTCGTCAAGACACCAGGAAAGGCTTCCAATTCATCTGTTCTCAAAATGCCTGCAACTTCATATCTGTCTCAGCTGGGCTGAGGCTACCTATTGGAATACTACTCCAGCAAGAGGCGGTGCAGGACCAGGACAGCGGGGAGCAGCAGAGGTACCCCTGCAAGGTACCCGGACTGAAGCAGGGCAAGGCACCAAGGCTGTGGTGAAATGAGCCTTCTGTGGTTTGGGGTTGAATAGGGAACAGAAGGTACAGGTCATAGAAGGAGATCAAGAAGACTGTAAACCAACCAAATTGCTTTTGGGCCTTGGATTCTGACACTGGAGGAAATTACTTTTCATAGCAATGTGGGAAACTTGTTTTTTCATAGCAGGGCTGTGTGTACAGACATAACTGTGCATAAACACTTCGGCTGGACACAGTGAATGTAAAACAGGGCAGATGTGTCCTTCTCTGCCCTCCCTGCACATGTGCACATGTATCACACATTTATATACATATACACATATATGTATATACATATATGTACACATACATACACACATTTACCCCTTTTCACCTTTGGACTTCTGGGAGCAGGAGAGAAGATCCATCAACGTGTGGTGAGATAGAGAGCACCCAGGCTGAAGATTCTTTCTGGGTTTGTTCATCTCCTGAGGACCTAGCAGGAAGGGAGGATAATTGAAGTACAAATTATCTTTAGCTATAAGTAGATGTGCACATATATTAAAAATATCTTTTAAGAAATTTAGAAGATGATTTCATGATGAAAATAAGGCGTAGCACACTTCAGAATCTAGATGTTTCCCCTTTCAAACTCACGTCATACTGAGGGGAATAGCCCTTTAGTGATGCTTTGAGTTTCATAGTAAATTATCTCAGATGCATTGGCAGAAGATTAGAAGACTAAAAAAACCCCAGGCCTTTGAAAAACTGCATTTTTCATATTCACTGAACACTAGGGCAGGACATGTGTTTTTTGATCTACTGAAATTACTGTAAAAAATGCTGACACAGACCTGACACTTGAACCAGTGGATATAATGCTGTAGTTACAACTCTGGTAAGCCAAAAAATAAAAAGTGTTTCCCTCCAGTGTTTATATAAACCTACAACAGAGGTAAGTTCCCTGTGGAGTCCTGTCTTTGCTAATATAAGCAGCACACAGTATAACATGACTCTGTTGGTTCATACTAGATTTTCAACCACATTTCTTCTTGCTGCTTCTTCCGGACTCCTATTCCAAACCCTAAATTATTTGGTGACCAGAAACATCTTTATAATTTCCATCCTAAATGTACTTTTGGCAAGTCTGTGTCCTTCACCTTAGATAATTCTTTCCTTTTTGTAGTGTTTGCTACTAACATAGCACCCTTGAGAGCATTCCTAGAGTCAGCTTGGCTTCAGTTTTTGTTTGTTAGGCTAAATGAATTATATTTCTGAACATCCTAGTAGCCCTTCAGAACACTTACAATTTGAATTGGTCTTTCTTGAACGCCAGTGAACAGAACTCTTTTTGTCTTGCCATCATGAGGCAACTTCTTAACAGCATTATCTTTGTGTCTTCTTTGAGTTAGATTATATGGAACCTGAAGATCTATTAGATCTATTGTGTTTCTTTTGCCTAGAAAGCCTGTTATACAGTTACTACCAAAGAAAGCTGCCACATTAGTCCGGCACAATCTACCCTTGGTAAAACTATACCTTTTGTGCAATTTTCCTTTTACGTTTCCAAGTATTCTTTCTTTTGTATTAATTGAAAAGCCCCCTGTACTAGTGGAGATAGCAATCCACAGTAAATTAAATCAGATGTACTAGGGAAAGAGCTCAAAGAATCATAATTGTCATACAGATCAAATGTGATTTTGCAAGTCTGGCTAGCTGACTAACATTTATCACATACCAAAAAGACTGAAATCAAGATTCTGGCAACAGCCTATGTCAGTCCACTGCATCAGTGCAAGGAACAAAGTCTCTGTAATACATAGCTGTATTTAGCCATATTTATCAATCTCCATCACAAATGACAGTTACATATTTGATAAGCAATTTCATTGATCTGAGCTCTGCAGTAACAGAGACCACAAATAAAAAAACTCAACCCACATACAGTTCTCATGGGACAAGGTTTAAATAGAGCGAATCGATTACACTGGCTAGCTAGGGACTCATTACTGAATTCACTATTCTTTGTCTTTGGAAAGGCTAGAATCCATTCTGGGAGAAAAGCCCTTCAGCCCTTGGGATCCCAGCAAAAGATTAGAGTCTCTTTTTGTCATTCAACAGCCCTATTTCATCCCCACTGCAGAAAAGATTATGCCAGGGGCCATTGTTTCCCATCCTCAGGCAGGCTGGGAACTCTTCTGAGAGGGCAGAATTTTTAAGTTCTTGCAGGAAGTGCTGTGAAAAACAGTCAGGAACTACCTCCCTGCTCCCAAAAGCTGGAATTTCCTGTATAATTATCCCAATAGGAGCTGGAATTTGAAGAACTCATCTGAGTGTGGGACAGGGTGAGGCACAAAGGCTGGTGCTGTCCCCCTCCCCCAGACCTACATGGAACAGAAAGCAAGGCAGCTCCTTTCCCTGGCAGCCCAGATATCCTTACCAGCAACAGAATCACTGTGTGTGATGATTTGATGACATAATGCTTCCATATAATCTCTGACCATGGGAACTTTGGCATAGACCCGTTAAACCATCCTTGCCTACATAGCTGCTGTCCAAAATTGCCTTGTAACTTAGCAACTAACTTGCTAGCTGCTATCAGTCTTAGGTATTCTTTAACATTACCATTTCTTGAGCTTTTCTATTTCATTATGTGTATGTATTTCAAGTATTCCTCCCCTTGAGGCAGTGCTTCAAGAAGCAACTCACTTTTCTTGGATTTGGCCCTTTATGGGCTCTCTCTCTCTAATATCTCTAAAGAAATCTCACCAGCATGGCTACAGCTCATTCTGGCTTAGATTTATCACCCCATCACCTAGCCCATCTCTTACTTTAGTAAGGGTAATAAGCAAGGAACAATCATCCTTTAGCAGCTAGCAACCAGGACCCAAACACAGTGTGCTAGAACAACATAGATAAAAGATCTAAAAAACAACCAACACCCACCACCACACATTTAAGTTATGATTTTCACACCAAATCTAATGTAGTTTATATAAAACGTCAGATATTTGCAATAAAGTTTTTCATCCCAGGACAACAGAAAAGCACACAAAATAAGCTTCCATTTTAATAGAATCATAGACTGGTTTGGGTTGGAAGGAACCTTAAAGATCATCTAGTTCCAAACTCCTTGCTGTGGACAGGGACACCTTCCACGAGACCAGGTTGCTCAGAGCACCATCCAACCTGGCCTTGAACGCTTAAAGGAATGAGGCATCCACGACCTCTCTGGACAACCTGTTCCAGTGCATCACCACCCTCATAGTAAAAAGATTTCTGGATTAACACACCGCTACCACCAGTTAAAGGAATAGTCAGCTACATTTGCTGCAAAGGCAGTTGTTAAACAGCCACCTGTCTCCATTGCTGCGTTTTGTCCAAGAGCAAAGAGGAACTGCATGCCTTAACCTTCATTTATGGACTGAAGAGACTGGCTTTGCTTATGTTTTCTTTTGGTGTTGCTACAGTCATATCTATTTGGAATCTTAGATATTTGTACAGTATACAGACTTCCAGCACCTTGCAATTTCCCCCCCCCCGTATTTGTATCTGTTTATATGTGACCCTGTGGCTTGTTTTATTCAGAGATATTTGAGTACCTCAGAGTCTTGTGGTTTTGCTGCATGTGGTGATGTACTAACAGTGTACAAAAATATTTAAATTGCTACTTGAAATACAATTTGTACAAAAACTTAAACAAGCATCAATCAGAAGACTGATATGAAACCTTCATGTAAATAAGCCTTTAACTTTAGTGAACAAGTAAAGGCTTGCAAGAGAGCCTTTGGTCATATTTTAATGTGTTGAATACGGTTTTATTAAGAAATACATTAAACCCCTCATGAAGAACACACTGAAAGCCAACCCCTCCCTCCTCCAAATCTCTCAACCTCTGGGGTGGGAGGGGCAAGAAAGCTTGGAAACAATGCTGAAACTAAACATGGCATATAAAAGGATCCCAAAGAATTTATTAAATGACATATTGAAAATTCAAAGTTAGGAACTGCAAAGGACAGTGAGCTAAGAGTGCCCAAGTACAGAACCATGTTTTTTTTTTGTTTGTTTTCTGTTAGGTAACAGCAGAAAAAGAAAATACCTTTCAAAACATTGGCCTTTATGTAAATGGAGATGAGGTTTCTATTAAACATTTACCTTTCACAGTGAGCAGAGTTTTGCTTTGCTAGCTGATGACTACCACTGTTTATCAAACAGGATTAGCTTCCTTAGAAATTCCCAACCCCCAGTTAACAGTACCTTATGAATCATCAAATTTATAACTTGTCAGGCGTGGCCTGATACCTTAGGGCAAACTGGGACCCTGTTGAAAACGAGACACATTAACTGCTTAACAGCTCAGTAGACAATACAATGTTAAATTTGCTGAACTTTTGAATGCATTTTTACTGAATAGTAAAAAGAGAGAATAATATCTTAGCATAACCTTTTTTTGAGAGCTGTGGTCGTGAATCAGATAATTAAAAATGAAACAATTTTCATTGAGAAACATGCTGCAATCTATAGACTGAAAGGTGTCTAGGAGGATTAAAAAAAATAAATTCAGAAGTTTCTATAAAAAAGTTTTATTTTTAAACAAGGCTCCTTTTCAGAGGGAATAAAAATACTAACATATCTGATGATTTTCCTGTGGCCTTTTGGAAGTGTAAGCATTATTTTGCACTTCTTCCCCCTCAACTTTCATAGTATTTCAGCTTCTTCTTTAAAGCTTTCCAGAATCCAGTACTTGTGAATGGTGCTATAACCTGAAAAGGTAACTAACTACATCAAAGAAAAATACTGAACAAAAATGTAAAACCCACGTGCGCGGTCCACACTAGGCATGCTCAGTCTCGTTTTTGCATCAGTAGTGGTTATTGCTTTTAGAATAGGCTCGTGCCTGTTGCTTTATTTGGTCTCAAAACTCAGTGAAGAGCTCAGCAGCTCACAGAAGACGTGGTTAGTTCCTTGGCTTAGCTGGCGTCAAGGAACACAAGGGAACTCTGCATGTAAATCACGAGGCATTGGAATTGACTTCTTTGAAAGCTGTGTTGTAAAAGAATTTTAAATCTTCTGCCCATATCTGGTTGTGGTAAGTAGCCTTTAAAGGGAGCTTCTGAAGTAGCCTTTGTATTTATTCATTCTATGCATCACTAGAAGAACTTGTAAGTGTATAATGCATAGTACACCTCTGCCACAAGAAAACAGATCCTGGGTAAAGATAGAATCAAAAGACAGGAAAATTACTTAAGTGACACAAATTACTCTGGACAAACTCACAATCAAAAGTAGCACATTTAACAGCTGCCTATTCATGGAGTAACATGCATTGCCAACAGTAAAATCTTAAGAGGTCTACAAGATTTCTACAAGAAAGACCAAAGAATGCTGGAGATTAAAGTATAAGCAATATAAATGCCGAGTTTTGCCTTCATGCTGAGAAACCTGCCCTGCTTCCTTTCCCAACCCCTGCCAAGATAACTATTACTGTCTCTATCAATTCTGAGCAAACCCTGGAGCCCCATATACAAGTTTTATTTGACCAAATTCAGCTGCTTGCTATAAATATGCCACTGTTATATCCATGTACCACACAGTTCTGTTTAAAGTTCTCACAGAACATGTGCTGCTTACCCGCAGGGAAGAAAAACAAACCACAATCAAAACAACACACCACCCTTCTTTTTTTCCCTCACTACATTTTTACTCATGCAACAAGAAGAGACTATTCACGAGTAGTACTAGTCATGACTCGAATCAAGCTGGTATTATTTCAGAATACAACGGGGAACCTAGTGAACTTCTAAGAGTTTGATAAGGGTGCACACTGGAACAGAAAAGGGACATGGGATATTTGAAATACTACACCACATTGACATGTCTCACTACAGGGATAAACACTGGCCCAAGGCTGGTATTTGCTGCAATATTTTGTTACTCATTTTCAGTATTTTGGTTTTGATACCAGTGAGGCACCCTCCCAAGAAAACTGAAATCTTCTTCCTTGGAATCGACAGATTTCAAAGAAACACTATACAAGCACTGGCTATCTTCCTTGCTGTAGTTACAAAACCCCATGTTGAGGATAAGAGAGAGGCAATTGCTCTGACATAGAATTTAAGTGTAAAATAAAGAATAAACACTACTGCTTTAAAATATTTGGAAATAGGGTAAAAAATATGTTTTAAGCCAAAGGAAGCTTTCCTAACAAAGACACAGCAGGCCATCTAACTCCAAGGGTGTGCGTATTTGTTTCTGATTGAAGCAATCCCCAATATTCCAGGCACATATTTGATTGTAAATGAACTTTCTATCTAGACACTAAAGGAAATAAATTGCTTATACAGACAGCTTTATTCTAAAATTTAAAAAAAACCCTAAGAACAACAAAAACCCCAACAAAAAGAAGCCCTAAAAGTTCAAGATTCATATAACTAAAGGAAAAACAATTAAAAAGAAAACATAATTTTCAAACCAATAAATAATATATTAAAACATTAAAAATATAATTTTACTGTGTGCTTATTCCATGAAGAGAGACTTTATATAGCAGTTTTGTTAAATATTAAATTATCTTGTAATTTTGATAATTTTTAGAAATCATGACAAAGGTAGTTTATTCGTTTTCTGAAAACTCAGTGAGAGATGCAAAACTGCTCACATCTTCCAGTAGTTCAAAGGAACTAGTTATAGGAATTTACCTAACTTTGCTGATTAAAAACTCCAAAGAACCAAACCACAAGAAAAACTTCACTGGTTTTTCTGTGTGAGGTCTGCAGATGGTAGCAAAAGTAAGAAAAGAACAGTTCACTGAAGCAGTATGACTCAAAACATCTTCAAGGTAAAAACAAGCCAGGCTTCTCCAAAGTCAATAGGAACTGTTAATAGCTGCACAGAGCTAGAATTTCACCATTTTTGGAGAGGTCAGTTAAGTGAACATTCACAAGTAGGAGAAGGCTTATTCTAGTAAACCAAAACATTTGTGGTTAGTAAAATTGAAGCAGATTTTGTACCTGCATTAAAAATACGTTTCCATTTGTCAACTTGTGGTTTTAAGTGCAACTCGACAACATTCTGGGAAATGAATGATGCAATCAACACTTCCAATGAGAAGGGGCTAGATAGCATGTGATTTAACAGCAATAACATACTTGAAGCAAACAATTTAGCTAATGCATACCAGTGTAGGGGAGACTGCTCCTTTACGGATTTTTGCTGAAAACAAGAGGAAAAGCAAGATAGACAAGCAGTTAAACTCGGGATACTCCCAATAATATATAACAAGTAAACACAGTTTTGTAAGAACTCTGGATCTCGATTTGGATTTCTGCAAAACACAAAGAAGTTTTGGAGCAACTTAGGAATTATTCTAAATTTCCTTCACCAAAAGGAGACAAATCCTTAAAGAACCTCCTGTCTTTGCTGTGTGAATGGGGAAATTCACAAGAAAACCTCCCAACTAGTGTTAGTGTAGACAGACTGTTACTCTTACATGCTCTCAATAGAAATGGGCTTTTCCTGAAAGAAAGTTAGGGATGGAGCTCATCCTTAGATTGCAAATTGACTTAGAGAGCTGAGAGATCTAACAATTTTAATTTTTTTCCTTTTATCCTTTATTTCCTGCCAGGCAGGAAATGAACAGATACATTTCTGAGTCAATGGGGAGCTACTGCAGATTTTCACAGCTGAAACAGTTTTATGGTAAAACAGTCTAATTTATTTTTCGCTTGCATGTTTCGAAAGAGCTCTGCAAATTAAAAATCAAACTACAAAGTCAGAGAACTGAAAAGTATCTCTCTACATTCAGAGTTGCTACTGATTCCAATTAGAAACAATATACAGCATCAATACAGAGAAGAGACTTACAGAAACAAATTGGGAGAATTGCCAACTTAGGTCTCCCGTTTATGAATTTAGTGATCGTTTCACACTCAACTGTTGCTTTTCAAGAGACATGCACTTCTAGCCCAGAAAGCCAACTGTATCCTGGGTTACATCAAAAGCAGCATGGCCAGCAGGTCGAGGAAGGTGATTCTGCCTCTCTACTCTGCTCTGATGACATCCCACCTCAACTGCATCCAGCTCTGGCATCCCAGCATATGATGGACATAGGCCTGGTCCAGCAGGTCCAGAAGACCACAAGGATGATCAGAGGGCAGGGCCACCTCTCCTATGAACACAGGCTAAGAGAGTTGGGGTTGTTCAGCCTGGAGATGGCTCCAGGGAGACCTTAGAGCAGCCTTCCAGTACCTAAAGGGGCTGCAAGAATGCTGGAGAGGTACTTTTTACAGGAGCATGTAGTGACAGGACAAAGGGGAATGGCTTTAAATGAGCAAGGGTCAGTTCAGGTATTGGGAAGAAATTCTTTATTGTGAGGGTGGGGAGGCACCAGAGAAGCAGTGGATGCCCCATCCCTGGAAGTGTTCAAGGCCAGGTTGGATGGGGCTTTGAGCAACCTGTCCAGCGGAAGGTGTTCCTGCCCATGGCAGGGGGGTTGGAACAAGATGGTCTTTGAGGTCCCTGCCAATTCAAATCACTCTGTGATTTAATATTTAGTAGCACATCCTGATATAATAGATTCTCACCTGTTCCAAAAGACTCATTCCTAGAGTTTATATCTGTCAGATTTGTGTTTCAAAATATATGGACGATTTTCTGAATTTCTGGAATGCCAATAAATACATGTGGTACATATGATGAGACTGTGTTAGAAAGACAGAGGAAATGGGAGATTTTGTGTCTCTGCACACAGGAGTAACAAACTTTTACACGACACTTGACTTTATGGGCTAGGGGATAATAATTATGTTCTCTTTATAGTGTATTTTTCCCGAAGGACACATTAACTTTATTCCTTGCTTAAAAACACTCACCAAGTGCTGGTTTGCTGACACTTTTCTAATTCCAAGACAACACTTCTCTATAATCTTTCACTTCCTCTTTCCACCTGCCCAAAATAGAAATATACTTGCACAGTATCTGTTTTTAGCAAGATAGACCCTATATTTAAAATTAGTCTTAAACAGTTATTTGTCAGATGCTCAGGCCAACAAGCAAACACGTACTGATTACATAGAGATATACAGAATCACCTGCCTTGGGAAGTTAAGACCAACAGCAAAGTCATTCCAAAAATTGAATTATCGCTTGTCTTAACTGGATAAAGTGTCAAATCCTGTAAGTTAGTGCAAAAAATATTTTTTAAACAAAAAACTGAAGTTCTTGAATAAAGATTCATTAATTTAGAGGGGCTGTTAAGTTAGTCTGCATTAACGGTTTTCCTTATGTTATTCCTCTTCAATATCTTGGAGGGGCTGTTGACTTTGCAAATTCCTAACTTAAAAGATGTGCTATTAGCAGTGACTTACCTTCAACCAAAGAGATTAATAATAATAATAATAATAATAATGGCCAGTCTTCGCAAACGAAGATTTTGGGAAAGGTCTTTTACCTTTCCAGCCTGCGCAATGGATTTTTTAGGTGAGACACAGCATGCGCTGAACTGAGCCCACCCTTTAATCCTAAGGTTCATCTGCCGGGGCCAAGCGAGCTTGGACAATGGCAGTGAGGTCCTCAGGACGTAGGTTTGTTTAGAGTGACCTTCTCATAGATGGATGGCCTCACAGGGCTAACGGGCTCCATCTGCCCGGGGGGACCGAGGAATCGAACCTGGGTCGCAGCGGTGAGAGTCCTGCATGCTAACCACTAGGCCAACAGGGGTCCCACCAAAGAGATTAATTTCAAATTAAAAAGCTGCATTTATAATGAAAACTCATGTTTTATGAAATATTCAAAATTCTTTATTTCAGGCCAGTATTTTTACAGGCATCCATCTTTTCCTCCATGCTTGTACATGATCAAAGTTTGGCACTCCCAACCACAAAAAAAGTTAAATGATTATTACAGTACAGGCACAAAGTAGCCAAAAAGCTTTACTTTCATTAAGCAAAGCCGTGATTGTGCTCTAATAGCATTTATCACCAGTGCATAAACTGATTTCCCCTCCTAAAAGCAAGCAGGAAAGGGAAATTTCCCTTAACTGAAGGAACACGGATGGCAGCTCTGCTACTAAAGCAGTCACTTCGTCAGTGGAAGAATGATAGATATCTGGTTCAGGTGGGCTTGTTCAGAACTGGATTAAACATCTTACAGCTGTCCATTACTGCTTTTAGTATTATAATCACTATCAAGGTTCCACATTTGAACAATCAACATGATTTTTTTAAAAATAAAGCAATAAAAACCCCAGGAGTCTGTTGGTACTGCAGTTTTCTTGCAAAGACCCTGCTTCATAACTATTTAAAATCTCTTTCCTTTCTAGAAACATCAATTTCCTTTCCCCAAGAAGGCAGCACCAGAGACACTTTGTATCACTTAAACACAAATTAACACAACTAGTGTATTTTACTGCATTTCAAACTTCCAGTTATAGTGGTAAGGTTAGCAATGAGCATATGGAATGAGTATCTGATACTTACATGTACCAAAGGCAAGTTAGTCACAAAAATCTCTACAAATATCTTACAAACAAAACCAGCAGCAAACACTGCTATCATTACACAGTACTCGTTAATGAAACACGAGTGATTGGGTAGCCATCTGGAAAACAAGCTGATAGCTATGTTATAAAAATAGCAAAACAAATATCTGATCATAGTAACTGTATGAACAAGTGTTAGCAGGAGGGAAGTGAGCATGATTCAGTTAGCACAAACTCTAGTTATACAACAGTGCCTCCAAGCCACAAAACATGTAGTTTCAGTTTTACATTAACAACCAATACTTCAGTCCAACACATGCAACTGACTCTGGCAAGCTTGTCCAAAGAGGCAATGGAACATAATTCTATTGGTTCTTCTCTACAGCTTACAGGCCCATCCGATTGGCATGAGTGCCAGTTTTTGCTTCTGTATGACACTTGGCAGTGGCAAGGTGCACTGCAGCTCAGAACAGAGGGAAACGGCAGAAGTGCTGTTGTCAGAGGTAATGTTCAGCATACACATGATATGTGAACAGTTTGTTTCTAGGCACATCTTTGGTTACATTCTCAGTACAGTCTGCTTTATAAAATAATAAATAAAACAGTCAAGACTTGGTTAAAATCCAGGCAAAGATTAAAATCTTCTTTTTTTTTCTTCAGAAACCAAGACAGTAGAAGTCCCTTTAAATTCACGTCTTGTTATATCCATAAGCGGTAAAATCCCAGTGCTACAGTAAGGCATGTAAATACTGAACCTGAAAGAAAATAAAAATGGGGAGGAAAATGGCATTAACATTGACATTAAATTATTAGCTCTCAGAACATCTCTTCAGAAAGCTACGTGTCTTACTACAAAACTAAAAGTGTAACCACCACCCCTTCCCCATGCGAGAAAATAAGGATTTTGGTTTGCAACAAACAATTTCAAGGTAGGAGGAGTATAAAAACAACAAATAAGAAGGAAGGAAGGAAGGAAGGAAGAAAAAAAAAAAGAATGCAGATAAACTGGGCTGGAAAACTCTTGAAAGGCTGAAAGAAACCCTTACTTGCTTACCATTCAAAAAAAATCAATATGGCAAGCTACAGATGTAAAATGAGGATATAAATAACAAGATTAATAAATCGCGGTCAAGTATTCAGTAAACAAATAAATGAAAGCCATCTTTAATGAGGGATATCAGCTTTCAACTTTTAAAATTTCTATTTAAATGAAATCAACTTTTGATTCCTAGATATACACACAAAAGATTTTTGCCATTGTTTGCAATAGGAGCACTTCAAACACAATACAAATGATTTTTAATTACTTTTTCTTCCATGTAGATTTCAACATGTTTATGAGTAGGAATGGTAAGGAAAAGAATTTCTTCTCATTTTAATAAAGCATCTTTTATTTTCCATTTTATTGGTTCTCTCTAAAAGGTATGTCACAAATACAGTACTATGAATAGGCTTAAGTGATTTTACTTGTGACAAAACCCATTGTGAAAGAATAATCAGAATATCTAAATCAGAAGAATAATTTTCTACTCATTTAACAGTAATGCATACTCAGTAGCAAAATGTCAACATATTAAAGTTACCTCAGGCCATAATGCAGGCACACACACACATACAGTATTTTCTTCAAGACATATGTAAAAAGCAAAATTTAAAGAATATGCAGAGCTGAACAGTCAGAAAAGCTGAAATGTTCCATTTTGCACATAGATCTTCATCAGATGGATGAAGAAATCCTAGTAATGCACACAGCAGGCTGCTTTTATAAATTAAGTCAGGCACCGAAGAACTTTTTGGTCCTTGTTAACATGCAGCCTTTTAGATTTCTCATACACATTATTATTACAGTATAAAGCAGGGCAAAACCCAGAAAAAAACCCATGCAAAATAAAGTTGGAAATCATAGGAAACTTTGGGTTAAGTACACAAATCTTGCTTATCTTGCCTGAGACTATTTCAAGTATTTTTATTTTTTTTAAATTGGGGCCTTTATGAATACAGCTCATCAAGAGTTTGCCAAATATTTCACAATGTTTAACAGTTTCACCCTCAGAGACCATCAGATTCCTTACCTGCTAGGTACTTAATATTATCAAGTTTGTGTGATTCGAGCATTGTTTTCAGATCTGCAACTTCTGTGTCTATTTTTCTGTCTGTTTGGGTGAGAGCCCGATCTTGCTGTGCATGCTAAAAAACAAAGCAAAAAAATGATGTAATTTTATCACTTTCCAGTTTATTTAGAAATTCAACCCATCTCTTCAAGTTGTATTTTTGCTTTCTCCTTAAATGCACGTTAATTTGCATTCAAAGAGAGTAAGTTCCTTCTTAGCTGATTATATCCAAGGAATTGAATAATTTGGTGAACTTGGGAAATTTGTGATTACATGTTCCTTAACACATAATCTAAAAACTGGCAGAACTGGATGCCTTCTTATCTCAATCTAACAGCATAAACATTAACTTCAATCTGTTGCTCGGCCCACTGATACTAAAGTCACTGCTGAATTTTAAGAGCTATTGAGAAGTCAAAGAGCCTCTTGTGACAAAATCATACCAGAGCATAAGGATTTATGGATCATTAGAAAAACTGAGAATTGGTCTTCTGTTGTAGAAAAGCATTTCTTCATCTTGTAATGAATTCTACCACAAATACAGCTCCAAATTCAGAATCTGATTGTGACAGAAGACAGGACTTCTGTTAAAAAATATGGTATAGAATTATTACTCAGAAGAGACTGAAAAATCCAACTTGTAAACTGAGAACAACAGCTGCTGAGCTGCTGATATTTTCAAATCAGCACTACTGAAACATTGTGAATCAGTTTATGATTTACTGCTAGACATAATCCCAGATATAATTCCCTATACGACAGAAAGGAAACAAAAGGAAGTAGTAGTGCTTGGTAAAAACTTCCTCTAAAATGAAGACAAATCAATCTAGCAATAAGTTTCTCACTGAATGTGGGGGGAAGAATTAATTTCACATTAAGAGTAGAATCTCATCTACAGAAAATATGACATGGATCAAGTTTCAAGACAAAGTGACCACTGGATAGTTCATATATACACGCAGAAGGTCTAATAATATATATGGAAGCCTTTTTATTCTGTAGGCATTTACATTAAAGTGCTTAAAGACATGAACAAGTCCAAAAAGAATACCAGGTCTATAACACAAGTACAAAAAGATTTGCTGCGTAATAATCAGCTATCAAGTTCTTACCAATTCCACTATTTCTGTCCTCATTTCAAGTAGTTTTCTTTCATTAAGCGAGTACTAGAGGGGGGGAAAAAAAAGTTAAACATGATACCGTCCTTAAACTTTCCTCCCCTTTTTTTCCACTTAAAAGTATGTTTATTTGTTTCCAAATTATGCAGAACACATAATCTGGACAAGATGATTGACTGACAACACTTGGGAGACAGCATTGTAGGATAACTGCTGTCCTTTTGGAAAGCACAATTCAGACTGGTGTTCATCCACACCTCTGAAATGTAAAGTGCAACAAGTTCATCAGACACTCATTTTCTGCAAAAACTACATATTAGTGAGCAGCTGGAAGACAGGTTGGCAGATTTGCAGTACTGAAAAACAAGGGCCTATGATTCTAAACAGTAACTCTGGAACAGTTAACTAATCCACTGAGCATAAAAGCACAACTAAGAGTGAACCACCTACTTCCTTCAGGAAGGGAGAACAGTTTTAAAATATCATATCAAACTCAGTTATCAAAGAAATGTTTAGCCAGTACTGTATAACCCACCATTTGAGTTGTTCTGACCATCATTTAATGATAAAACCAGAACATTTGTATCGCATGTTAAGCCATTCATTTGTGGATCCTCAGAAGTGGTGGCTTATTTTTAAGTTACAGCTATTGGGTTCAAGGAAAGTTAAACCCAAATTAAAGAAGCACACCTTTAAAGCAGGCTACCTTTCTGACTCATGAAAAGGCATGATTTACCTTGACATCTATAATGGTTCCTGTCCCACTACTGGAGCAATTAAATTATTCATAGACAGTTGCTAAACTGCCAGTAAATGGCACAGAGTATTAAGGTCATCAGGCACCCATCTCAGAATCCTCAGTTACACAGCAATAACCTCATCTGTTGACATTCTCACATGGAAGTCACCTTATTCTTCCTTCACTCTGGAAGCTTATTCCGTTTTAATATTAAAATCAGATTAATCTACATAAATGCCTCAGCATTGAAAAACCCTCATGAAAGATCTAGAGCTCTATTTGGATGTTTGACTGATCTGAAGTTGAAGTTAAAAGACAGCAGGCTGCTACAAATGTAGAAAATTACATAAAGACAAGTAACAGCACGTCTACAATTAATGAAAGAGTCACTAGGTTCTGCAAAAGGAAAAAGAGGATAAAAAAAGAAATTCACGCATCTAATATAAAGCTACATTTTTTAAAGTGGCAAGATGGCAGAATATTTATAAAATAATCTAATTAAAATTATGTTTAGGTAGAAATGTAAGAATTGGACCCCATATTGATAAAAGGACCATTGGACCATTGATAAAAGGACCATGACAAAATAATTTTATGGACTGAAATAATTCATCTGTTTTACTTTAAATAGATGCAGTTAGCCAAATACACATCTTCTGAATAATTTATATTCTACAAGCTTCTTTCTGGATGTTTCTTTAAAGTTTTGTTTTGTGGCTAGAACTCTCTAGGTCAGACCCAAGGATTTCAATCTTAGGTTTAAGACAGTGAAATTGGCCTTTTACTGGAAGACATTACGACACATTTGTAACAACAACAGTGCGTAAAAAAAAAAAAGAGGGAAATACAAGGCTAAACTGCCCCCCCTCTCCTGAAATTCAACAGGGAGATTAAAGTTCACATTTTTCACAGTGCAGAGAAAATTCATTTTTGTCAGATGCATCTTGAGTTTTTTAACACCAAGCTTAGAGGCACAGTGATGCATTAACACACGAATAGATATGGATTTTTGTACTGTACTTCAAGTTTTTAAATCACATCTGTACACTGCAGATGTAAATCACAGTATAAAGAGATGTGCATTGAGTAATGTAGGATTCTGTGAGAAATAAAGTATAATTAAATGATAATGCATTCAGAGTTTGAAACATTAAAGACTGTCCACATCAGTGTTGACACAGTAAGATTCTCTATCAGTACTTATTCCAAATAAAACTGAACAATAAGAATATTTTACTTTGTGCTTCAAGTTAAAGCAATTAAAGTGTTTTTCTCTTCTGAAAAGTAACTTAGTAAGAATGCACAGTAACCTTCAATTATCCTGAGTTTTATTCTCAGAAAGCTGGATATTCAGTCCTTAGTCACATTACAATTCAAGTAAATATACCAATGATGCTCTGCCTACTATAGAAAACACTGGATTACATCTCTTCCCAAAACTCAGTGTACATGCTACAACCTGCTCAGCATTCATCTGCCTTTTTCCTTTTCTGTTCATGCATGGTAGAGCCGACATTAAAGTGGGGGAGTGGGGGGAGTATAAAAAAAGAAGAGTAGTTTCCATAGAAACTATGAAATTATAGTTGCACAACAGACTACAAAGTTGGTTAACTTTTTTAAGAGAAAGTTGACATGCATAGTTGGCTTTTCCTGGGAGGCAGTCAAAATAACGTTGTATTCTGCACAATAGACAAGTCCAGATTCCAGGATCCTACATAAATATACAAGTAAACATTGGTGCCTAATTTATCACTGGTGCTGTGGTTTTATATAGGTTTTGTAAGCCTGAAGTATTGCAAAGCTTATGATCTATACAAGGAGTACATTTCATATGATGCTTTTTTAAAAACAATAGCATGAAGTATTAACCTTTAAACAAGAATTCTACCTGCTCAAATTGTACTTTATTCAAGCATCTATCATGAGCTAGCAGGCTGTTAGTCATTATAGTAAATCACCAACACAGCTGTTACCTAAACTAATCACACTGAAAAATGTCAAGGGGCATACACAGAAGATAAATGACATCTACTTGAGCAGTTCTTATTGCCAGGATTGGAGATAAATATTACGTCTTCATTACACACCTGGGAAAAGGACTGAATAAGAAATAATACTAATAGAAAAAATGTCATTAAGAGCTCTTTCAATTTAGATGATGCAATTTCATTGAGATCCTAAAAGCTACTGAAAAAAAAATCTATGAGAGCAGAACTCCAAATAAAGTGCTACAGATAATGCAAAAACTTGTTAAATTCTACATCAAAATTACCCTAATTTAAGATTACATCAATTCAGATCTACCAGATATTTCAAAGCTCAAAACAATCTGAACCAGCATCATTTACAATTAAAAAAAATAATACAGGGAAATGAAACATCTTCAAGGATAATAAATTCAAGAAATGTGTAAACTTCATTAAGCATTAGAGATCCACCAATAAAATAGAAAACCTCTAGGTAGCTGGTCAGCATGTTAAATTAAATAATATATTTAAGTGTAATGTGTTAATCCCAATATTAAAACAATATCAAAATAGATAAGATATATGAACCTAAACATGGCACCTTGCACTATATCAGCATAAGGATGAATAACTTAGATTAATACCCTCTTGAAGCTGAGTGATACTATAGGTTAGTATGAAAATGCTCCTTGGGTGAGATGTTCTTACCCAAACTTGGAAATTACTCAGTGTTGACACGCTTCCAGAAGAAAGTTAACAAAACTTACCAGTTCTTTTACTCTGCTCTTCTCTAGGTTTAGGTTTAACTTGTTATCTGCTCGAACTTTGGTAATTTCATCCTAATGGGAAAAATTGATAAAGCAGCAAGATTTTCTGTTTAATCATAAACAGAAAGAATTAGACAAACATATTGTATCTTACTTTACATATCTCATGAATAAAGCTCTCCAATTAGTGTGTATAATTTTCAAAAGTATTTCTAATCTTCCCCTGGGAAATACTGATGTTCTATTGTATGAGCTGGATCTCAGAATCAAAACTAACAATTACTTTTAACACTGAAAACAGCACTTCATTGAGAACACATCCTACTATAATTGCAGAGAATGTTTCCTGTATCCCTTAACTCTGATTTCTAGAAACCTATGCCTAGGTACACCTGTAAGTTGGATTTCTTCCATGAAGCAATCTTGATGCTCAAAATAACTTTAAAAGCAGTTTCTAACCTTCCATCTAGACTACATCTAGGGCTTTCAGAAAAAGCTAAAGACATTTTAGAAGTCAGGAAACATTTATCAGATTTTTAAGCACCTAACTTTCAAAAACTACCATAAGTTGTACACTTGCATTTTACTTTATCAATAGCTGTAAGTGATTCCTGCTTTTCTCAGTGACACCTGCCATTTTAGTGCAACCTCCTGGCAGGAATTCCAGTTTGTCATGCAGCAAACTGCCGATCAGATGAATGTGTGGGAGAAGCAAAAGATTGCTGATGTTCTGGGAGATTCTAGTTAGAACTAGATAAGCATTTCTCAAGTAGGCCAATGTCTACTAGTTAAGAGTTGATTAAGTTAGTATGAACAATAATTAGACTCAATTTCTGTGTTTGAATTTTGAACTTTAATTGGTTTATCATTAGTTGTCATTGCAACAGAATACATTACAATTTAATAAATAAAAAATTAGAAATAATTTTTCTTGAACTTCTATATTGTCTTTTTGTATGAGCAAACATAAAACAACTCGCCCTTGTGAGAATTACATTTACAGTTAAAAGTAAAATTTAAAGACATTTAGCTTTTAAGAAAAGATGACTCAGATCCTTGATGCTCTACCAGTGGATTACACTAGCTCATTTACATGCAACTAAAACTCTAAAATAAGTTACAATTCAAAAATTAGATGCCGAATGCATTTTAAAATGGTATTCTGAAAACCCAGATGCATTAAGCACTTCGTAACAGTGTGAAACACACAGGATTAGGCTTGAAAAATTTATGCTTTCCTTTTGGAGATGAGGGTGCAAATAGAAACATAAGAGAATAAGAAAGAAATGGTAAGGAGGCACTAAACCAAGTTTGACCACATTGTCAGCTAGCTTAACAAGTCCAATAGTCCAATAGTTTCATGGAAAAATCCTAGGGAAGGAAGAGTGCTCCATCCTTTCAACTAAGAAGGACATCTCAGCAGCCAACAGCAGTTAGGTCAGATGTCTGTACTCCCTACAAACAGTTAATGTTTCCCAGTTTGCAATCTTAATCACTCTTTCAAGAATGTATGTTTCTGTGTAAAGCCTGCTTATGCCTCCACACCAATTGAAATGATAGATTTAAGAGGATATTGGTTTTGATGGTAGAAGTGTGTTTGGAGTGCTCTGCAAGACACACAAAGCATAAAGAACAGAAACACAGCACTGACGCTTAAAACTTGATAAGAATAAGAATCTTGTATAACTTAACAGAGCAAGTTTTCTACACAGAGCCTGTTTTCTTGTAGTGGTCATTTACTCCCAAACAAATGGGACCAAACAAAATGGTCCCAACTAAATGGCCTAAAAAGGCCATTTAAAGACTATTTTAAGTTCTGGACAGTTAACTGGTAAGTCTTCAGAGAAAGAAAACAAAACAAAACCAAAAAACCCCCAACACTCAGAAAATCACAATTAGGAAGTGCTGTAATTTTAAAAGCATGTTGCATTGTTGATGCAGAGGCAGCCCTAAATGCAGAACTTCACTCAGCCTTAACCATCATATGGCAGCCACTTTCTGAATCTGAATTAAGGACAGGTAAGTAAAAATGCCTTCAGTTATATTTTTCTTCAGGCCTTGTACTACTCACAGTTCCTTGTCCCCATAAATGAAGTATGCATGAACTGTCTTTGCTGCAGCCCTCAGTGTACTATCAACAGCAATTTCAGTATCCTATGTATCACAACAATTAAGCACCACTTTGAAAATAAAACTTTGAAAGCAACACCTTTTATTTTTTCAAGCAAACTAGACAGGTGTTAATTCTTAATTATCTTACCATGACTTGCTTCTTTATCTGCTGGAGTTCAAGTTTTATTTTCTGGAAGAGTAGGAAAAAAAATGTGCACTTTATTACTGTATATAAAACCATATAATCTAGAAATCATACTGAATTTGCATGATCAGTACCAGTGGCTATAATCCCTAATGTGAAAAGGCAGGCAAACCAAGCATGACTATGTCCTCAGCATGTGTATAGATATATAAACAGTTTATTTTTACTGTTTACTCAGTACTGTGCACTTCCAACCAACAGCACAAGGCAGAAATTAGCAATGTCCCCACTGGCTGCCCTCCTAACACAGCCCAGGAGGCTGTTGACTGCTTTTGCCACAAGGGCTCATTCCTGGCTCGTGGTCAACTTGGTGTTTACCAGGACCCTTAGGGCCTTTCCTGCCAAGCTGCTTTCCATTTGGTCACCCCCAGCATGTCCTGGTGCCTGAGGCTATTCCCCCCCCAGGGGCAGGACTGGGCATTTCCATTTCTTCATGAGATTCCTGTCATCCCATTTCTCCAGCTTGCTGATATCCCCATGAATAGTAGCACAACTACCTGGTGTGTCAGCCACTGCTCCCAGCTTTGTATCATCTGCAGACTTGCTGAGGGTGCACTTTGCTCCATCGACAAGGTCATTAATGAAGGTGCTAAACCATCTCAGCCCCACAGTCATCCCCTTGGCTACAACATACTTTTTAACATCATTAGAAAAAAAACAGGCAAGTGATAGAATAGCACTTTCCAAGATAGTGATTTTTTTACCTCATTTTCTGAACGAAGTGCTGAAAATTCACTTTTTTCCAAAATAATCATGTCCTTTTTCACACCGCCAATATGGGACATTACTTGCTGAAGTGCAATTTCCTTTAAAAGAAGGAAGAAAAACCTCAGGACATATTATAACTATGATGCTTTTTCTCATCTGTGCCTACAAGTATGATAGGCTATTTTGGTACCCTGAAATTTTTAATTCAGCCATTTCAGATTGATTATCCAAGTTTTCAGAAGGCAAGATAAAGTGACAGTGACAAAATAAGCAAGTTAGGCTCATATGTTGGTAATGTTTAACAAAATCAGCAGTGCTAACACAGATCAGAATAATTCAATTAATAACCTAGGAAACAGTTTCTTCCAAGTCTTCAAATTCTTAAGCTAGCAAAGGCTTTAGGAGAAGTGTCTTTGAGCTAAATAAGCAAAGCTGGCTTTCAGACTAAAACTCCTCAGCACAACCATACTCTGTAATTGCCTCCTTTCTTAACTCTCCCTGCAAGGGAGTCACTGTGTTTCACTTCTCAGAATCATGCACTAATACTTTTAATTGCTCTTCTCAGTCCGTTACACTGGACTGGCAGAAGACAAACAAGAATCCTCTGTAACTTTCAAGGATGGAAAGTTTGCAGACACTGTTCTAGATCCTACACTATCCACACATGCAAACAGGGTCTGCCTTCTCTTCTCTGAAGACCTTCCTCTACTAAGTAGTCCCTTACTTTTGATGCTGGACTAAGAGCCCTACAAATCTGACACAGCACTCTAACTTCAGTTTTGTCATGAAATGCTATTCTAACTTACAGCATTGTATTTCTAAGTGGCATCTGAAGATGCCTCTCCGGGCTGACCATAAGACTGAAAAAAATGGGTCAGAGTACTGGATACATTAGAAAAACTACAGAAACAGCGCTGCATGGACACCTCTTTACTTACTCCCTGGTGTCTCCAGCTTGTTCTTCCTCTCTCTTGCCTTCAGTGAACTCAGCAACAGAAAACAGAATCTTCCATATTCTTTCTCTTCTTCATCTCTACATATACACACACGTGTATCTGTTTTTCCCTAAGGTGTTATCTAACCAATGTAATATTTCATCTTTTACATATCCAACTATGGCCTAATGATAATAGCTTGTTCACAACCATCCAAATCTTTCTTCCAGTTCTTCATTCTCATTTTGCACAAGCCCTTGTGCAATCAAAGACCATAAGGATGTACAGGTTTATCACCTTGCCCATAGTTCATGGGCTTCCTGAGCTGCTGTACAAATACTGAATCTTAATGGCAGAAAGTCACCTGAGGGGTCAAATCCAACAGTCTCAGAAAACATCTACCATCAGCAGCAACATTTTAATTCAATACAAAAAAAAAGAAAAGATGTTTACTTTCATTCAAAAAAGCTGGGCATAGGAGGCTGAGATTGCTCGCTGTAAACAACCATGGGAGAAAAGGACCCCCTAACATAATATATAGCAACACATATTTCATTAGTAAGCATATTAGGCTTTTATTTACTTTAACCCCACCATTGTCTCTGATCTAACCTGTTGTACTTTGGTGACCATGTCCTTGTAAATCATATCCAGGTTGGTGTTCATGATTTCCACTAATGCAGACACAATGACCTCTGACTGCTGAGTAGTGAACCCTGAGCAAAACAAAATGCAACAACATTCAGAGAGAGATACAAATCTGGACAGTTTACAGAAATACCACTCGCTGATACTCAGCACTGAGGTAAAACGAATGTCAGTTATGGAAGATAATAAAACATATACCTCTTGATCCAGCACTAACAAAAGAACACAACCAGTCAGTACGTCCAAGTTTCCCCACCCCAAAATTATGTCTGTGACATAGTACGGCTGCTTCTGTAGTACAGCACTATCAGCAGGATAAACACTGAGAGCTTTCTAGAGTTATTATGGAACGTCATCTCTCACATGTGGCTACTTCCATGAGCAAAAATTCTGACCCTGAAAAGCAGGTACTGACTTCTTTATACTATAAAACTTCAGTGTCACTGAAGATGTACAAAACTCAACTGAAAACAAAGCCAACTGCCCTGATTCTAGGTCTATCAGCTTCTGAGTGCCTATTAGAATAAACTAAATATATTGGCAACTATAGTAAAACACTGTCCCTAAAAACACTCTCACCTTTTCCACTTTGAAAACGTAGGAGTAAGATTGTCATGAACAAGATTTAACCATTATGAAAAGAAACACTGGCAAAAGCATGATTGTTTCATAGTAACCAGCAGTTGAGCATCAGAAATCATACCTGAGAGGAAGCTGCTTTCAATAGCTGAGCTGATATAATAGTTTACTACCACCAAAAGGCTCCCTCTCCCCTTATCCCTCCTCCTGACACTTTGAGCTGGTGCTCACTCAGCTGTTCCATGAGCTCATTAAACTAGCATCTCAGAATACCAATCAAGCAAAAAAAACTGGAGAGGTGACCTCCCCTTTTCAGGAATGGAGAGCTGTTACAAGTCAATTCAGCTGTACTGAACTTCACCTTAAGGTACCTCCCTCCCACCAGCAACAGTAATATAATCCATAATAATCTATTCCCTTATCTATGTTTTAGCATAAGAGCAGCCATATTTTATATGGTATTCTATGTTGTATCCTAAAAGCTGCATTTTACAAAGTAATCCATATTCAATCCTATTGTGATACATTGTTGCATATTCAAAGTGCAACATCCTAAATACGCAGGAATCCAAAAAATACATTTTCAACCACTACCTTGAAAACTCTGGGGTTTTTTTTATTCTCAGTTCTTAAAATTTTATTTTTCTTTAGCATTTTTAACTACCGGTAGGGTAATAAATTATTCCAAACAAAGTTGTATAAGCTTACTGTTTCCTTTTTGAAGAGAAGACAACCCTGTATGTTCTTACCCAGTATACAGAAAAGCCCCCCAAAAATCCATAAAACTCAAGCTGTAACATCGCATGTCTAGGAAAAATAACAAATTTTGTAAAGTAAAAAACCACTCAGGACATGACATTAAAAATAGCTACTTGTTTCAAACAAATTACCATTTTCTTCCAAGAGGCGTACCAGTGCATGAGTGTCAAAAAAAAGCCTCCTATTTCCCAGTAAGGATATATTCCCTTTGCTTTGCAAAGATGGTGATGCAGAGATGCTTACATCTGAAAAAAAAAAGTAAACCTGAGTTATTTTTTAAGAAAGAATACTTAATCAACGTGTTTGCTTTCCATGAGTTTCCTTACTACCCCAAATGTTTCTCATTTATGACAAAATATTTTGTGTTGAGATTATCACAGCTTGCTTGGAAGCGAAAAGGCATCCCACTAACAAGTTCTATGCCCAGAACACTTTGCCACTGCTGCCTTTCTGAGATGCCCTCCAAGAATATAATGTTCTAGGAAAAATCCCACCAAGCACTAGGGTCCTAAATCTGTTCCTTTACCATAATCACCATGGCTGGTGGGAGCTGTGAGGGTTAAATCCACACTGTTCTTTGTTAAAGAAGCGAACCTTCATCACGTGCCCTTTAGACGAAAACTAATCGCTCACAATTTGCCATTTACTGTTTTTGCAGATAATACTCCAAACACTGAATGCCAGATTAAGACAGGGAGTAATTTCCACTGGGAGAGGAGGTGTATAAACTACCCCGACAGAACGAATGCGAGGTGGGGCATGAGGCGATTCGTCAGGAGGCAGAATCACTTGGGTTGGAGAAGACCTCTGAGATCATCGAGTACAACCTTTGACCCAAAACCACCCTGTCAACTAGAACGTGGCACTAAGTGCCAAGTCCAGTCTTTCCTTAAACACCTGCAGGGACGGTGACTCCACCACCTCCTTGGGCAGCCCATTCCACTGTCCAATCACCCTTTCTGAGAAGAAATTTCTCCTGATGTCCAGCCTGAACCTCCCCTGGCAGAGCTTAAGACTATGTCCTTTGGCCGTGTCGCTTGCTGCCTGGGAGAAGAGACCGACCCCCTCCTGGTTAAAACCTCCTTTCAGGCAGTTGTAGAGAGTGATAAGGGTTCCTCCTTTTCTCCAGGCTAAGCACCCCCAGCCGCCCCTCATGGCACTTGCGCTCCCGCCCCCTCGCCAGCTGCGTTGCCCGACCTCCCTGTCCCCTCAGACGGTGTATTTCAGAGCTCTCACCTCTCTCCCCGCGGTGCCGCCGGCTCCCCGCGCCGCTGCCGCCGCCGCCCCTTCCCCACACGGCGCCGCCGCCGGGGCCCGGGGGCGCTGCGGGCGGGCGCCCACAGTCGCCGAGGCAGCGACGCGGGGGGGACGGGGTCGCGCCGCGGTCACGTGAGGCGCCGTCCGGGCCGCGCGGTCGCGGCCGCAGCAGCAGTAGGAGCAGCGCGCGCCTCCCGCCGCTCGCGGCCGTGGCCGCCTGGCCCCCGGCCATGGCCGCGCCGCCCGGTCCCGACCACGGAAAAGGGCGGGGGAGGGAAGGCCGCCGCTACTGGGATGCCATCGCTGCGCACACGCCGCCCCGGCGCCTCGCTTCCGCCACAGGCGCCGTCCCGCTTCCGTCTCCGGCTCGTAGCGAAACACGGCCGCTGACGCCGCGAGCCACGACGATTAATTCTATGGCTCACGCGGCGGCCGCGGCGAGAAGAGCGGCGCGGGCGGGCCGGGCCTCTGGGGGACGGTGCTTGCGAGGGCAGTGCGGACGCGGCACGGCGGAGGCGGAGACTCTCCTGGCCGCATAATCATAGAATCGCGGGATCGTCAAGGTCGGAGGAGACCTTTACAATCATGCAGTCTAACCGTCAACCCAGCACTACCACTGTAACCCCTAAACCACTAAAGCACATCACCCAGCGCCAGATCCCGGCGCCTCTTAAACACCTCCAGGGATGGTGGCTGCACTGCCTCCCTGGGCAGCCTATTCCAATGCCTGACCACCCTAAAAGTGAAAATTTTTTTCTAGTATCTAATCTGAATCTCCCCTGTCTTGGTTTAAGGCCGTTGCCCCGGGTCCTCTCCTTGGTGCCCGCTGCCCTGTGGTGTGCTGGGCTGCCAGGAGTTAGCCAGGAATGGCACTGGCTCTGCTGGGCTACTCCCATCCCTAATTTAAGGGGAAAAAAATAGAGCATTTTGGCAGGGAGGTTTGTCCCAGTGCTGCAGGACAGGAATGATCCGCTGCCTCCTATCTGACCCCTGACTCTTTCCTGAGTAACAATTCTCTTCCCTCGGACAAAGACAGACTTTCAGCAGAGAAAAGCGCATTTCATAGAATCATCAAGGTTGGAAGAGACCTTTAAGATCATCAAGTCCAACCATCAGCCGAGCACTACCATTGTAACCCCTAAACTGCTAAACCAGACACAAACAGTTTGGGACAAAACCTGTTGCTCTGAAGTGGGAATTAGATTTCAGGGCTCAAAGTTATTAACTAAGTAATGTGCAGCAGTGGGCAACTCAGTGAGTCTGGGAGTCTGGAGCCTTAATCATTGAACAGTTGCCCTAAGCATTAGAATAGATCAACTGTGCTGTGTGTTTGGTTCTGCCAAAAAGACATGTTTCCAGAAAATAAAAGAAAAATCATGTTTTCCTTATGGGCTGTTGTTAAGACACATGTACTTAATGTTTGTAGGAAATTAATAGGAGAAGAAATCAGTTCATCCCACTGATGTTTTCTCCAGGAAGCATTTATTTTGGAGCAAGTTGATTTTTTCTGTTAAATACATAGTCACATACACACAAAAACCCCAAACCACCAAAAAACACACCTTTTCTTCTTCCTACCAGAATCAATAATTACAATAAATCAGTAACATCAGTAAAACAGATGGAATCATTCAGGTGTATCTATATAAATGTAAAGGTAAGTGACCCACCATGGGACATAGCAGTGCCACAGCAGCACAGCTTGTCATTGCAGCTGGGACAGTGCATCTACACAAAGCCAGCGTCTGCAGCAGCACCTCCCTCCAGCTGCTGTGGTGATAAAGCAGAACAGTAGAAGCCATGACTGTTTTTACAAAATAATTTATAAATATTACTCCAGTATATCAGGAAGATGTTATTATATTCTCAGACTACCTGAACAGCCATTTCTCAAGCCACTTTCACCATAAACATTCAGGGACATTGGTCCCTGCACAGCTATGTTTGTTCTCATGGCAAGTAAAAGCAGAAACTTATCTAATGTGCATTGCATCTGCTTGGCTGTTGTATGCACATTGCCTCGCATTACCATGGCAGTAATGCTGACATTTGTGAGCCTGCAGTTGTCTTTTCATCTATGAATGATCAGAAACTAGTGCAGTGTATTTTCTTTGATACTTTCTTCAATGATCCCTTTCAAAGTCCTGCACTTGCTATGGCAATTGAAAGGCAAAACTATGACTACTGAAGTGTCTTCTTTTATATCATCTGCCAGTCTGCATTTTGTAGTTGTCTTCTGTGTTTGGACACAAGGGCAGATAATGTGTGCAAGAAGTGCCGTACAGATGGAGGCTCTAACTGCAACTGGAGCCAGCCCATTCACGGTCAAATGCGCCCACACATGCTGGTTATCACACAGTGCCCCTTTTCATCTTCTCTAATGAAAGCAAAGTCACCATTATGAGCTACAGAGATCTCCTAGTGCCACTGATTTTCTATCTTTGTGTCAGAGATCAACTTTTTAATTTTTTTTCTCTTTCCAGTGTAATGTTGCCAGGTTAAGGGAGGTGATTCTCCCCCTCTACTCAGCTCTTGTGAGACCCCACCTGTAGTACTGCATCCAGCTCAAGGGCCCTAAACATAAGAAGGACATGGACTTGTTGGAGTGAGTCCAGAGGAGAGCCATGAACATGATCATAGGGCTGGATCAGTCCACCTACAGAACAGTCTGAGAGAATTGGGATTGTTCAGCCTGGAGAAGAGAAGGCTCCAGTGAGACCTTATAGCACCTTCAAGTACCTAAAGGAGGCCTACAAGAAAGATGAAGAGAGTCTATTTACAAGGACATGTAGTGACAGGACAAGGGGTAATGGCTGTAAACTTGAAAGAAGGTTGGTTTAGATTAGATATTAGGAAGAAATTCCCTACTGTGAGGGTGTTGAGACACTGGAACAGATTGCCCATAGAAGCTGCGGATGCCCCATCCCTGGAAGCGTTCAAGGACATGTTGGATGGGGCTTTGAGCAGCCTGATGGAAGGTGTCCCTGCCCATGGATTGGAACTAGATGGCCTTTAAGGTCCCTTTCAACCCAAGCCATTTCGTGATTCTATGATCTTCCAGATCCCATTTGGACCTTTTCCATGTCAAAGATTGTTATGTACTAACCAGTAGGTAGATTCACTGAGGTCTGGAAGCCCCTTTAGTAGGCTGCAGTAGCTTCAGAGCTATCTATTTCAGTAACTGGGCATCGGGGACTAATTTCTGCATGAAGAGGAACAAATAGTGTAGTAGCAAGCCAGGAGAGGGCAGGACAAACAACTTTCTGCTATCTCATGATTCTAAGTTGCTTAATGCTTGGCTTTAATCTAGCTGTTGCCCCTTGAAAGCCATTAGGTCCTGCCTAAAGACAGTAAATGAAACAAATGCTTAGTGTCCTGAAAACTTGATCCCTGCAGGCACACAGTGTTCACTGATCTGCAGAGTTATAAGCCCCTTGGTTGTAACAGTGAGTTCTGCAGAGAAAGATTAAGAAGTGGTGAATGACCTTAAAAACTGGGGTAACAGAAATGGCAAAGTAATGCAGAGTGCAAAACAAGGACTAATTACAATATCTGCTGTACTTTTAGGTGAAAAGTGACGGAGGGTAAAATGAGCTCTGGGACATTAGTTGACCCACCAATGTGCTATGGCTGCAAGGAGAGCAAATGTAACCCAAAGGTGTATCAAGCAGGATATTTTCAGTGGTTCATACAGAAAGTTTCATTGACCTTTGAGTATAATGTAATTTCAAATGCAAAATACCATTCTGGTCACTTCAATACAGTAATGTTGAATTCATATTCAAGCTGGGATCCTTGTGTAAACAGGAAAATGAAAGGGAGTGAAGTGTCTTTTTTGTTGCAGGTGACTAAAAAGAAACTGGCTCTAACAGCTTTCAAGTGAATATACAAATGATAGGGTGCATTTTGAGTAATTTCAGTGCTGTTATATCAAGGATGAGTGTGCCCCAGTGGTTTTAAAGCAAAGGCAGCACCCAGCATACTGAAGGTGGAAAATAAAGTTATGCCATTGTTTTCCTTGTCTACAACAGATAATAATTTTAAGTGTTCAAAATCTTCTCCCATTCTTTTCAGGGGGAGACATAGGTGAAGTCCCTCCTCTGTTATTTTGTTTTCTTTTTAGAGGAGAAATAAGTGATGAGTATGTAATTTCTTCCATTATATTTGTTTACGCATGAGAACAGGTATATTGTTTGTAATGAAGAAAGAATCGCTGAGGAATAAAGCCAAAATGATCCTACCCATAGATGGCAGCAGTAACTGCTAATGGTGCTGCCTGTCAGTGCCGCTCCAGTTCAGTCTTGGGACCCAGACAAGGTTTAAACCAATTGACCTGATCCTCTGAGTTGCTAAACAGCCATTCCAGAGATCTTAAAATGGGGTCATGCACTGAACTCCTTGAAGAAACCAACAGCAGAATGTATCTCACTGGAAGCTGTTTCAATTGCCAGAAATAACCCTGCTGTGAATTCTTGAAGGAAGGAGGTATAATATTTATTCAAGTGCTATGGTTGACAACAGTAAGAAATGGCATCTATATTAGAATATTAAATCTTTCTAGGTTCTCATCAGACATGTTTTTCCTGTCCAATAAACAGATAAATACCGTTTGTGTTTAAAGCTATCAAAACTGAGTGCCTTACAATGGAGGACAATTTGGACCAATATCCCTTTCTGCTAACCCAAGACTTACCTTGTATACAAAATATTTATGTATTCACTGCCTTTGGCTGAATAAAGTCATGAGGAATCGTTGTCATGACACAGAAGGGCAGCAGCAGCTGCTTCAGATTGCCATATGCAGGAAGACAGAAGGGAGGAGATTGTCCATAGGAGTTACTTATTTTTTATCTTTACACACAGGGCATCATATAAGTTATAAATAAGAATTTCTTGTCCCCAGAACCCTGGTCTTATTTCTTTCCTAAAGGAGTCCTGCAGTGTGATTGTCAGGCAGGACTTTCCATGCTGCATTTTAATTGCTTCTTGGAGATCTTCTCATACTGGTAGAAGATTCAGAAAAAAAATTTAATTTCCAAGTAAGTGAAAAGGGAGGGAGTAGATTGGAATTTGGGACTCACCTCTGTGGGAAAAAATCTTTTCTCTCTGAGGATAGTTGTGCATGGGCTTTTTAACTTTCTGGAAATGCATTTATTATTTACAGTTTTTCCCAGGTATCTCAGGCAGGGCAGTGCAAATATACAAGACAAAGTCACCAGCCTTTGTGTGCTTTTTAAGAAGGACATAATATGCTGTGAAGAGAATTAGGATCAGCAGCAGTGTGGTGGTGTGTGCAAGGATGCATGAGCCATCTGGGTGTGTTGCCAGCAGTTTTAAAGTTTTACCACTGTCGTATGAGGATAGTAATACTGTAGTGGCCTCCGGTGTAGCAGGCATTGTGTGCAGTGCAGAAAGTGTGGTTTGAGGGAAGATTTCAAGGAGGAGGCAGCGTAGAGGGTTTTGTGGAATAGTCCAGCGGTACTTTCTAGGCATAAATGTGTGAAAGAAAGATTACAGGAGTCAGTAGGCAAAAATGTCCATGGAGGGTACAGATATGAATGTAAAATGGTGAAAAAAGGACAGAAGAGATGAACATAAAGATTTGAAAAACACTGAGAACGCATAGTGAATATAGTACAGATACAGAGCTGAAGATCTACCAACCGTGATGCAGCTGGGAGAGAAATGGGGAAGGACCCTTAAGGGAGCCAAAGGCATCAGAATAAGCACCAGGCGACTGGCAATAGCAATGATATTTTGTACTGGGATGAGGGATTAAAATGGATGTCAGAAAAGCTTTGGGTTTTCATGTAAAGAAAGGAAGAGGCTGACGTAGGGAAGGGAAATGGAGGTGAAAAGTGGATGGCCGTTACTTGCTGTTCATTATCCTGTGAGACAGTTAAGCAGTGAGTCAATTATGATACCAAGCAATTGTGTAGATAATGAGTTAAGCAATGAAGCAGTTATACAGCAAATCATTTCTGATATTAAATAAAAATGGGGAAAATCAACAGCAATATGAATCAATTATGCAGAGAACCAAAGTCAGTCAGTTAAGTAGAGAAACAGTTATAAGGCAAGAGAATGAATAAATTAATTATGAAGTGGGACCATAATGTTGAGAATTAATTATGAAGAATCTTCCTTTGTGATAAGGGGCAAGATGTCTGAGGGAGCTTCATGCACAGGAAAAAAAAAATCCAAACCAAAACCATAAAAATAAGTGCAAAACTAATGAAGATACAAGTCCTGCACCAGTTCTCAGACCCTTTGTGATATCCTCTCCTCTGCTTCTGCAATGGCTTCAGCATCTATTGCAACACAGGTGAGCCTAGTGCAAAGAGACAGAGGAGAGGAAGCCTATTTCTCCACTGTGCCTTTCTTCACTGGGGATGTGGAGGTCAGATGAAGGAAGTTCAGAAATAACTTTGTGGCTCTGACAAGTAGGATGTAGAAGGAGCCTATGATCTTCATAGCCATCTAACCTGCACAGAGAAGCTCAGGACTCTTCATGGCCCTGGGATTACTCAGAGTCACACTTCTTTGTGCATTTTCTACCTAAGAGCCTGAAAACTGGATTCTTCTCTGCCTTGCATTGGTTTCCACCTCTACAAAATAGGTGTCAACCATCAGCAAAGAAATCTTTCCATTTTGTCATCTCTCTCTACTATTACAGATGGATGAAAAACAACCAACCTGTTGGACACTGCACTCTCTGATGGTGTCAAATGTAAGCATTCTGCTTCAAGAGAAGGCTGCCTTACTTTAAACAGATAAAAATGCAAGAAAGGCCACAAGGTGGTAGAAAACAAATTTCCAAGTCTTTATTCCTGCATTATCAATGAAGTATACTGATTTATTATCTGTTCCAAGTCTAGCTGGATTCTTGAGATGGCTGGCAAAATGTCTCTCCTGCTGCTCCCAATCCCCTGCTCAGCCAAGGTTAAGGTTGTTATTTTCTGCTGCAGCTCAGAAGAGAAGTTGCAAAGAGGTCTGTCTCACCTAAATAAAACCTATAGCCTCCTCTTTGGGCAACACTGCAATGCAAGCACAGAATATTCAGGTCTAAAATATTTTTTTCACACAAATGAGTCAAGATATATGTTCAAATGCAGCAGTTAGTGTTTTATCCAACAAGGTTTTAATGTCATATTTGTTGGTTAGAGAGAAAAACAGTTATATAATATGTTTTCAAGTTGGAGTGTTTGGGTTACTAGAATTGTTTTCTGATTAGCAATGAGTGCAAGTTTAAGATGTGATGATAATACAATAATGGTAATAGCTATTCATAAGTTTTTAGCAAAAGTAGTTGTGAAACTAGTAACAGAAATTTCTTAATGTGTTAAAATGTTAAAAAGCACAATGCAGAAATATGTGAAATAGAAAAATATTACATAAAAGTAAGTTTAAAAGAAAATGGCATCTACTGGAGCAGAAGCAGGTTGATGCGGCTGGATACCATGCTGCCTTATTTCTGTTCAGCCACAGTAGAAGTGCTGTAAATTCCTATTCTCATCTGAAGTAGAGAATGTTAGCTTTAGCTCTGGGTACTTGACCTTATCTGTGGCTTTTCGTCACCAGTTTGGTGCAGCACATCTGAATCAAAACGGGCACATGCAATCACTACTAATTGCACCAGATAATCTCTAAGGCAATGTGACAAGATCCTTATTCTGAGATTCAGAGCTGCTGAAGTTAGCACTGCTTTTATGAGAACTCAGCCATGTAACTGGGCATTATGCAGATACAGTATACACATGAATAGAAAATAAACATTTCTGTGTGGAAAATATCCAGAAATTATAAAAACAAGAGATACAATTTCAGCTGCATTAGTCTGCAGCTTGTATGTTTGGTTTTGTTGTGTTTTTTTTTTAATTTTGGAGGACTATGCTGGGGAAAAGCTGCCAGACACAACTAGACATTTCCTCTTTTTTTTTTTTCTTTAAGAGATCTGGAAACAATATTATTCAGCTATTCACACAGTCAAGTTCTCTTGATCATTGCACGCGCATAAATAATTTTCATCAGGTCTCTAGGTTTTTGTAAGGTTCATGCAGAACTTGATGTCCTGGTTTGTTGGGTTATAGGGACATAGAGAGTCTGGGTTATAGGGACAACTGACACTGTAAGTAATACTCTTGTTCCTTGGCAACACCAATCAGCGTTCAAAGATCTGTGAAGTTATAGTTAGAGGGAGGAAAATCTTACCAATGTGAATCTGAAGAAAAACTCATCTTACAATCTTGTTTACAAAAACATAGAAAAGGGAGGATAAACAACTTTGTTTCCTTTCCCATAACTCTTGTGTGCTTTTTTTCCCCCTTGGCATCAAGCAATACCTTTGGTTGTAGTTGCAGTTTAGGAAATTTCTTCCCTTATCTTTGACCTGCCTCCTAGGAGCCTGCAGTAGTTGCAGATATCTTTAGTACATCTAGACTAGAAGCTGGCTCCGGACCCAAGGCTCTGTGGTTGATAATTATTATATATTGTAAGATACTGTTAAATGTACCCTCTTGTTTGATCCAAATTATTCTTTTTCCCTCCATAGAAAAATGCAAACTCTGTAGTCTGGAGGTGAAGAGTTTCTATTTTGTGTCATATTCCATAGGAACTGTAGATTGACCAAGATGGTTTTGGACATATTTTCTGTACAACTGCAATGTTTCAATTCAGAAAACTTTATCTTATAGACAGCTGCCTGTTAACTGATGCTGAAACCCCTAAAGACATGGCCAATCCAATGGCCTTGAGGACACGCAATCAAACTCCTTTTGAGTCTGAAGGCATTATTTGTTCTAGGAATGACCAATGACTCTACAGACTCATGAGGTCCGTAGTGTACTTTCTGAAATGTCAGTTACCTGTGAAGAAGTCATACAGACTTAATGAGGGCTCAGAGAAGACAGTTCATCCAAGGAATGGCACATAGGCAGGACAGACACAAGTATAAGCTACTCAAAATATCCTAGATGTTATCTAATGTTTGTTTCTTCTAATCATCTCTCAAATATGAGACCTCATCATAGACTCCCAGGGGAGATGACATAAATGGCAGAAACTGCTGTGTGACTGGGCTGGGACTCATTGCACTACAGAGCACTGTAGACTCATCTAAAAATAGGGGATGTTCACCTCTACAGCTGACATGAAGAGTGATCCCTGTCGGGGTGCACTTGGAGTGACTCACAGAAGGACTGAGATACAATTAACTTTAAAACCATAAAAGTGACATAAAATAAATGCCTGTTTATTTGGAAAAAACATTAAAATGTCGACATCACCTAGTGCTTTCCAAAAATAAATGTGAGGCCAAAAGACCTGGAAGAAAACATCTTTAAATTGTAATAGATAACTGCTGAAGTATTCAGAAAGAGAAAGGAAATTACCAACTAAGAGCTAACCTCCATTTCTTTAGGATTTCACTAGACCACAATTCCTTTCTAAATAAAACGCAAATCACCCAGAAAACACAACTTCTCCCCCCTACCCAGAAGTTATTATGAATTAATACTATGTCTGGAAGAAGTAACAGGTTTCCTTTTTCTACTGAACAATAGTCTAGGTTATAACATTTTGTAACGTTTCCAGATAGAAGAAAGCAATTCAATAAAAGATTTTGCATCAGTAAGGTCATTTGGGGACATAATTATCTGTGAAAAACATTGCATTTTTGGCAATATGTGAAAAGAGATTACAGTTCTGGGTGCCTAATTTTTTGTGGTGTTTTTGAGGTAGGTCCTTCTCGTGTAGAAACCTTTCTCTCCTGCACTGTTTTTCAAGTGTCAAATTTCATTGCATTTAAGAAGAGTACGCAATGTAACAGATGGCAAAAATGCCATTGAATAATTTTTTAATAGCAGAAAGCTAATTGCTTGTCAGCAGAAAATTCCTTTTCTAGAACTGGCAGAAAACCACAGAATATCTGTATTGTTGCTGAAAGGTTCAAGCTAGTCAATTCTGTAAAAATCTGACAAAAGTAGTCTTTGCATTCATATAAATATACTTAGGGAAGGTACAGCTGCTGAAATGAGTACCTAATTGATGTGAAATGCTGCTGGAGTGCCCAAATGAAACAACAGAATTTAAAAAATGAAATTACCTCAGTTGTGACTTGGCCATCAGATGAATCAAGGTTCTCTGGCTTTTGGAAGAGCTTTGTATTAGTTTATACACACTGAAGATTTTCATTTTGCATCTTTTCGTTGACAGTATTATGTAGCGATGTACTCTGCCTGCTAAATATTAATGAATGTTCCTTTTGGCACTGCTGTGAGAAATGGCAATATTATTATAATTTCTGTATTACAGATGTAAAGCCCCTAAATTATAGTCTTTTTGACTTTTTTTCATGTATTTTTACCAATAAAGTAAAGTCCCTACAATTTAGTAGGGCAAGTAGAAACTCAGTGTACATTTAAATTATCTTAGTTTTGTTAAGGTTACTGTGAATGTCTGAAGAAGTTTGAAATTTTTTGCTTTATATGCTTTTCTCTTGAAGGAATGGTAGTCCCAAACATTAAATCTTATAAACCTTAGCTCAGTTCCTTAAACTTTGTAGTCACTCTTCTTATCATTGAAATGGGACCTAATGCTATTTCTGGGCACTGTTTCAGTAGTGGAGCAGGTTCCAGGTGTGTGAGTTTCAGTTCTGTGAAGTGTTTCAGCTCCTTTTGCCCTACCTCCTGTATCATACCTGCTCATAGTACCTACAACTATCTGATGCTGACCTTGAGAGGATGGCAGTGGACTCCCCAGCATCAGCAACATCTCCACCTGGATGGTTCTTCTGAGCATTTCCTCCAAAATCCAGGCTGAGCACATCCTTATATAGCTCATGGCATCTGATGAATGACACTAGTAAGTGAGATAGATGTGGATGCATTTTTTAAACAAAACAAGGTAAAAAGTTTTTATATTTAAAAGAAAACAATTTATATTTAAAAAAAAAGAAACCCTAAATACTGCCCCTAAGGAAGATCCTCAACTTGCAGTGCCTGACAAAACTAATCAGCCTGAATGACTGTATCATTAGGGGTTTACAGAGTACAATGTTGTGTTCACAAAGAACATCACCTAGAATATGATTTTAAAACTTTCAGCAGAACTGGTTCCTTGAAGTATTTAGATTTTTTTGTATAATTGTAATCCAAAGAAATACTTTGAGATACAATAGAAGCAGTTAGCCATTATTTCTACCTTAGTAGAGACCCCAAACTAGCAAGCACCCAGTAATTTTTGTTGTATCTTTACTTTCCTACATAGCTGTTGATGGGAAAATTATCTCAATAATTTCAGAGTGTGAGTCTTGTCCTGCTTAGTTTGATATGATATTGGAGACATGAATAGCTGGAAGAATAGATATAATTTATTGCTTGATAGGAACACAGAGGAGCAATTTAGGGAATCTCATACCCACTGATACCAACCATCTCCACTGTGTCAAGAAAGTCACTTGAAACCTGAAGGCTTTCCATCAAGTTTACATCTGGCCTTCAGGCCCTGGAACTCATCAAGTCCTCAAAGTCTGGAAGACCTATCTGTTGACTTTATGGGTTCAGTATAAATACCCTTTTTCCCTGAACATGGCTGTGATGGGGGCAGAATCTCGCTGGTATAGAAATGTGATTCCAGCTTTTCATTTGCCAAATGTATTTTTAACTACTTATTTTTGAGTGGCTGCTCTGCACTTTGCTTTAGTGTTATTTTTATAAAGATAATTTGTAGCTGTGTAAAAGGTGCTGAGGGTGCACTTCCAGAACCTTTTTGTACATATGCAAAAATAATGAATAAATAAATAAATGCTCCTTTCACATGACCTCATCAAGAGCAAAGCCAAATTCCTGCAAGAGAAAGCCAGCTGAGCAGAATTTTCCAAGTGCCTGTATTTCTATTCCCATTGCATCTCAGGGCCCTAGTCACAGACTGGGACATTACAATGCTAAGTGCCACGCAAAAATAAAAAGGATGTCTTTGCTCCAAGGGGCTTTTATAACAGCAGTAGTTGAAACAGAGCAATATCTGTCAGTAGGACCCAAAAACATTCTTCTGAGTGTGGAAGTGTGTATCAGCACTTTCTTTTTATGCAGGCTCAAGGACAGATGGGATCAGTGTGACAACATCTAAAGTTCCGTTTCAGCTACTGTGTACAAACTTATAAATGCTTCAGGAGAACCAATCTGTACACTTGCTGTACTTTGAAGAGGTAAGTTACAAACCAAATGCTAATCAGCCAACTATGCAGAGATGAAGTGGGGACAGTCAGCTCAGGTTTTCAAGTCAACATTGCTGAGGGATTTTGCTTATGTAAACACTTGTGATCTTGTTTTCTATGTCTGCAACCATCTGAGGTTTTGCATAGCTGCAGACTGAACATCTGCATAAATCTGAATGAAAGATTTAAAAACAAATAAGAAGATTATGTAGCAAAACTACATCTTTGTTGCAGAATTTTAGAGCTCAGACGCAAAAAATCAGACACATTATATGAAACTAACAATACCAAATTGTGTTTTCAACACATATAATCCATCTGGACACTAACTTTTATCACCTGTATCTTCAGGTTTGAGCTGAAGGTGACACACTGCTAGGAGCAAGGAAATCATTATGAATTGTTAAGCTAGTATTGAAGACACTGCGTAGTTCCAGTAAATGGATTGTAAGAACATATATTTGTAGAGGTAAAGGAAATGGACTCATCTCTCAAATCTCATAGTGGTGGTGATGGAGCCCCAAGGTTTAACTAGTCTGAAAGTGACAGCTGTGCTTTCATTAAGAGAAAAGGATTTAGCTCATGGTTCCCTGTGGCAAGTGACAGTCCTCAAATTTGCAGGAGAGCAGGAGACTTTGGGGTCCTACACGCTGAACTTTTATTCACGCAGTCATGCCCTAGCAATGACTGCACCTCAGGTCTTTTGTGATATCCTCCCAGGCTGTGATCATGCCCTACCATGTGCCTTTCCTTGTGTATGCACATGAAGTTAAGAGAAATGCATGACCTGAGGCTGCACAGGAGGAAAATAAGCACACCTCTTGTTTATCAAGTGGAAAAAAGAAAATCTCTAAAAGGTGATTTTACACATTGATTATCCCTTGGCAAGACACATGCATTGTTAAAATCTCTCTCTCTTACACATCCCCACACCCCCACCCTGTTTTTTCATCTCCCATGACTTTGGGGGAATGCCATTAACAAAGGCAGAGACACAAATCTGGGAAGTTTGAGAGTGGGGAAGAACTAGAAAGGGAGTTGCAGCTTTAAATTTCTACCTCTTTTCTTTTCATTACTAGCACCTAGAGTCCTGAGTGGCACTGGGCCTCGTTTCCAGAAAGTACAACTAAATGCAAGACAGTTTACACAAAATCTCAATTTTTACCCAATCGGGTAAAATGGAAATATTTTTTGATTAACCAGAATTAAAACATTTTTGTTCAAATGAATCAAAGCATTTCATGCTAGATCAGAGGAAAACAAATCTGGAGTGCTAATACCGATGTTCTGACATCAGCCAGTTTATCTCTAGATCAGGATCTTCACCTAGATTAAACCCTGGTACTATACCAGGCAGATTGCACTAGCAATGTACTGGCAGATTGCACTAGTCCAAACAAATTTGTTTGCTGGAGCTTGTGCAGAGGGAAGGGGATAAGGGGAAGGAGGCCCTTGGGCCATTCAGCCTGGTTCTGTTTGGAGAGTGTTGAAACTTTTCAGTGAAATTAAAATGCAGATGGAATTGGTTTTTTTGAATGCTAGAAGTGCATCTGGAAAGTAACTGGTGGGTTAAAACTGCAGATGAAAAGCTGAGGGCACTTGCACCAATTAAGCAGTCTGGAGTCTTTCAGAGAATGAGCAAAAAAACCCACATTTTAAATACAGTGAAAACACCAGGCAAATATATCTCTGTAGCTTTTTCCTGGCACTTTATTTCATCAACCAGCTAGTGATACTAGTGTTCATATCCTACATACCATTTTTTCCCAATTATATTTCTTTAAAAAGAGGTTTTAAAAGGTTTTTAAAAAAGGTTTAAAAATATGTAGAAATGAATGACTCATGAGCCAATATCAGCAGGCCCCTATTTCAGGGTGTCAATTAGATGGCTACTTTTGCACTGATGGGTGGTTGACAATACACAGTTAAAATCACTAGTGGCCTCCTCCGCTTCTTCCTCCATTAGCTTCTATTGTCTTTAACATAAGCCTTGGTAATTCTTCCAGTGATTTGTATAAATAATAATTAGAGTTCAGTAATCCTTGTTATAGCATAGCCTAATTAGTCTCTGTAGCTGACTGATGCTTTTTAATCATGAAGATAGAAATGAATTAAATATAGGATAAACAAAAACCTCTTACGAAACAGCTTTCTCTTCAACATAATAAAAATGTTTCTCAAGGAACTACAGAAAAAAATCACTATTTTAAAAAGTATTTTAACTTGTTTTCCTGGGCAACTGCCAATTCCTAATTTGTTGATATTTTTATTTTTTCTCTCTGAGGTTTCAACTGGAAGATGCACCATGTCTTGAAATGTAGATAACATTTTTATCCTTAAGTAATCTTCTCCTAAGAATGATGCTGCATACATAAAACATCTGACATACAATAGACCAAACTAAGCTCTTGTACAAGTCTCTTAAAGTCAATGGAGTTACACTACGAATGAATTTGGCCCAATAAAGTATCCTGGAGAATAGAGCCTATCAGATTCCATACAAGAAAATAGAATACCGGAGCTGCACAGTTGGGCAATTTAATTCTATTTTCATTTTAGCTTGAAGGCTTCTTGCTCGCTGGTTTCTATCCTGCATAGGTTTTTATACTGCAGTCATCACCACAATATGAGTACCTTCCAATAATGCATTAACTAGTGTGACTAACATCTGGTACAAGTTTGTTTTCCCATCTTCTCTACTGCACTGAGAAGTTCTGTTTACAATAAATAATTATCATGAGGAAAGGCACTTGTCCATTAAGATTACTAAAAAGAGGAACAGCATTTTTTACACAGATAATCAAATACTTAGGGGGAAAACACACTTCTTTTCTACAGTTCAGAAATACAGCTTTAAACCTATAATGTTTAAAAAGTACTTTCTACAGATGTCCCAGGAAAAACACTTTGCAACACTAATAGGTTCCTAACGCCTTTCTGTATCCAGAATTGTTTCAAGGTAAAACCTTGGAAGAAGAAGCTGTGTTGTCAAGCAGTAGGAGTCAAAGTGGCTCACCTCCTTGTGGAAGATGCTTGGCCATTTCTGAGACTGGCAAGTTGAGAGCAGAGCAGGAGGGGTGACTTTAAGGCTTCAATCATGGGTACTCAAGTGCCAGCTGGAGTAGGCAGCACAAGTGTGCATGCGGCCCCTCTTCATCCAGAATGGGAAGGAGTTGAGTAAACCATTCACACAGTGAAATCAGAAATAAAGGAGAATTTGGGATTTGAGCAATCTCCCTTGTGAATGAACAGTGCGCTTTGCTCAAGACACAAAAAGAAATCTTAAAAAGATTAAAAAAAAAGATGAAGATGTGATCAGAGAGAGCAGAAATAATATGTTGCATTAAGTGGCTTAAAGCCATTCAAACCCCAGGCTTAGTTCTTCTGATACATCTAACAGATAAATCATGCTGTTGTTTGATAGTCTACATTTGAATTTTATACTTCAAATTGAGATGAATCCTAGCAAGCATAGGAGTCGTTACTCCCTAATTTGAATTCAGTTGAATAGCATCTGTGCTGAGAGGCTAATTACACAGATTTTTCAGTGGTCTTTATATGAAGTATTTCCTCTTTTCCATTTAAGAAATGAGGTTTTTGTTAGCTCTGCAGATAACCATAGTTCAAATTCACGCCTATCATTAGCATCTTCTTTATGTTTGTTGTTGTTGTTTTTCCATCAGGTGTTTATATGAGTTTGATTCCATCTTCTTACACAGGGCTGCAAGATAACAACCCCAGTTTCTCCTAACAGTCATTTCCTTGGGTTTCTGTTCCAGCTCTTTCATCACACACTGCCTCTCCCTGCAGAGTCTAGTTGCTCCTGCAAGTCTCATCTCTGTTACTGCAAAAGTTTCTGCTGGCTTTGGGTTCTCTGTGATATGATTTATTTCAGTAAGATATTTAGAAGACAGTAATTTAAACAAAAATAAAAGTAGAAGAACTGGGAATCTGAAATACAAGATGACGTTGCCTCCAGTCTAATCTACCTTGGAAGATTGTCTGGGAATGGTTCAAACCACTTTGATGAACTGACTTCTTAGAGGGTGAATCGGTACAAGTATTTTTCATCCGGCAGTTTACACTGAATAATTGATGGCTCTGAAGACCTGTGTGTGTGTTTTCTGCTACCAGGCAGGATCAGTCCAGCTCCTGAGAAGGTGGTCAGGGTGTGGAAAATTACTGGCATCACAAAGAAACCGAAGCTGATAACATGATGTTAGAACAGCAATGGCTTTCTCCCTAGTGCTGAAAAGAAACCATAATCTCACCTGAGTTACACTACTGCTACTCCAAAGATGCCATAGAACACAGAAACTTGCCTAATGAGTGGAATATTGCAGTCAGTACTTTCAAATGACATATACAATGTACTTCAGATGAGCTGTGATTTATTTCAATAGATCCTATACCTTTGAATCCTATATTTTATTACTGAACCAATCCACAAGATCAGTCTTCATAGAAATTTGTGATAATTGCTATAAATGTTGGATTAAAATAGGACCAGAATCTGCTGTTAGTAACATGCATCTCCTCCTCTTCACTCCTGAGGGACCTGCAAACACAGAACACCCAGCTCAACCTTCCTTTCTTATTCACTTTTAGCTTGATGTGTTTTTTCTGTTTATTATTCTCTCATTTGTGTTAGAAAAATACATTCTTCTCCTTGCAATAAGAATTATACTGATTATTTATTCTAGATGGAAAGAGCCATCCTGCATTGTTTTTATCCAGGGGCTTGCTGGTGAATGGAACAGACCACATTCTTAAAAATAAACTGAATTCAGAAGTATAGAGTTAAAGGCAGGAGCATTTCAAGAAACAATTAGAACCCATTTTGAAAACACAAAGACCTAAAAATAAAGCAAAGCAGACAGCCTAAATTGGCTTTGATCCCCTGTCCTCCAGCCCCTGCTTTTTGATCTGTGATTCTTCAGTGAGGTAAAAGAAAGTTTTTATCAAAAATATCCCTATCATTTAGGCACTGTAATAACCTGCAATCTACAGGCTTTCAAGACTCAGACAGGTTAGGTAATCACCTTTTGTTCAGCTCCTCATTCTCTATGATTTTCATTCTAAGCACCTAAGACGGAATGTCACAGAGATCTATGGGTTGATTTCTACTTGAGCTGGTTTAGATCACGCTAAGTGCTGCAAACATGTCTATTACTATGTTTAAAGATCTCTCTAATGAGGAGCGGTATATCAGTGATTTTTACCTCTTCTGTTACCATTATCCATGCTAATAAAGGACTCCAAGATTATCTCCATCTCTTGTCAAAAGCATTTTGTTTTCACATGTTCCATATAAAATTTGGTGATGAATTGTAAAATGCAAATGAACTGTGGCCAGGTAGGTAGATTTATCTTATCATACCTTTATGACAATTTACTTAATCATTTTATTGCTTGAACTGTGAAAATTGCATTGAGCTGCTGTGGAAATGCAGCAGAAGGCTACAAGAATGCAGGATGGCAGTCAGCACCTGTGGAAGGTAAAGATGCTTTGTATTGCTGCTGTAATCTTAAGGGGGAAAAAAGGGATGATCTAAAAAATCCCCCAAAGGCTCATTAAGAAGCATTCTATTTGCACATAAGTGTATTGTGCTAAATTTACTTACTAATTTTGATGTCAACAGCGACCAGTACTAATGAAAAGCTTATGCAACATCAGTGAATTTAGTGAAAAAAGAATAAAAATAAAACAGTAATTTTAAGTAGTTAGATTACACCAAACTGTAATTACTAATTCAAGATTACACAAGACTGTAATTAACAGTTCAGTGTTACAAACTCTATCAAAAGGCAAATGATGACACATTTACAGTATGTACAAACACCATTGCTATCAAAGTTTTAATACCATGTCTTTTTTTCCTTTCTACTAGTGGTACAAAAGGCTTACGTAAACTAGATGCCAGCAGAGAGATCTGGCCAAGTTAATGTTATCTACTGTGTCCCAGTACAAGACAGGTCTTAAGATGCTGCTTAAATTCACCTCTCTCAAAAAATAAATTTCCTAAACATACGCTTGACAGCAGCATGTGCTAAGACCACATTTCTTACAGTAGCATACACGGGAATATTTTTCTGGCTTAGAACCACAAGGATACAATCCACATTTTAAACCCCTTCCAAGCAAGGCAAATAAGAATTTAGTCACCTCACTAACAGGAATGTTATAATGTAAACCACACTTCTCTCCAAACCAGATCCAATAAAAGGAGGACAATTTTTATTCGTGTGTGGTCAGGCCCTATGGGGAGACTACTATGAAGATTCAGGGCTGATCTGGTTCCACAAGACTGTGAATTGCCAGACTTTTATGGAACTTCTAATTGTATTTTAAAAAGATGACTAGGGATACCAGTCCTAAGAGGGGATTACTGTGATTGTGTAACAATAAGTTAATGTACTGTAATATTTAGACAATAAATTAGAAGCAAAATGGGAGCTCATCAAAGCAAAGACAGCTGGAGGCCAACTACAGGATTATCTAGTGTAGTAGACTGTCCAAAACCCAAATTCAAACAAATATTCCATACAGAAATGCTGACCCTAAGGGACTTTTCACATTGAAGGCAATATTAATTTCCAATCCCTTTCTAGACTCCACTTTCCACTGTGGGCTTTTAATACTGCTGCGCCACGCACAGTAGCATTTTGCCTGAGAGAAGTGGCAGGGCATGAGGACTATTAAGTAGAGTCATTTAGAACAATAAAAACAGTGCTCAACAGGGAGCATCCTTGCTGCAGGAGGACTCACCTGTGAAGACTCACAGGACCCAAATCTGTCTCCACCTCCTTTCCTTTTCTCTTTGCAGTTTCAGGGCTGGCTGGCTGGACAGCATAGACTGAAGTGTTGGCAGCAGAGTGAAAACCTTCTACTGTGTACATGGATTGCTGTTTGGGATCAGGCCATGAAAGAGGAATATCTAAGTAAGACAGATGCCATGGCACTGGGCAGTGGGAAGCTTTCAGAGAGGATCATACAGTTACAGTGCTGCCCTCATCGATTAACTGCCTCAGCTTGTGCAGCACAACTCACTGATCCTAAATTGCATCATTTTGCATTGGAGCATTTGTACACGTGTATTACTGCATCATACCGCAGCTTTTGTGCTTGATGTTCTCCGTCGCTTCTGGCTCAGAGATTGCCCCATTCTGGTGGGCAATGACTTGGCTTCAGCCTCAGTTATTGTTTTCTGATGCACATGGGGAGGCAGATGTCAGTGCTTGGGAAATCTCCTTAAGTCGTTATGGGTCTGTGCTAATACAGTAGGTCCTCTCAGCAAATCTTAATTACCTCTCTTAATTACCTCTCTGTTGCCTTCCCAGATGTACTGTCTTGAATATTGGATGTCTAGATTTACCATTCCTGCACCCTGTGGTTTGTGGCAGCTGGAATTTTATCCAAGACCAGTTTGTTGAGGTTTATTTTTCAGCACCATGGAAGTTTTAGGTAGAAATAAGACTCACCTGTGTGGCAGACAGAGCCTCCCTTGCATCTCCTTCTGGGATACTTCTGGGATCTAACAACGCATCTTCTCATCCACCTTCTTCATCCTTCACCACTTGCTGCTGCAGCCGGAAGATGCATTTCTTTGACTGCAGCATCTTTAAAATTATGATAATCTTATGTCGTGTTTATGTTTTAAGAGCATGCTGTTACATTTTAATTTTCACACATTAGATGTATCAGGCATCTGATAGGTTCATTCCCCCACTCAGACTTAAGGAAGGAGAAACCCGCATCAGCGACCTCAGTAACATCAGGCACTTCACATACTGCTGGAAGGCACATCTTGGTGTGGTGCTGTGCCTGAGAGCAGAAGGAGGAACCTGAGGAAGCTGCATGTCCCTCCTCTGGTTTGGGGAGCCTTTCCCCATTTGGAAGCCCTGCAATGATGGGGACCAGAGTGGTTTTGGTACCAATACCTGCAGTCTTGATACACTAGTTTTAATTTTTGTTCTCTCCATGTTACCCTGCAGCATTCCCTGAAAGATTTCACACTGTAACAGAGCTCAGATAGATCACTGGCCCTACCTGTGTCTCTGCTCATTAAACATGAGCTATCATCTCTGGTTTGCAATTAAGATGCTGTAGTGGGACTAACAGCACGGAGCTTTGGGCACACTGAGTTACTGAAGCTTTTGCCGGCTTGAAAAATTCAAAGGTGAAGTCGTACAGCAAAGCAACTGGAAAAAAAATACTCATGAAAGTCTCTTTCAACAGTCGTGTGTTAAGCAAACTATGTAAAGTTAAAAGAAAAAATTGCATACCTGAAGTATTTTTAACTTACTGTTTGCTATATGCAATAGATAAGTTATTAATTCAAAATAATTTCAAATATTTTAATGACACTGCTTGGATCTGCTGTTTTTCCTTTCCTCTAATCCTTCCAGTATTTGATGGTGGAAATAGAGGATTTAGTTGTGACTTGCCTGCAGATAAGGTATCTATCACTATTTTTTACACAAGAACATTAGTTGTTGGGATGGCCAGGGGCAGGGAGAAACACTCACTGGCCACTGTAAAGACTGAGCAGTATTCCCTGTGCAAAAAATAATAGATCCATAGATCAAGAAGAGTTCTGCTCACATCAGGAACTTAAAAGAAGCAAATACATTGCCATCCTTGTGAATATATTATTTTCAAACCAACCGCATCTGCCCTCGCTGTGTCCTTTAATGTTTGAGACTCTGCATGGTGGCTTTAAATTGCTCTTAAAATGCAATTTTCACATTCTTGTTTGTTTTGACTGATTTCTTAATACAATATAAAGTACTTGCCAGAAACAATCCTTCTCTGTCAGACAAAGGCACCAAAGTAAACATTCCTTGATTTGTGCTTGGCAGCCATTGAAGAAAACCCATGCCAATAGGAATTTTCTTTTACTGCTGTTTTACTGAAACAATTGGTTATTAAATGAATCTTAGGTGATTCAGAGGCATGCAATTCCTACAGTTTTTTCTATCAGATTTTTCCGTTTATGCTTTTATCTTCACCTTCAAATTTTCCCTTTACCATAACAAATGTGGAATTTTTCAATCATTCAGGGACAAAACACGGTGGGAGCACTGGGTAGCCCTGCATATACCTTCAAGCATACAAGTGGCGTAGTCAGGGGAACCACAGAGAGCTGACTAATCACTTATTCCCTGCTCCTACCCACTCCACCTTGAAAAATGTAAGCATACATACCTTTTTTTCCCCTTCTTCCTGGTATTTCTTCCATCCTTTCTGAATTTTTGAAGAGGACCACTGATAGGTCTGAGACAGCTTAAGCAGGATCTTTAGCCTAGCAAAACCTCATCTCACAATGCCCAACTGTAAAGCCTCTGTAGTGCCTAAAAAGTAGTCCAAAGACACAGTGTAGCACTGTTTCTGCTGGAGCAAACTGAATCCCGAAAGAAAGATCTTTATTACACATATTCGCTACAATTTATCATATTTTGTGAGGGATATGCAGACTATAGGGTGAGGGGAATGCATGGAACTTTTCCATCATACAACTACACATTGTTCAAACTATTCAAACTCTTAACGAACCAAATTGCAACATACTTGTTACTATCAGTTAACTGACCAATATATAGTCCCAAAATGGAGCTACTATAAACAGTCTATAAACAGTCTTTTGGCTTCGGAATTGCTTCCCATCTCAGGCATACTTGGTACGGTCTCACTTTGGCAGAGTTAGCAGTTCTTTTTCTCTCTCGCTCAGGCTTCAAGGTCTCTTGCTGAATTCCATGGTTATCTCTGAGGCCCCTCGCTGGACAGTTGTCTCTGGGGCTTTTCACTGAACACCTGCTCCTGCTCCTACAAGCCTCCAAGCTAACCAGTGACCATCTCACTTTTTCTTGCCCCATTTTACCTGCCACTGGTATTAATTTTACAAGCCATTTTCTCAGAGACAGGCTTTCCTTAAGGAAGACTGATGCAGAAAAAGTCTTTCTGGAAGACTGATGCATAAAGAGTCTTGCCAGAAGACTTTTCAGTTCAGGATAGGGGTTGAGTTTACATTAGCCTCCACCTCCCAGTTTTGCCTCCCCACCATGCAGCCTTCCTTGCATCCACATATCACTGTTTGGACTGTGGGGACCCCTACTCCTGCTCCCCACTTACCTTTGGCTCCCCACAGATGCTGCCCTACTCTTTCCAAGTAGTGAAGTGCTGGAGCAAAAGCATTCATGTTACCCTGTTTGCTCTGCCTGGGTTTAGAAACCAACACTGACCAGCATGAGAGGAGGTTTGAGGGAGTTTTTCATGTAGTCTGGAGGTGTGCTCACCAGGAAGAGTAGTGCTTGTAGCACAGACTGCTGGGACAGCCATCTGCAGAGATGACATGGGATGCATACCTCACTCTTCTCACTTCACCATGTCCAGAAACCTGAGGCCTCCATATGTGTCAAAATTGCAACGATTTTTTTCTCTAAAAATAATAATTCACATTTCAGATAAATTTTCCCCAATTTTACACAATCTTAAACAAATGTAAAATTTACACACCAATGTTTGGGCATTGTAAGCATTTGTGCCACACACCACCCCAATGTTTTTAACTGATTGCAATCCACACTGTTAGAATCGCAAGCATCTACTATCCCTCCACTGAAGAGGATCATCAAGGAGATATCAACTTAAAGAAATATATAAGCACCAAATTATTTTCAGGAAACAATCTCCGTGCAGTGCTCTGCAAGCAGGGAAAGGCAAAGTCTAAATTAACTCTGTCAAGTATTATGTTTGAATTAGTTGGTCAGGTCTAAGTATAGCATTTCATGTAGTTGGGCTCAGTGCCTTGTGCAGAGCAGAAGGAAACACAGAAAAGCAACACAAGAAGTCAGATGGAGGGAGCAGAACATGGCTGCAATGTTTCCTTAAGACACCCAGCAGTGAGGCAGGCTGGGGTGGCACAGGAAGCTGGGAGAGGGCAGGGAAGGAGAGCTATGGGGCTGGCACCTCGGACAGGAGGAGCTGTGTGCTTAGTGCCAGGTGTATACAGGCCATGTGGGAAAGGATGGGAGGAGGTGCTGGAGTTGCCAATGCCCGAGTGCAACTGCCCTGCAGCTTTACTAGTCGTGCAGCATGGAAGAAGATAAAGCTGTGCAGACAATGCAAGTTAGTGCTATACCACCAGAGCACAGCACTGCAGCAGGGAGAATACTTCACACAACATGAGCCACCTGTACCAGGTAAACACACACGATGCTGGGAATGAAATGCACCATTCCTCTTCATGTTAATGGGAACAAGGGCTTCTTCCCTTGCTGCTGTGTAAAAAGCACACCCTGTGATACCCACAAGGCTCTTCCTCCCAGTTTTCCCTTTGAAGCCAGCTCAGTTTGCTCTGTAGGATTTCCCAGAGGAGTCTGGGCACCACATGGTTCAGCTGTATGTCCTTGGTCAAGGAGACAGTCATGATTCATGTTTCAGACAAGCAGGCGCAGCTGGCAGGTAACATCTTTCAGGAAGCATCTCTAAATGTCATCATTGTTCCAGGCCTGGGAGACATAGTCTTCCCAGTCCTCCCCACCCGGTTGCCATGGGGACATACAACCAGGTGATGTTGAGGTATGTTTCCCTGCTACTACCAGAGGCTCAGTCTCAGGTCAAAACAGCAACACCTCCAGCAAAACTAACCATCAAATAATTTGCCTTTTGAAAAATGTGTCAATGGCAGGAGGAACGGGTTTGCATCCCTTTGCGATGCATAAGCAGTTCCTGATATTTTCTGTGTTTCGGTAGGGGAAGAGCTGGCTTTTAGCTCTAACATATCAAGAATATGAGACTAAGCTTCATTTATTTTCCTCTTTGGAGGTTCCAGCAATGCTGGCTAAGTGTTAAAAGTTCAGCAGTTTGAATATTTAACAATACAGCCTATTTTCCCATTATTTATTTATTTATTTATTGCTTTTATCAGTACCGTTCAATAAGGAAACCAAGAACTTCTGAGCGAAGATCACATTCTCTCTCATGTGTTAATGTACTGCACTTGATTTCCTAAATCTATGCATCAGGTTGTGTTGGGAAAAAACAGGGGAAATATCTGAAATTCTGTGGTGGTAAAAATAAAGCCAAAAAGACACTTCGTGTCTGAATCTACCACTGAACAAAACAAATGCCCAAATTTTAATTTGAGCTTTTATTTCTACACTAGAAAGAGGGATAGCTAGTACACCACCATCTTTTTCCAAGGATGGTTTACTCTCACCTAAGAGTGGGATTAGCCCACAACCCAGGGTCCAAATATCTGCAAGCTGAGGCTCTGGATATCAGAAAGCTTATCAGTTCTGGGCTATCCCTCGATTTAACAGAGAGAAAAGGAATCAAAGCATGGCAGGTGAAGTTTTGCAATTAAAAAAATAAAGAAGCACTGCATGAGTTTTACATCTAACCATCACTAAACCAAAGTCTCATCCATTCAAAATGCAAATTACATCAGTGGCCACATGCTGGATAATGTGAATAAATCTTCCTATTCTGCCCACTACTACTAAGATCACATACTATGCCCCTGGGAGTTGTGCTCCTATATGGTCCAGCTGTACCTGAAGCCAGCAGAGTAACACAACATACTTACTCCCTGTAGTTCTGCTAAAAGAGGGAATAATTCATGTCAGGGTAGTGTGTGTTTGCCGAGCAGCTGCATTTCCCTGTGCACACGTGTGTGCAAATCACATTCCCATCCCCTGTGACCAGACTCTATTGACACCTCTCTGATAACATGGGCGATGGCCTGCAGCTTGCAGCCTTCGAAAGCAGCAAACATTAGTGTTCTCAGGTTTTAGAGATGCCTGTACTAAGGGATTCCAGGCAAGAACATCCTTCTCTAAACCAGGAATCAGCCCTGTGTTTTTAAAAACAGTCAGTTGGCAAGGTCAGAAAATGTAGGAATCCAATGCAAAATACATACTCCAAACTACTTTCTGGCTGCTACCTGGAATGCTCCCTCATACATGCTCCTGTCGTTTTATCTTAAAAATACATGGTTGAGTGATCATCTAGAAATCTGCCTAGCTTCCATTTTATTTTTTTGAAATCTTCCTTTACGCAAAATACTTTACATTCTCATGCAATAAACAGAAATATTTTGTCTTACTGCATTAAAATACTGTGAAATATACTCACCTTCAGTCTATTTTTTTAAATTCCAATGAGTAACAGGAATGAAATCTGAAAGACTCAGGCATTAAGACACATGCTTATCATGAGAAATCTTTACTGAAAAATTAAATTTTTATTGAGTCAAACAATTGCTTTCACATTAGTACTTCATTATTTCAGATAGGAATAGTTATACTTTTGCCATTTGCTACCACATTATATTTTCTTGTCTGCAAGATTATATTTCATTTTTCCACTCCTGAAATAAAAACAAACAAAAAGAAGACCCCACACTGTGACTTTTCTTCATAAACCTAAAAAAGACAGCTACAGAAGGCAAAGTTACAGCAGCCAAACTCCTGTTACATTTGGTAAGCTTCAAGCTCATCTGGAATTTAAAACCAGTGGATTTTTGGTGGCAAAGTAAAGCAATATATGATTAGATCTTCTGGGTTTTTTTTTCAGTTTGTTGGACCAAGAATTTCACACTACAATGTGTCCATAATTCGCTGGTACATACACACATATTTTTCACATTCTACCTGCCTTTGCACATTATTTCTACAATGTCTTGTCTTGTCAAGTTATATACAGCTATTTGTCCTCTCCACTCAAGCCATATTGTGTGATCAAGCCTCTTTCTCCACTTCCTATTTTTTTTTTAAAACCCCTTTTCTTCCCCCCAACTTTCAGAACCCACTTCTGAAATTTCATTAACTACCTGTATGATTCATACAGCCTCACTGACCTGGTTTTATTATTTTGTTGCATTACCAAAACAAACAAAAAAGCTATCAGAGATTTGCAGCTGATCCTGGAAGGACCAAAAAAAGTTTCAGCCACAGAATTTTATTCTTCACTGAAAGAAAATGAGCCCTATCCAGTTTTAATGCAATAATAATGTTTTCTTGGAGTCACTCAGTTTTTCTAACTAAAAGCAGGAACAAAGGTGGAACAGTGATGTCCTCCAGAGGCTGCAAGGAGCCTTCTGTGGAGCCCAGGACAGCAAGCTCCTGAGCCCCCTGCTTGCATCTGGTAAGCCAGACAACTGAAGGCAGAAACTCCCAACTTCTGCCCTACCTGCATGGCAATATGAAGGACCTTACCCTCTAAACAGCATTATTATTGTTATTATTATTGTTTATTTTATCTGACAGCATCTCTTCTTCTTGGAATGAAGAAAGGAGAACATGAAAAAGGCCACAAGTCTTGAGGAAATAAAGGATAAAGTACAAGACATTTTTTAAAAAAAGTATTCTTGCAATAAAAGGCTGTAGTTTGGGATGGCTGCAGCAAATGGGTGAGGTAGGCGCACTACTATGGCAGAGAGAGAAGGCATTTTACAGCACTTGCTGATGAGTAGCTGCTTAGTCCAGCAATATCAGGCTATGTGCTTAATAAAAATCTGCACAGTCTATGCCAAGACTAAATTAAATATTTTCCTGGAATCTACTGTCTCTTGCACCCATGTGAACTGGACAATTTAAGCAGAAAGATTAGAATGCACAGGATAAATACATGTTAGGAAGTTTATCAACACACATCCATATAATACATGATATATAAACTAACAATAATCAAGTGTAACACCTCAGATGTGCCATCAGGAACAATATCAATGACAAAGTGTTTTCCACGGTCATGGCAGTACAGATTTCTTACATGGTCACATGATTTTTTAACAAATTACACTAATTAGAACCTATTTCTGAGTGCTTTGTCTCACCTTAAAGTAAAAAAGAAGCAGCAGCAGAAAACGTTCAGGTAGGTGCAATGGCTGGTATTGAGCATGGAAAGCCTGCTGCCTAAGGAGAGATCAAATAGACTTGGATCTTCAGTTTGGACAAGAGACAGCCAAGGAGAAGTATGAGGGATAAAATCATGTTGTCAATATTTCTAAAGATAGATGAAGTTCTAAGGGGTGTAGAGGAAACAATCTGCCATCATATCTCAGAACTGCTTTTCCTATCGGAAAAAGTAGGGGACATACAGCAAGTGTCTTACGAGTTTTCAAGACAAAGCAGACCTTTTCCACAAAGTATATAATTAAATTGTGGGACTCTGTGCTGTGGGACTTTTTAGATGCCAAGACTATAAATGGGTTAAAAACAACACTTAAAAGAATTAACAGAAATCCATGGGCAAGAATCAAACCCACAGATAGACACACTCTCCATCTCAAGAGATCTCCAAATTGCACATTGCTATAAATTAGGAGGTATATGAAAGCTCACCATCCATGTGCGCTGTTCGTGTACTTTTTTACATGCATCCACTACAGCTCTTAGATTAGAGGGACCTTCCACCTGACCCAGGGTCAGCATAAAGCATAGTACCACTTTTTTAAAGTAAGCATCTTGCAAAACCATATAAAATCCATTTGTCCACCTAGGATTTTGTTAGTCACACTGCTCCTTCTTGTCCTTTGAGACAGGCAGAGGATTATCTAATATGTTGTAATTAAATCAGAAATGCACAGTTTCTGTTGTCAAGACATGAGTCACTTTTTCATGCACAGATCTGATTCCAGTGACGCAGTTGCAAAGGCATCTTTTCAAACTCTTTAACGTTGGATTGAATTTTTTTCTGAGCTAAGTTGTCAGCAAAAACTGCTCAGCAATGAGTGGCAATCAATTCAGCCTTGTCTCTCAACAAGTTAAGAGTTTTGACATAGTGCTGTTCTCACATAGAGGCTTGCTTATGAAAATGACATTTAAATGCTTTTTTTAAAAGCATACTTTTATAAAATCATCCACTTTTAGAAAGAAAATGTCTAAAGAAGTAGGCTGTTTGCCTCAGCACCTCTTGAAATTTCAGTAATATTGCCATGCATGCACTTGAGAAGATGCATTTCTTCATTTTGACTTAACATTTTTCACTCCCTAATGTAGAAAGCAGTGTGAGCCAGGACTTGCCAGAAAATATGTCTACTGGTACATGGCACACCATCTCAGTGAAGTATTAGCTGTTCAGCAACTGGTTGCTTATCCCTTGTGTTACTTGAACAACAAGGATTATGAACTATTCAGCTACAGTATGAAATGGATAAATATGATACATTTCCCAGATCTTATAAAAGTTAAAACAGTGGGTAGAGAATAAAGGGATTACATTATGCAGAAGAAAAAATTGGGATCAGTATGAAGCAAACATTTCCTAACAAAGAAGCCTATTAAACGGCTGAAAAGTCCCTTGTGGGAAGAAGTGGAGGCCTCATCACTTGACATATTTAAAAACAGACTAGACAAAGCATTCATCTCTACAGGGACAGAGGAAATGGATAAAATTACTTATTAGGCTTTTTTCTACCCATCTCTGATTTCTATGATTTAATACATTTTTTAAAATGCAAACCACATTACACAAGCATAAGGCTGAAAAACAATAAACCGGTTTTTAATTGTAGTGTTGCCCAGCACAATGAAACTTGATTTAAAATTAAATTTATGCTAGCAATTCAGACTGCAAGATGACTTCTCTTTGTTTAAGGTCTAGCACTGAAAGCTTTGCTACTGGCACACACGTCTCTAAAAAGATGATTTACCATCCCCAGACTGGGGATATATTCTTTGTGCCAGAACTCTTTATAAACTGTGACGGTTCAACTTTTGACAAGGGTAGCTGACGCAAAAGGCAGAATGGTGCTTTACAGAAAAGCAGTGGAGTAGGGGGTTTGTGCCTAAGGTCTGGCAGACTTATCAACTCCCTCAGGAATCTCCAGCACTAAATATTTACTGATGTCACTCAAAGCATAATATCTAATCTGCTATCATGAAAATAAAAATAAGACTCTCAGAACAGTCTCTTTCTATCACTTTGAATATATTAAAATTATTTCAAAATTTGCAGGGTTTTTTCCCACTTTTTTTTCTTTTCTTAATCCATGAAGGTACTGCTCTATTTAAAATAAAGTGCACTGTCTTGCTTTGTGGAAATATGAAGAAATATGGAAAAAACCAACCCTGACAAACCTAAGGATAGTCAAAATGATCCTGTTTAAGAGTGTAACACTGTGGACCTTTCACTCCACCCACCATCCACACAGGAAGATGAAATCATGATGTAGAACTCCTGAAGAAGAAATCACAATGCACAACTGAAGTGAACTGTCCCAGAGATAATGCTGGGGTGGGTGTTGAATCATAGCAGTCCTCAGGCCTCTCACTAGTTTTGAACCAGCCAAGACAAGGCAGGATGTGGCCACATGTTTTCCTTGCCTTGACATCAAAACTATTTTAACAACATGCTGCCATTTCCCCTCTGCACCCTGTTCACTCTTGCATCCTGGCTGCAATTTACCATCTTTTCAGTATTATTCTTGTTGTGCTAGACTGGACTGCAAACTCAGTGTAGTAGAAAATATTACTTCATTTCAAAATACTGTTTACCCACAGTTCATTTTAGCCTTGTCCCAGAAGAGGGGGCAGAAAAGTAAGTGGAATAGTGAATTTAATCTATCCCTAGAACCGGCTAGAATTAAGAAAAACAGTGGTCTTGTACCCGAATGACAAGGACCTCCCTCAGAAATATCATCCACCTTCCTGTGAACCTCCTCCGTTCCTTTTCCTCTGGTTGAAGTGATGTGCGGTCATTTAGCTGGAAAGCTGTGTTTTCCTGTACTGTGCTTATCCGTTTGGCTGTGGGCTGCCGGACTTATCTGTACCTTCAGGTAATAAAGTCCGTTCAGAACAGTGTCTATCCTTGGATATATCGTAAAATGTTGGCAACTCTGAAGTTTGCAGATGGTGTTATCAGGACAAGCATTTGCCTATTTTAAACAACTTCCTCATGAGGGGAAGAGGAGGGGCAGACACTGGTCTCTTCTCTGTGGTGAACAGTGACAGAACCTGAGGGAATCGCCTGAAGTTGTGTCAGGGAAGGTTTAGGTTAGATGTTAGAAAAAGGTTTTTCACTCAGAGCGCCCTGAACAGGCTCCCCAGGGAAGTGGTCACAGCACCAAGCCTGACAGAGTTCAAGAAACATTTGGATGATACTCTCAGGCACATGCCATGACTCTTGGGGACGGTCCTGTGCAGGGATAGGAGTTGGACTTGTTGATCCTTGTGGGTCCCTTCCAACTCATCATATTCTGTGATTCTGTGAAGTGTTTTATATGTAGAGTTTTGCGGGCATATAATTGATATAGTAGGACAAACTCCCAATGCAGCTAAATCAAATACATCAGCCCTTATTTTGGGAGTATGCCCAAATCTAAGCATGTCTTTAAATTAGAATAAAGTTCAATACTTTGCCATTTGGAAAGTAAACATACTCAACTGTAATTTTAATTACCAAATGAATTTTAAACCCCAGAAGAGTCAGTTTGAAAAACAATAAACTGTTTGCAGCAGCTCTACGCCAAAATCCTTATTTAAAACACAGCCCCTTTGTCCAGGCATAGACCCATCTCTGCTTTGCACAGCTTCTCAGCCACAGCACAACCCCAGTCTGGCATCCTATTTAATTGTCCTTTAGGCTCTGGGCTCAGGCCACACTGGCAGAACTTCATCACTCACTGAGTCTCGCTCAGAGGATGGTCCAGGTCAGAACATCCTTCCTATATTGTGCCCAGCAGCTGCTACTGCATCATCCTGCCCCAGCCCTCAGGCGATATCACTATATCACACTGTAAATGAGCAGTTGGTGAGGATGCAGTCTGCATCCATAGGATAAGCAGGAATTAAAAAAAAATAAAACTCTCATTTGGACAAAATTAATTCTGTAGTAATAAATTTATAATACTTTTTACCCGGTTGAATCATATGTCTGGTCATAGCAGGAATAAATCCCACTGAAAGGGAATTGCCTGGGTGTGCAGGCAGTATTTTACAACCACAGGAACCATTACTTTCCAGGAAGAGAAAAACAGTCAGAGAAAGAGAAGGAAAAGCAGGCAGGCAAGTATGCCAGAGTTGATTTTAGCCCCATTTACATTGATTTCATCAGAGTTATTCCACTGCAGAGGACGCAAGAGTTTTCAGTTCTAAGTCTTAAGGATGGTAGAGAATAAAAATAAGAGAAGAGTAATATCTGAAGTTCCTCTAGTCTCACAGCAAATATCTTCTCCACAAATAATTGAGATTTACCTCTCAGCAATTCTTAATGGCCATATTGTAAGTCATATAGGTATTTTATGACACCAAAGCTGTAATAATGTGCTCTGGGTGAGTGGCAGAATAGCTATACAATCAATATGTTTTTGCACGCTTGCATTTTTGAGTGGGTTAGTATTGCAGCACAGTCCAAAACAGCAGTATAAATTTAATGGGCTGGCAGTCTTAAAAGTAGGGAAGTATAATAACAGGTGTATTTATTTTTGCTGTGATATGTAACTGATACCACTGTATCAGCTTAATCTTGCTGAGATTAGGCTCTCTTTTAAAACAGAAAAGAAAATACCTGGTACTGGACCTAAGATAAACTTAGTCAGATGAAAATCAAAAGGAAAAGACAACAGGTAGCACTGTAGAACATGTTGTGCAAAGGTAATACATATATATCACACATTTGCAAAACCTACTTCCTCTATCAGTTAGCCCTTTATTAGAGACACTGTATTCAGACAAATTGAACAAATCCTAAAATATGTAAATCCCTAACACTACAAATACATCTTTTCTCAAAGTTATGAAGTACTATAAAACCACATAGGTTTCTTTTTTTCTTGCTTTTTGACATGATTGTTGTTGGATATTTAAAATTTATGAGTTCATAGATGAGTCAAACCTTGCAGTATACCAGAACTGGAGATGATACCTCTTCTAACTACATGTGCTTTACTACAAACGTTAAAAACAATTACTTAGGAATAGTTATTTCTAGGAATTCTGAAAATATTTTAGTTATAATTATTGTCATTACAGAAAGTCTGAAACATTTCCTTTAATCATTCAATACACAGCTCCATAACCCTATACACTTGAAAACTATAACTTTGCTATGTTTTCTTCTTACATATGTGTCTATATGTACATACACACACATATATACGCACTATTAGAAACTGAATGTCAAGAAAAGCAGGACCTTTACATATCCATATTTTTCTCTATGTTTGCAATAGGAATGTAACTGTAGATACCAATTTTGCCATCTACAAAAATTGGACCGGCTTAACTTCAGATCCTCTTGACAGACACAACAACCACTTAGGCTCTGCTTTTCCCACTGTCATTTTTCATTCTTACCAAAGTCTATTAGCTCTAAGAGTATATTGTTAGGCCATACATTCAGTTTTCATGCAAGAAACCCATCTCCCTTTTACGCTGCCCCAAAATGACTAAATCTTGTGCCTAAAACCAGGCTTGCACTGCTTAACTCCGTCTCAGCTTTTACTCTGCTGTGCACAGGAAAACCAGTTTGCAGTTGTGGCATTGACTAGACCTAGTTATACACATAAACATTAACTATTACTTATTTTTGTGCTCTTCCAGTAGTTCAAAAAGTAGCCTAAACCATGCAACATACAAGCACGCCTTACAGGGCCTGGGTCTATTTGTGGAATGATAAATTATCAGTAATTCCTCTGAGCTCCACTAATCAAGGCATTCTAATTGCCACATCTAGAGTGCCGTCAACTCACAATGGTGACAGAGGGAGTTCAGAATGTTAAACATTTTGAAGAACTATGCCTTAAATGGAAACCTTCCTAAAGTCATAGTATCTCCTCAAATTGCTCATTCTGTGAACTCAGAAAGAAAAAAAAATGAACAAAAAAACAGTTAATCATTTCAGAACTTTTTTCCAATTTGTATTAGTGATTAAAGATCCATTTCCTAATGGTTGGGAATAAAAGTCTATCTTGAGAGCTGAAGTCACATAAGTCAAATTCTCCAGCATAACTACCACAGAGTACATGTGCATGAGGTTGTTCATTTGTTAGGAGGACTAGTGGCTTGGAAACGTGGGGTGGTGGTGGAAATGCTGTGGAAGGGAGGGTAAGCACAAGAGAACATATCTAGACAAGTCTGCAGGGCTCTGAACTCTCAAAGGGAAGCCCTAAGGTGTATGTACACTGAAATAAGTGCACCTGGAGAACAGCAAATATGTGGCTGGGTCCCTGGAAGTACTCACTAGCAGGAATATTTCACAGTGAGCTCCAACTGTGTGATAAGAAAAATAGGCTTCTCTTTGGGGAAAGTGTTCTGGAGACATATTTTTAGTATGGTAAATAAAAAGAGTTCTCATTTTGCAGAATATGACGAGACTATAACCATTGGCCTCCTACATGTATTTTTGCTGTAACGAGAACTTAAAAAAGCAATGGTAGCTTGTCTTATTCTTCATTTAATATTAACTAACAAAGTGATTTAATTTGTTATAAGCAAAAATGGATGATAAAAAACAGATATTCCAAAGTATGAGATGCTTTGGGTGAAGACATGCAGTACTTGGACCTGGAAGGTGCCTGTTACAATAATTTCTTTTAGGTGGATCCTGCAGCCTGGACTGACTTGATGAAGCCAATAGAAAGCAAAGGGCTACTCATTTGAACAGTGGCAGCACTAGGCGGCACCAAGTTTGGCAATTTTGCTTTATCCCTTTCTAAAACTTGGCCTTTGAAAATCAACACGTAAATTTTAATTCCAATTTTTAGCTCAATAAAAGCTCTGGGTAGGGGGAATCAAATTCAGTAGGGAAAAAAAGAACCATATAACTAGGGCTACTGCTTTCATTTAGTGGGATGGACAACAATAAGAATAAATAAGAATACAAAGACAGGATAAATCAACTATGCTACACATCTGGTAACACATCTTATTTTACTATATTTGTTATCAAGATGACATGCAGTCTAGAACTTCATGGCAAACACACTGGCAAAAGCCATAAATCATGAGAATAACAAGGCTTGAAGGAACAAGGCTTACAAAGACAACCCCAAGGGTAACTTTCTTAGATACCAGTAAATAAATCCCTAAAGGCAAAGAACTAAAGTACAGCAAACCTAGCAACCACACTAGCACCCGAATTGAGGTCTGGAAGAGCAAGGATGTGCAGTTCCACACTGTCCAGTTGTGGGACACAGTTGCAACAGAGTCAAAACTTGTAGGCCTGTAAAATTCCACCACGGGGGTTGAGTTCAGAGTCTGGGGACTTTCTCTTTGTACTTCCATGATTGTTATAACCAGGCAATTAGAAGAGGTGTGAGAAGGGCTAACTAGAGATGCCAGCCTTTTGGGAGTCAGCAACAGTTCTGTTGGGTTGTCTGGTAGGCACTTCTTTCCCTTTCCCCCACAAGCTAAATTTAGAAGGATGTTGTTATCATCAGGAAGACTACTAACCTCATCATCTGGCAGGCATGTTTCAAACCTGCAAAATGGGCACACTATGACTCCTTGTGGGGAATCACCAAAGTCTATGATCTTGCAAAGGCATTTGGCACATACTCTGTGACAACACTCCAGCACTTTCGGTTTTCTCTGTCGCAAGTTATAGCGGTTGTAACATATCTTGCACTCAAGCTCATCTGAGCTCTGGGTCTCCAGGGACTCCTCTGGTAGCTGAGTGGTCATTTCTTCAGATGGTTTTTAGACTTGCAAAAAGAGAAGTCAAGGGATGAAGAGGTCAGTCAGTCTTATCTTAGAACTTCTTCCTATCACACATCTCAAACAGGAAAAAAGGAGATGACATCATTGAAAAGCATCAGTAGGCATCATCCATTTTCAACTTCTGCTAGAGATTGTGCGCTGCATGTCCTTTACTCTGAGCCAGGCACCCATCTGAAAAAAACAAAGTGGAATTTTTGGGGAAGGCAAAGGAAAAAGCAGGAAAGGAAAAGGGAAGGGGAAAGGAAAATGGAAAGGGAGAAAGAGAGGAAGAAGGCAAGGGAGAGGGAGAGGCAAAGGGACAGCTTTAGCAGGTGAAATATACAAGCTCTACTTTTTACAAGATCAGCTTCCTTTGCTAAAAGTACCTCTAAGGTAGTTTTTTCCTGTGGCATATGGGGCCTATATAACAGTCATGCTGATAAAATGGCATCATGCTGCACAGATTTGTTTTAGACTTGTAGCTCTGACTGGCTCAGCCCATGAATTTCTCAGCAGAAGATGCAATCTGATCACCAATCTGTGACGGTTTGTTTAAATTCTGGTTTCCTAAGGAAATGAGACCTGACCCCTGGAGCTTTTGGTCTTTCCTGGTAACTTGTGAACCCGCTGACCAATTTCAAACAAATCAGCAGAGGGGCCACAGTATTGAAGATAATTAAGTTTCTGAAAGGAAATGAACACTGGCAATTGGGTAGAGGAGAGATATTTATGATAACTACCATTTTATCCTGGAGGGTAATGGCCAGCCAGCAAAACCCTCTCTCTGCTCTGAACGGGTAGCATGCTGTCTGTTGCTAAGCCAGAGAAGAGTACAACCCAGGGGGAAACTGGTGATATTCTGCGGAAATAAAGAGTTTGCGAGAGTGGAGTAGGTATGAAAGAGAGCCGGGGTTATTGCAAAGAATTATGTGGGGACCTAGGTCAAATTTAGAAAAGATCAGGCTTTATTAATTTTTCTGCTTGTGGAACAGCTCATTTTCTCCACCCAGCTGCAGGACACATGATTACAAAAATGAGTGTTCTTTAGCTTGCAACAAATGGCTCCTTGGATATGTGGCTGCCAGGGTGAAAGCTAACGTTTCTCTCAAGGGCATTTGCCAGATGCATTGGTTTTCAAGTGTTTCATGACTGTGACAGCTGTTTCACACCTCAGCTGAGGAGAGGTCTGTGGCACACTTGCGGTGCCGCACACCCACTCTGCATGGCAGTTTTGCTACCAGACCCATCAGCTGCCCTTAAACAAATGTCATACTTTGTAACCATGCATTTTCATGACTTCAGGAAACAGTCCTTGTATTATAAACAAGAAATTAATCAGGACTATATACTCTGGAGATCAAAAATCATCAGCATTTAAAAAAGCAGCTCTATCTGACAGAAGACAAAAACTGCTCAAGATTCAGGCATATCACAGCATTGCATTTTGCATGCTTTCAAACTCATGTCTTCAGTGCTAGAGTAGCAAGGAACTTGCCACAGTCAAATGATGGTGTCAGCACTTGTGTCTGGTTGCTTTTTGCACTATCAATAAATATCACGCACACTGAATATGAAAAAGTTGCCTCTTTCAATAAACTTATTTCTTGACTACGCGTTTCAGTAAATGTCTGATTCCTTTACCTTTTCCTTGGGAAGTTTTTACTCACGTCCTGGATTTTAAAACAAAGATGTAAACATCAGACAATTCAGTAACAAAAAAAAACATGACAACACAGTGAACAAACCCCACATATTTCTGTAAGAATTGTTACAGACATGGCCCCCTCCCCATTCAATTATGTCAATAACTCTTTCCCTGCCTCTTCCAACTTATTTCTTTAGTGGCCTAAAAGTTTTCATCTCTGCCTGACTGTTGTTTTTATTATTTGTACTGTGAATACATTTGTGGTGTGTTCCCTTAGGCAAGGCAAACACAAGACCATCCACAGTTCTCAAAGTGTACAAGCTAAACATCTTTTAAGACACCAAAAGAACATCTTCTACAGAATTTATAACCTATCCTTTATCCTTTGTTACACTGTATGCTTCCCTGTTAATTTCTACTCCTCTTTTTATTTCATTCCAAATATCATCTTCTAGATGACTTTTAGGTAGATATAAATGTCACAAGATGCTAACTTTCCAAAGGATGAAGAAACCACAAAATGGACCAAAAAAAGTGAAATGCCAGCCTACAGGAAGGCAAAGCACTGCTGAAAAATTAAGAAGCTAAACAAAAAAGCAATCGTTTTGAACTTTTACCTCTTGAATATCATTTATCTTCTATACCTGAGGTGAATTAGGATTATTAACAAGCTAAGGCTGGCAAACATAGTCCTATGACATAAGATTAGATTTATGATAAACCAAAAATCTTCCAGAAAATGTGTCTGCTTCTTATCAAAAATTATGACCTTTCTCTGAAAACTCCCAACTTGAAAAATCTTTGTATTTTAGTGTTTATCTTTGTAATGAATATGACCAGCTTTTCACAAAAAACAGCCTGCTTTCCAACCAATTCTATTTGGACATGGATCACTTCCCTCTGAATCAGCTTTCAAACTGAATGTGTTTTCCTATATGGCTCCTATAAATGCCGAAATTTAGCATTAAAACAAGGAATAGCAAGTCCCTGGGACTAGCAATGCCCCAGATGCTAAACTGGGATTATTAGCTCCATGTCCAGAGCACAATGATCCTCCTATTGTAGCTTCTGTCATAAGCTAGTCTACAAATTATTTTCAGACTTTTTTTCTTTAATGTTCTGTACAAGACGCTTCACAGAGTCTCTACAAAACATATCCATCAGTAATAAAACATCATTGATTATTTTTTCTTCGGCTAACTTTAGATGTTGGATTTCTCCTTACGTATCCTAATGTGAACACTGCTTACTACTATCCGTTATTTATACGCCTTTTCCTTTGAAAATTAAAATTTAATCGCCAGTTCTTATTAATGCTCTTCATACATTTTTTACCTTCTCAGCTCTGTGGTGGTTTTAGATGCTTCCTCTGACTTTTTTGCTTTTCTGATTTCTTACAGAATTTTTTTATTTTTCCTTCCCAACACCCACTTTCCTGCTCTTTTTTTTTCTCTGCTGGGAACTGACACCTTTTTGAATTTAAATAATGCTGCCCTTCTGTTAAATACACCACATACCCTAAAAAGTTCTCTGATCAGACACTTATTCAAAATATAAGGAAACTGAGGATTTTATAGAAATCTGACTTTAAATTATCCCTATTTCTTGAGGAAGTGAAATGTTTCTTGAGAAATATGGCCAGCTGCTTCTTCAAGCAAATTCTACTCTATGTGAAAGATTTTATAGCTTGTCTTTTGCATGCCTCCCAGGTGGGTATTCACTGGAAGCAGGCAGAATAAGAAATTAAAGAATGGAATAGCTTAACTGCTGCCCCTCTGAATCCTGTTCCCTCACCAAAAAGGTGACAATTCACATACTTCTGCTTGCTGTGTGTTGAAAGCAATACTACACAGAAAAAAAAGTGATTGTGTCTATATGTTCATGTTTTGTCCTCCTCTTCAGGACATGTTTTTTATGATGCCGTGAGAAGGTATGTCCCTATTACATGATCCAATACTCCATTAATATTTGGGCTACTTTAAATACTGGACTACAACTTGCATGTAGTTGCAACTTCTTTCTGACCTTGACATCCAGGGGGCAGTCAAGTAAAAAGTCCTGAGTGCAAGTCCTACGATGAGCCTAACCTCTTTCTCTTCAACTAAAAATTGCTAGTGATTGGAGGTCAAAGTGAGGTCCCATGTCTATTTTGAAAGCACTGAGTTTATTTTTATTAATTCTGTCGTTAGTTTAAACCACTCCTTATATCCAGTTTTCCACCTGAACTTATTTTAGATAGACTTATCTCACCTGCCAACAGGCACGGGTTGTAGCCAGGGAAACTTCAATTAGAGATTAGAAAAAAAAATATTTCACAAGGTGTTCAAACACTGGAACAGGTGTCAAGATAGGTGGAAATGAAATCTTCAACCTTACAGATATTGAAAACTTCACTGGATACAACTCTGGTCAGACCAGTCCACCTTGGAATTTCGCCCTGCTGTGAGCAAAGGAAACTGGATTTTTGCAGAGATTCCTTCTAATCCAAATTATTCTGTGATTTACTGCTTTGGTATCCTGAAGTCACTCTATGTGATCTGTTTGAGAAGCTTTGTCCCTTACTGAGTAAGGAATCAGGCTGACATTTGTCTGTATAGCTAAACACTGCTTCTAGATACTAGTTCTTTCATTTAATATATGAATTCATTTTTACAAGCAAACCTAGAGACCTTCTCATATTTTGTCTTCCACAGATTCTATCTGATGAGATCAACACAATCCAATTGCAGAACTTCTCATTCCCATGTCTAATATGTAGCACATAGCAGCTTTCTGAACAAAATATTAACTACTAGACACGTACAATGATGACAGCATCCACTGCAGTTAATTCAAGAACAAGCACATCTGTTACACTACCAGAAGCACTTGTCTTTGTAAGAGTCCTGACTAAGCACTGCAGGAGTGAATCCATCATTCCCATTGCTGCTTAAGCTCTGACTCCCTCTCTTCCCCTTCCTGTACCTTACAAACTTCTCTACCTGAACATTTTACTAAAAAGGTAAAAAAGCTGAAGCCAGAGAGGCATCTTCTGGATGGCAGAAGATCACCAGCAGTCCTCACAGTGCTCCAGTTCACTGTTGGAGGGCTGTCCCAGAAGCAGGGGGAATATCCTCCCTTGAGAGCAAGAAGAGGTGACTCACAGGACGAGACTGAATAAATAATAGCAAGCTCTTATGTGTGGTCCCAGCTATGGCCACACAGAATGCACTGGACTACATCAGCCCAAACAGGCCACTGGTCATTGATCAGTTTTCTACAAATTACTGCTCTGCAACTGCAGGCTTTCTTCCCAGGCATGGAAAGAAAGGTGAATGGGCTCTGCAACATGTTATGGCCCTTCTTTGCACTCATCTATCAAACACTGTGTAGACAAAGTGTTCATGAGAGACCAGAAGCAATTACTTGTAGATGAAACTCTCAATATTGGAGCTCAGTCATGCTGACAGGGCAAAGTAAATGGGAAATTTGTGCTTCTCCTCCCTAATGAGAGATCATCTTTACCCAGTTCATCAGGCCAACCTTTTATCATTCATCTCTTGCACTATTTTTTTTTCAGGGAATTTGCCAATATTTCACATATAACCTAAAATGAATATATGAGGTCAGCAAGGAACTTCCGTAAGATATCATCCATGGAGCCAACCAACATGCAGTATTTTCAAAGGTTTTAAACGTTTCCTCTAAATGCAAACCAAGCATATTTAGGAAATATGAGAAGGGAAGTAGAGAGAAAAACAGATACAGAGAAACTTACTTTCCAAGAACAACAACTTCTTCCTAAGGTTCACTTGAGAGCACACAAGAAAAGCCTTTTCTTCTCCACATGGGCAAGAACTAGTGGAAAGGAAGGAAACAAAATTAGTAGAGCAGGAATACAGCTGGGAGATTTTTCAGTCTGTTTTCTCTGAAAGAGAGGAAGTAGTCCAACTTTTCTAGTTTGTATAGAAATACCCATATGTTAAGATTTTCATTTAGAGAAATATATTGGGTAAATCCCATTTACTAAAATTATTTCTGTAACATAATCCAGTTATCTTTATAGATCTGTTGTTGATTTTAAGCTTCTTTCAATATTATGCGCTAAACACTCTGAAGTGCTATCTCTTCTAGCAACCATCAACCACATATTCACAAATGTTAGCAATTCACTTAAAAGAAAACACCAAAGGCAAGGCAACCAAAGAGATAAACTGTGCTTTGAAAGGAGAGTTGTAAAAACGTATCAAAATACTTTCCTTCACAAGTGTCATAGAAGATCTTTGATCACTTCTACTTTTCCAAACAAGCTGCAGTCTCTTCTCCAGCACAGACCAGAAAGGAACCATCTCCTGTGGGCCACTGCATTCACATTTGAGCAGCTTTGCTGCATTCTGACTCAGCAGGAAATGACCATCGCACTAGATTTTTCCAGCTTGTGATAAGCACAATTCAAAAAAACCCACCCCAAACTGCTTTACTAATCTGACATTTGAATAGACTACATTCAAAGTGCCAGCAGCTATCACATGTTCAACCTGTTTCATGCCACATTTCTGCTAACAGTGGATGGGTTTTAACAATGGGCATTTCCCTGTCAACTCCAATCAATGCGAGACTTCGCACCAGAGCTACAGACTGTGACGTACTGATCCATGCTCAGTTTATGGTCAGCTGTATAAACTGCTATGAAAAATGCCTTAATTCTTTTCACAAAAACTTAGTTTTCAATGGCATAGGTAATGAGGTTGTTCCTCCAATAATAACTATGCACGAAAGAGAAACTCTGCAACATATACAGTTAAAAGTTGTGTATTATTGACTGCTTCACAAGACACTAATACAAAATAGAAGCATTTTTATCAGAAGTTATTGTGACAATATTTAGAGTCCTTTCTTGATCTCTCCCAATCCTCTACAATAATGTCACAAAAATTCAAAATACAGAAAATTATAGTTTTTCATATTTGAAGTGGAATTCATGGGTCTCTATTCATTTAGTTGAGAAGTCATGTAATATTAATGTGTCATCTCATACTAAAAAAAAAACCCAAACCAGTCAATTTTATTTTTTTTTTTTTACTATTCCTCCCTCCCATCCTGTTAAGTAAGCAAAGAGATTTTCATCTAACACAGAGTTCACTTAATTCACAATAGTGACATTGGCTCTTAGGATACTTTCTACATCATTTGCATGTGCACATTCAATATCACCAGATCCCATTTCTTTTTAACAATACAATTTGCAATACTTTTTCATTATTCCACTAACTCATATTATGCGTCAGGTAGTAGTAGAAAATGGTATGAATAAACGTTGAGTGCCTTATTGAAATCCTACTATTCTCAATTACTTTCTAGCTACGGGCTACTACAGTATTGATATGACTGTAGTATATGACTATGGTGTAGAAAATAATGTTTTATTATTTAGGCTTGTAGGCAAAAGCAAAACCTCTTCCAATATTTCTTAAGAAGAAACTCTCCTTCATATAGAATTCATGAGCTATTTATATAGCAATATGCCGAATGACTTCTTAATGTGACATACGGTTGTGGGTTGCTTTGCAGCTGTTTTAAGAATAAAACTAATAAAGGACAAAGGATCTGAGCTCTTATGAGTTGTCTTCGTTTAAACTGGCTTAATTAGATTACATTGATAAGTAAAAGGAGGTGGCTCGAAATTTGTATCTAACATGGTAAGTTTTAATTTTGGAAATACACTAGTTAAACAGAATTAATTCCTTTAAAATTATTTTTTATTGTTTCACAACCTGCTTTCTTGAGCTGTTTTAGCATTTTCTCTTGTATGGTTTTCTCACTACCAGTGGGTTTTCCTTTATGACTCTGAAACCAATAAATGATCTACTCCAGTAAAAATATATTTCACGATAGAACTCATGACCTTACTATTATTGCAGGGAAAGGTTAGACATTCTCCTTTTTGGTAGCAGGGGTGGGTTTTGGCAGTTTTATCAAATAAGATAGAGTTCTGTTACTCTGCTCTAGTGGTTTTGCCCTTTAGAAGCTCTTCTGAGAATTGAACAGATTGTAGGACATGGATTCTAGAATATGACTTGAAAAGATACAAAATTGTAAATAAATAAAAAGCTTCCCAGTATTACTTAATATAGGCATAAATATTTAATTATATGACCTACAGATATGTCTAGCATTTTTCTTTATATTAGACATTATTAAAAGCCAATATGACTTTGTATTAGGTTTCAGAACACATGATGATAGCACCGTAGAATTTTACATCCTTGCTTTGCTAGCTACTGTATGCTTGAATGTAAGTAATTAAAATAAGTCCAGAAATGCAAGCAAATAACTTTTACTTTTTTAATAAAAATTACTTGTGCTGGAAGACATGAAGTGACATACTCAAAATGTAAGATCCCCAAAATATGACAGAATCCCTTTCTTTGGACATATTTTCTATGTTATACAATTTGGGAGGGAGCAGGTGAGACAAAATTACAGAAAATTAAACTTGATTACATCATCCAGGGAGAAATTCCTCTTCACACGTGAGAATCATTTTAATGCATTATAAGTAAGTTCCAATTAACCTTCAAAATAAGGCTTAAATAGAAAGTAAGTGTGGCATTAGCTTTGTTCTAATGAAGCTGAAAACAATCCCTGAACAGACTAGAAATGAAGCTGTACTTCTTGCTTTTTCTATTGTCATTAAGAGCAATCCATCTAATACAAGTATGTTTAACTTGGTTCATTCTGTTTTGGACATTTTTGAGGATATGACTATACATAAAGATTTTACTATATTGCCTATTTTATCTCAATAGATTAGTGCAAACAGGAAATAAAAAGGGTAGGGCATTATACAGGGCAGTACAGCTACTGAATTTTATGTATTCTTTACATATATTTGGTAACAAGGTTTTCTGCTTTAACTACTGCTCAGAATTTGCATGTTATCTTGTGCAGAAAGGAAATGGTAAAAAACAACTGCAGTTACTTCAGTCACAGAATGTTTGAAAACTGAATGTCAAAATATTCCAAATCCAATACAGATTTCCACTTACAAACAACTTTTCCAGACCTGGTCTTCCAACATCATGTCCTTTTTGAAATGCTGGCAAGCAAAATCCAATCTAGCTGATGTTGCAGAAATTACTAGTATCTTGAAAAGTGAGGGGTCTGAGGAAACAACACTTTAACCTGGATGCAGTAAAGTGTAATTTTAATATTTAATTTAGTTCACTTAAAGCACACATCTAAAAATAGTTATTGCGGGGATAAAAATTATTTTTGTTTTAGCAATATAGCAATAGTTGACATATAATCCCTCCTAACTTGACATTATTATATCTATTATTATAATAACATCATTATTATCACTAGAATATCAATGATGTAACTAAGAAAAATATTTTCAAAAAATCTTATTGATATATTTTAAAAAAAAGGTCAACACAAAACCCTGAGATGCCATAAAAATACAATATTAGTAGATCTTGCAGTAAAGTTAAGTTGTATGTCTTCAACTGCCTTCATGGGAAATGAATGATCCCAACAGACAAGTGTCAATGAGGAGGCATTTACTTTGACAGTAACATATACTGCCCTCTTAGTAAGTACTTGTGAGAAAAAGTCCATTTGGCCTGATTTATACACCATATGCGATGAACAGTCACTGTATGCACACCCATCATTCTAGATGCAGGTACGTGAAATAAAATTGCATGCATTTAAAAAGTGGATGGAAGCAATTAAATTAATTTGTGTCAAATGATACGCACAGCTTTTATTATATTCCTTTAGGGAATACAGGATCATATCAAACAAGAGCAGCTTTAAGTATTACTCTGGAAGCATCTTTGTAGCTACTGGGGTTGATCCAGGACTGTCAGAGCTCCATAAATTGCTACATAACCAATCTCAGAATCGCCGGAGTGTTCTGTTCGTGAGACTTGCTTACTGAGATTAATGCTTATAAAGGACATAAACTTCAGAGGAATTGATATGAATTGCTCTGCTTTTAACATGTTATTTAGCAGTGAAATGTGCTACTTTTTTAACCCATTCTGAACTCTCAGAGAGAGTTGAAGTGCTACTGGATGGAATACTTCAAGTAAAGGACAGAATCCTTATAGGCTGAGACTCTATATACAGCAATAATATAGAGGCTACACTCTGTAAGCAGACACTTGGGTATGATTGCTTTCCCAAGAGAGATCCTCTCCATTGGTAGTCTCAATGTCTCCTTGAGAGTTAGTTTTGGAGAGTTAGTTTTGAAGGGTTAGCCCTCACCAGACCTCAGATTTTGGGTCATATTTTATTCAGTAGACAAAAGAAAAATCACCTCCACTTACTATGTGTATATCATCCCATCCTACACCATTCCTAAAGCACACAGGAATCTGTGAGGATGAGCTGAAATATGATATCCTCTGGGCATTTCTGAAGGCACCATGGTCACCAGGGTCACACTGAGACCTCTGGGTAGTGCTACTTCTGTGAGCATGTTCAGGCCTGGAGTGCCCTTTGGACTGCATAAGTGGAGCAGGAAGATGCTGCAATTTATTCATAGCATGTATCAGAATCCAGTTAAGAATGCTGTGTACCTCCCTCACATGTGTTTCTGATAGAAATATACTGCCACTTACTGCCGTGGCAGCAAATCCAATCAGGTCTAAATCGGATCAATATGAACCTGCAAAAAATCGGAAAATCTGCAGTTAGAAAATGTGTTTCAGCAAGAGCTGCATAATTCTATTTTGGGACAAGGGCAACCTGGACTTTACAAATTTTCCACCATCCTAAAGAGTTACACTGACCACGTCCCACAAACTCGATGAAGGGTATGAAGCTGTCTTTGCTTTGAGCAGAGCTACAGCATTTTGATGTCATTTGCAACTACAATGGCTGAAAGGTTAAACTAAATGAAAATGTTTGAAGTCTGCTAGTTGAGCACATTTAAAATATAAAATGCATGAGAGGAAAGCATGCTTCAGAAATTTTGGAAGTAATCAAGGCATATTCAGAAACATCTTGTATATTAAACTAATTAGAAAAAAAAAGCAAGTAACACAAAACAGATAGAAAGAACATAAAATGTAATTCTAAAGGTTTAAAAAGCAACACTCCACAGGGATTCATTACACTTGCCTATTAACCTGGTTTAGTGTAAATTAGTAACTGAAACCAGGTATTGGTATATTCTTAACTGGTAATAATTAATGGGGATTTTAGTTTAAGTGTTTTGCAACACGTAGAACAAGGCTAGAAAAAGAAGAAAATAGAACACTAACAAGTTCTGAATTTCACTTAATGTAATAAAAATCACATCAACACAGCAGCTATTTAGTGAGTATTCTCAAGGATATCAGGTTTTCTATACAAGTGAACAGTTTAGCTGAGGCTTATGGAATAAAGCAGGAAATTAAAAAGCATTTCTTGCCTTCTACTAACTAAGAAAAGATTTTTTGATAGAACAGAAACATAACCAGGAACATCTTAAAGTACCAGATGTTTTAAATGACAGTTTTCTTCAAAATATTTTAAATAATGAATCTCCTCTGAACTGCTTTTACTTAAGCAAGTGAATATAAGGCTTCTGCAAGTTCTACTATGTAAGTCTCTTTTCCAAAAAGTAATACTAGAAAGATGCACTAGTAAGTGAACTAATTAACTAGACATTAGGGGATAACATGTATTTCACTATGTCTTCATTTCCAGTGTGCTGAATGCATACAATTTGCAAAGAACTGAAGACCTGGGGAAAAAATCCTATATAAATGTACTGTCTTTTTGGAAGCTAAGATGCATTAGCCTTTATTTATGCTATTACTTTTCCATGAAAAGCTCCATGTTTGAAGCACCAGTACAGCATACTGCCATTTCTTAGCCTACTAAACTGAAGTTTATTAAAGTTACAAGTATTGCAATAATAATCACTGCAAAAGGCAGGATAGCATCCACTCTGAATCTGACTTTTTCACAACTCTGCAAACATAGACCACATAATTTACAGTAAGTTAATATACACCTTTTTCCTCTGGCTTGGCTTCTTGACAGAAAGAACTCTGTGAAATTGATTAAAATCCAATTCTGCTCCAGAGTCGAATGATTACAATATTAGTTGAGAGCTTCTGAGCTCATATTTGTCCTTCTCTGCTTCTAGAGGGCTCTTTCAGAAGGTGCACCCAAAGAAAGTGCATCCTGAGGGGTATTTCCCATTAAGTGTGGTGGATATATTTTGCAACAGCGGGCACATCTACACTTCAAACTGCAGTGCAGTGTTGACATAACTGAGCCAGATTTATACTGGAACCAACCTAGCTATAATAACATGCAGTTCTGGATAAGCTAAGTTAATCTGGCTTGTAGGAGAATCAGTCAACCTTACGTACCATTTCCCACTCTATCATCCTGTGCTAATATGCTGAGGCTTTTCTATAACCTGTGCCAATATATCTTGCCTATCTGTAAGCCATCACCATAGAGTGCTGACAGAAGCTACATTTTGAAATGATGTAGGAGATACCTAAAAGACAGTAAAAGTTGGACCTTTTCTTCTCAGTTTCCAAACTTAGATATGTCTCAGTTTGAACTGGGTATCTCAGAGGATCAGTAACCACAGAAAATGGGGTCTTTCATTTCCACTTACTCAAAATTTTATGCAAATGTCATTATTCACATTATGTCTGTGTTCCTCCATACAGATGCCTTTCAAAATTTTTTTACGCCCATAAATGTCTTGTTTGTTTGAAAGGACAAGACTTACAGTAGAAGGCTTGAGAAACTTGAACTTTCATGATTTTTCTCCTGAGAGACTCCTGCTTCTGAGTGGACTTCACAGAACACTGCTATATGGACAGATCATAAGACAAAGGTGGATTGAGGGAGAAGCAGCTGTTCCAATAGTGAATTTTATGTGAAGTAGATTCACTAGACAACCCTAGTGTCCATTTTGCCTTACTAATGAAGCACTCCTTTTCCACAGCAAAAGGTGATAGTATATCACTCTGTCTATGCCCACATCTCTAGCTTTCAATGATCCCACTCAACTGCATAAAATAAAAAGCTATGTACAGCATTTTTAGAGATGTATTTATGGCATAGTACAGCAACAAAATCATTCTCTCTTTTTAGGTCAGTCATTAATTCTTTTGATAAGCAAAATGGCAATACAGCATATTGATAATCCATTTGACACAGATCCTCTTGTGTAAATCAAGAATGATTCAACCAAATGAGGTGCAATGCTTGCAAATATGTCAACAAATCACATTGTCTTAAAAGAGCCCTTTGTCTGGGGAAAAAAGTCTTCTTCCTGTTGCTTTCCTTATGGTTGCTTGTAGCTCTAAAGAAGTGTTAAGAAAAACTTTACTTGAGGGATTTGTTCATCAAATCTTATCACTGACTTCACCTTGGAAAATGATAGCAGGAAATAAATCTTGGATGCAAACATTTTCTTAGGTTGCACATGCAGGCCTTTCAGGCAAAATTCTTATTTATTTGGATAACGGGGAGGAATTTGGTAGGATTAAGCACTAGTATGCTTTTCTTCATTGCTGTTTCATAGAACAGAAATTTTTTGACATTTCTAAAATTTGTTACTGCCTCATTTATTCAATTTCTTAATTTGTAATCCCTGCTAAGGCAAAAGTCATACCGGATTGACTAGAAAAGTGACACAAACAGCCATTAATTTCTCCTTGGCTCTGTTACTAAAAAAAATTACTATTTTTTTTAATTGTCACATTATTAAATCTTGGAAACAGCTGTGCTTCATAATATATAACTCCAACCAGGGAACATCATCAGTAAACAACTATGACAGCATCTAGTCATTCATAAAAACTGCAGGACACTGTTCCCTTCCCCAAAAAGATAAAGTTCTTTTAATACACGGGGTTGTGCAGAAAGGAGCAGACAAGATCTCAAGGACACTGTTTATGAATACATGAATTGTGGCAGCCCCATTGGCAGGATATCAAGTCTGAAGGACTTACTGATCAAACATTATGTGAATGAAGTATTTGATACACTCACACAGACTTGGTATCATATCCAAATGAGACACTGCAGACTCAGATGTGTCTCATATTCTGTGAACGCACCAGGTGGAATCACTGGCTTATAACACCAGTGGTTTTGAAAGAACTTGAGATCCTACTCACCATCAACAGCAATCCTTACCTCACATAGCAAGGTTTTAACCTAGCTACTCAGAGAAACAAAGTAGAGCACTACACATTATAATTCTCTTTAAAGACTGTAAAAGGCATCTTACAGCAACACCTTAATAACCACATCATTAAGTACTAGACCTAAATGGAACAAAAAAGGACCTCCAAAGTAAATGCTCACTATCTTTTCTAAGCACTTCAAATCTTACTCTTGCTTATATTTGTGCAAAGCCACTTAGCTCAGTTCCATTGAGTTACTGATGTGGTTTGAGTGTAACTAACTGAGCACAGAATGCAATTTACAAGATTGCTATCTGAGAGTCTTGGGATCCTTACAGAAGAGAGCTGTGAATCAGAGCACGGCAGTATGATGAATCGGAAAGAGTTTTATGTAGGGAGTGGATAGAGAGAGCTAAGTGCCAGTGAAGAAAATTCAGGAAAAAGCTTTCCAAATTGGCACGATAAGGAAATACAGCAGAAAGCATGTACAGGAGGAGAAGGTCTGAATGGAATAAAACCAAGTTTGAGCTGATACACAAGGTGAATTTGTGGGGAATTTCAAAGATACAGTATTACACACTTTAGGAAGATGGCCAAAAAAGGTACAGGGCGTTTAGATAAGGGGAAGGGAAGACATTAGAAGAGTCAAGTCAGCTAAGAAAGTGTAGGTTACAAGGTTTATGTTACATTTTACAGGACTCAAAGTAAGAAAGTATTAAGGCACAGACAAGAGGTGGGAGGTGAGGAAAATGGTGTTATACAAGAATAGATGATGGGAAATTTTGGTAGCAATCTGAATATGAAAAGCAATGGAGATATGACATATGGCTTCTGTTGCCCACCACACTGATGAGAATAAATGCGATAAATAGTAACAGAATGACAGAGCAGGAAAGTATGTAGGAACAAGATGTAATTTTGACACTGGAAATACCCGTAAAATAGCTACATTGAAATAGCAAAGTTCAGGAGAAAACTGTTTTATTTTGTTGTACAACATTTACTTCCTGAGTTGTAAGACCACCAACATGACAAATGGCTTGGTTCACCTAACAGAAAATTCTATTAAGGGTAGGAGGCGGTGTCACAGCAGATCCTTTCATGTTTTTAAAAAACAGTATTTTCTCAGACAACAAGCAAATCAAGAAGTACAACTCCTGGCCTGTGGTAGAGCTGACAGATGTGCATAATTTCGAGTTACATGCCTTCATTCTATATGTCCAGCAATACTGCTGCAGAGCTGAATGAGAGAGATTATTTGTGGCTCCAGGCTCATACAATCAGCTTAGCACCATAAAGAACACAACAAGATGAGGTCTGCAAATTGGAAAGTTCAGTCTGGACACTGTTTTTTTTTTCAAGTGGATACATAATCCTCATTGTTTGTGATTGATCCTGTCTTAGCCAACAACTGAGACAACATTTCAATTCCAGGTCCCTGAAGTTCAGAGGTTTACAGCCTTCTGATCAGAAAGGTACACTGCATGGAATCTTTTCAAGTGCAAGATTATTTAACATGGTCAAAATAACTCCTCTTGGGAATATGAAACTAACTTTTATGCTTAGAAATATTTTGGTTTGTTTTTGCTTTTTTCTTTTTTTGGTACCTGCATGATTCAAATCCATTTTTAAAAAAGAAAACAATATTTAATCCTCACCTGTGAAGACATGGGTAGTTGGAGCAAATGAAGATAAAAATGTAAGATTTAAGAAAGGACCACAAAATTACATTATACTAATCTTACTTCCTGTGCAGTGAAGTTCATGGAACATACTCCACTAATTCCTGCACCCAAGTGATAGAACGGAACAATTTACACTGGAAGGAAACTCTGGAAGTCATCTGGTTCAAACCTCACTTCCTGAAAAGTCTAGAAAACAATATTGCAACACTGCGTACCAACAATTTAGTAAAGTTCAATGGCAGATCTTACAAAATGGGAGGATGTTAATCTCAGTCCATCCCATACACTGACAAGCACCAAGGCATATGTGACCAAAAATCTGTTCAGTACTCATAATGGAGGTACATTCCTTGCAATGACATGGTGGACGAGGGATGAGAGCTATCCAGTCTTCACCTTAAATTCTGGTTTCTTTTTAGGTAGGCAACCAGGTGCTGCTGCTGGATGTGTTTTTCTGTTGTCTTTAGGCAACAGCAAAGAATCTTTTCTTCCTGTCCCATCTCTGTGAGTCATCAGGATTTACTCACTGACCTGTCTCCTGAAGTGGGTGTCCTTTGAAGCTGTGTGCTGTTATCTAGATGACCTTCTAATTTGGCCGCCATCAACAGCCATTCTCATTTCTTTGGTGCTTCTACACCTATTCAATCCCAATTCACACCAATCAAGGTTTCCACTGCAATTCTCAACAGAAGTAAAGACAGGTCTGAAGGGCCTTGTCCATTTTGGTTTTGAATGTCTCCAGTGATGGTGAAGGGTTCACAAACCCTCTGGGCAATGACTTGCAGTGAAGAATACACTCATATGCTCGTTGGCTCTTTCACCATTCAGTGGGCAGATCCAAGACAACCTCTCATTCCAAACACATTGCTACCCCACATACAAAGCAAATGCAAGATGATAAGGAAAGTTTTCAAAGCCACACAAGGAACAGTAAATTTGAGAGGTTTGACAGGCATTGACATCTACCCGTGGTCAGTACAGATCACAGGGTTGCTCTAGAGAAACAAAGCCATCTGAATACCCACTTGGCTTCCATAATCCCCAACTAAAGAATAAGTGCTTGGACATGTTGGCTACTGCTATATGATTTACTGAATCCTCCCTGAGGCTGTTTGGCAGATGGCATTTTGCCCCTTACCTAGATGGAACTGCCAGTTGTGTCATAGCTTGGGGTCTAGTCATCCCTGAGGGTGGCAACCTCCTCTCTACCTCTAACATGAGGCTGGCCTTTAAGGGAGAGCCCTCAGTATTAGCAGAGGCACTTAGTGTAATTTCCATATGTGTGTCTTCATCTTTAGGATTCTATTCATTACACATTCTCAGCACTGTGAATGAACAGCAAAAGAAACATACAAACAAAATTGACTGTTGAGTACTTTTTTTGAATCACACAAGAACTGCAATATCAAATAAAGATAAAATTTATGTCTATATATTTGAACACAAATGATCACATTTTCAGGCATTTTTCTTTTTAATAAATTACTTTTTTGATTGTTCTGATTTTCAAAAGCAGGTCTAACATACAGTCCATTTTCCAAGAAGTGTTACAAAGGGCGAAGTGTGTTGCCTCCCACTTTATCCTTCCATACTTCTAAATCCGTTACTATATATTGGGGAAAATGCAAGATAATTGCAATTTTCACATTGAAAATGAGCACTGCTATCTCTTCATAAAAGAAAGTATAAGAGGTAAAATATTTTTGCTGGTGACTGTTGTTCAACTGGAATAAAACACTGCATTTCTGAAAATGCAGAAGAAAAGAAGTGGAAATGTTCAAGGCCAGCTTGGATGGGGCTTTGAGCAACCTGGTGCAGTGGACGGTGTCCCTGCCCTTGGCAGGAGGGTTGAAACTAGATGGACCTTTGAGGTCCCTGCCAACCCAAACCATTCTGTGATTCCATGAAAAGTAGCTCAATATATTTCTTTGAACGTTACATTAATAAAGTAATGATTTAACCTACAGGTGGCATCTGTACAATAATATCTAGTTGGATAATTTTATCTACCATTTGAAGAAAATTTATCAGTCGTAGTTATGCTCTACAATCAGTACTTGAAAGGGAGTGACACATACAAACACAGACATTCCCTGCCCGTAAGCCCACTTCACCAGAGGACACAAGATGTCTCTATTGAAAAGCTGATTCAAGACTGAAGAAAAGAAAGGTTTAACAGAATTACCAGGGAGTTACTTAAATAAAAGAGAAGCTTCGTTTAAACAATTTAAAGCTGAGACACAATGCCATTATCACAATGCCGTGTATTAATTATTATGTTTGCTCTTTCCGGCCTGTCACAATGATGAACAATAATGATTGCAGAGTGTGAGACATTCACCAGTTAGCTAATTCACCCAGTCTAGGCAAGGGATCAAAGATGTTTCTATACTGTCTGTTCCTTAACAACAGCCCTTTTTGGTTCCAAATGGAATGAAAAGACATCCTAGAATTGGAGTGACTTGCGCACATCTTGCCTGTCAGAGCCTAAAAGCCAGCTCCGGGAACACAATTGCCACAACTCTTAACTTCAGTCTTTCCAGGGCAGCTGGCACTGTGGAGAGGCAGAGACCAGATCTATGACTTCAGTTGCCTTCCTCTCAGCCCTCCAGTGGACCATCTCTAGTGTGTTAGTGTCAGTGCCATTCTTTGCTTGTGTGAAAGAAACGCTGGGGAAAAAACAACCCAAGTTTCATGGACATCTGGAATTGTACACGGGAAGTGAGCTTTGTCAAGTGTCCTCGCTGGAACCAGCGGGTTTAGCTGAACAGACCCCCAATATTTGCCCATTTCCTATCAACACAATTCCCTGTGGTTTCCCCATTATCACTTCGCTCATCAGTGAATGTATGATGCTTGCTGTTTGCTGCCTGGCACACTGCATTTCTTTTTGCAGATGGGTGAATAACCATTCATATCTCTGACTAGAGTCTTTCTTTTGCTAGAGATATGCAACTGGATTTGTGTGAGGCAGCTGCTCAGTATTTGTGTGCCAGTTTGAGTGGCCTAGTATGTCATGGTGGACAAATGACGTCAGTTCTGGAGCAGGCTTCACAGGAACTGTGCCACGGCTTAGTGCTATGAATGCTGATGAAATTGCTTTCCCAAGATTTGTTTCTTCTCTCAGAACAATATGATCTTGCAATATATGGGTTCAGTTTAATTTTTTTCTGTAAGTCTTACAGGCTTTGCCCATTGTCTGAGCGCTCCACACTCCTTCAGTGTATTCTCTAGAAAATTTGATATAAACATTTCAGTGTGTACTGGTAGTGAAAAATTAGGTATTTTAACAGACATACTGCCAGGGTAGAAATTCATTCTCATCCACATGTCAGTCCAGAAATCCCACTCCTAATTCATATTTCTTCCTAAAAGACCCTTAGCTTTCATATTCCCTACCATAAAAAAGCCCAAACCAAAACAAACAAAAACCCCCACAAAACCCAGCAAACCACTTCAATCCATTGTGGCTCAAAACTGATGCCAAATAACATTAATCTCCTTCTCTGGAATTTTCTGACATACCCTACTTGTTGCACTTCTGTCTGTTTAGATACTATTATTGTGCACAGCAAAGTTTGTATTATTGTGTCTTGTCCATGAAAGGTATTGCTAACGTTTGAACAACAAATAAGGAATTGAATCCATCAGCTACGTGCATTACTGTAACACACACATAAACATTTGAATTTTAATTTTATGCATATACAAACATAAAAGGAAATGTTCATTGAAGTTGCCCTTTGTCAACCCTCCAAACATCCCCAAACAAATGCAACTCTTCAAACATGATCAAAGAAGCTCTGGGCCAGCAGTAACAGGGTGATATGAACCTTACTTTTCAATACAAACAGCCATGTGCTGATCACTGTGTATTTTTTATTTCCCAGGAGTTATTATTTCTCATAGCATTATTTCTTGCTTCTTTTTGCTGTTTATCTCTACTTTGGCTAACACTGTCAATGTGCGAGCAGGAAAATAAAATGTATAGGATAACTCTTTGAAAGACCTTTAAAAAAAATTAAAATCTGTGTTCCAATGAGGTTGGCTTTCTTCACTCACGCAGACAGGATCAAAAGTGAAATAAAGGGGTGAAAAAAACTAAGAATAAAGACATAATACTGCTATTGAAAGAGGTGCAGAGTGGTACAGCATAAAGGAGGAGGCATCGACTATGCAGCAGGATTGTTTATTACAAGTTACTATTTTACAGTCAGTGGACAGATACTTCTTTTTTGGACATGAATTATGTCCACAGTTGCACTTTACTGATCATACTGTGTGAAATTGTTTCTCTTCCTAGAGCAACAGGCAAACAAAAGGTGACAGGGATGAACTTTTTGTACAGTAATTTACAGCACTGTACACAGGAAATTTCCACACATGTATCTGTAATGTCAATTTATACCCTTGGTCTGGCTGGCAAATATAAATATATATGAGCATATATTTGCATACTTTAAAATATTCCAGCTCTCTTGAGAAGGTAGCATGTATAAGTGTGTGTCTGCACATGTGTGTGGACTAGAACTACAGAGAATTTACTTTCTCAAGAGACCTACAGAATTTTGAATATACACATATGCACTATGTGAGCTATCTATATAAATGAGTGAGGGAAGCATCATAATAATATTAATTAATATTATTAAAACTGAAAATTAATTAAAAAACTGACACAACACATTTCTTTTCATGAATAATTCTACTTTACTGAAACAGAAAAATAGGCAGATGACTTAATTTTCAACACAGCATGAAGTTCAGAAGGCTGTTCAATTTGTTCATAGCCATATCTGAATATCAAAACTGCATTTATAAGAACCATGCCAGAAAGTTTCTTCCTATGTGTTCTTTTGATATGCTTCCCTCCTCCCAGTCCCAAAGTCAATGAGAATTCATATTTTAATAAATCTATGTCAACATTTGCTACCGAACCCTTACATTTACACCACTGAACACACTGAAAACTATCCTCAAACCCTAAAACCCACACTTCAGCAAGAAGCAAATGTTTTGGCCAAGTTGCAATATATTCAAAAAAACGATTTTCTTAATGCAAATGTTGTCAGATCCATTACCACAGCACACTACTGTAGGACAAATTATCTTGGGAGATATACCAGGGAAAGGTAGAGAGGCACAACTGCACTTAATGTTTCTCTATTTCAGGCTTATAAAATGCTTTAACTTGCCTGTTAGATGGCATAGCAGTCATGTAAGAAAGTTTCATTTATTCTTCAGAAACAGATGACACAAAATTTACCGAAACTTGGTTCCTTTGGGATTTTTGTGGGATTCATCAATATGCAATATTATTACATCATTTTTACATCACCTGCACACCATAAATTTTCAGCTCTGACTTGCTCTTTCCAAGTCTTGCAAGAACTGTTTCTCTATTTTCCCATTCAAGAAAGCATCCTTCTTCGGATCCCTTCTTCAGAGCACATGTACAAGTCTCTCTATGCTTAAGTTTCACTGAAAGTAGATGTATGCCTAAGTGTGATCCTATTGTCTTAAGAGGATATTTTATATTCTAGGATATGAATTGCCAAAATACAACATGTAAAATAGAAGTGTGATGTTTGAGAAAGTATTTTGCTGAGCTTCCAGGGACTTACCTGCCAGCTGCCAAGCTCGCTTACAGTTTTAGGCTCAATCTATTCATCCATCCATCACCAAAGGGTCTGAATGACTGATAACAAAAACAGATGAATCATTGATGGTATGCTCTCTGTTCTCTCTTTGTCCTGTGGGAGACATGGTATTTGACAATTAAGTTTAACATTTTAGGCTAAGAAAAACTTACAGTGTAAACAGGGCAGTTTTATCTTACTGGAGAGATACTCGTACCTAATTTTTAAAACATAGAGTGGGCTAGAAATGAAATTTTTCATTGTTAGCTGATCTTTAAATGAGCAGGTACTCATGCCTATAATTTTGAGTGTAAAATACCACCTAATGGCCAATGAAGAATAACATAAGCTATACAGTCAGAAGGTGCTCTCCTCTTTGGACTTTTCACATAGATCTGACTAGTAAGATCATATTTCATTTCCATAAACAAGTGTTATTCAAGGTGTCAACTTTGAGCTTAATAGCACAAACATCAAGGACTTAATCTCAGAGACGTATTGGAAGGAAAAGACAACTTCTGGTCTGCCATGAAGATGTCAGAGAAGAAAGGAGAAATACATTTGAATCTTGAAAAATGCAGAGAGCACTTCCAGCTATCAACTTTTCTCAAGTGATACAAATAAAATGAGGAATTAAGAAAATACAAAAAGCATTTATCTTTAATATTTAAGCACTTTCTAGCTGTATTGTTACCATATCAGATCACTATAGACAAAGCTATGACCATTCACATAAGCTGGGTACCTAACTCACACTGTGAATGAAGCATGTAGATTAAAAATTCACAGCCTTTTCTCCACTAATACCTGCTAGAAGGGATTATCCAATAGGTATGTTTTAAATGGGAGGCTGAGAACTAGGCTAATACATTTTTTCACCTTTGGACTTGAAGGAAATATAAAATAACTTCTGATTAATTGTATATCTTATACAAAAATTTGGCAGAAAATTAAATGTCTAAGAGGACAGGATTATTTAGCAAACTGGGCTCATTCAAACAAAATGCATCTGAATACAACCAGATACAGAGATTGGAATTGTCAAACCAGTCCTTGAGAATGGGGAACAATTTAATGGAAAACAAATAAACTGAAAAAATACAAAATCATAGAATAGAACAGTTTGGGTTGAAAGGTACCTTTAAAAGTCATCTAGTCCAACTCCCCTGAAATGTGCAGGGACATGTAGAAGTCACAGAGGACAAATCATTGAGTGTCAGATCATGGCAAAATGGATTTGGCAACATGGATTTAGCAACATGGGATAGTTGAGGAGGGAAACACAGCTGGGTTCTACCTCTAGATACCATTACCTTTTATGCTGCAGTGAAAGTCAAACTAAGATATTTTGTACAGTTCTGATGTTCACATCCTATAAAGGACATTGAACGACTGGACAGTTTCTCACAGAACAGTGAGATCAGTCACAAAAAAAATATTTAGGAGCTGAATAGAACTCCCTCATCTGAAGGCTTTAAAGAGCTCAATCTGTTTAGTTTGCCAGAGAATGAGAGGCAACTTGATTACAGGAATAAAGCATCAGGTACAAAAGCGCTCTTTGATTTAGTGGACACAGTAAAATGTCTGTAATACGCTGAAAACAAATCCAAGAGCATTACAAAACATCAGCATTCCAATGAATATATGTTTTACAATACAGTTTTAGTCATACAACAACACATCATATTCTTCCACAGCAGGCTTCATCGAGTGTGCAGTATAGTCGGCAGTTACTTAGTGAATGCTTTGTTTTATTCTTATTGTTTAATTTGTGGCCCTGCAATTCATTCATTGTACTATGTGAACCTAGCACCAAACACATCACTGATCTTTTTTTTTTTACTTTCATTTAGTTGTCACTTTAACAGCATACAAGTACAACTCAATGAACTACAAAAGATACAGGAAGATAAAAGCCCTCATTACACACACGTTATACAACATGGTGATTCAAATACTACCCAAAATTTCTGCTTAAGGTGTTTACAAAACTCTAGCTAAATAAACTACATATTTGCAATAGCCATAGATGCACTGGTAAGCCTTAACAAGCTTTTTTTCAAGAGTTACTTGTAGGAATTGTTTGAAGAGTGAAAAGCCAGTATCAGCTTGAGTTTTGAGTAGGTTTGTTTTCAACAGAGAATACTACTATGGAAATACTCCAGGTCCCCCATCATGTATTGGGAGACAAATGGCTTCTGCAGGTTCTTGGTAGACATCTGCAGGGTACCTCCTCAGCGGTCAAGCCATACTTTCACATAAAGCTGTGCCACAGCAGAAGCTTCAAGGTCAGATGCTTTTTCAAGCAGACTCTCATCACTGCTTGTGAGTCACCAAGGGGGGAATATTTTCTTTCCGTTCACAAGAGAACATCTCCTGCCTGAGTACATCCATCCGAAATGTGAGTTTTCTTTCTTTGTCATGAACTGCCTGCCAAGATGAGTTCCCCTGCCTGGAACACCACCTGCCCTGAAACTATTATGAAAAGGTTTGGGTTTCTAGGCCAACACCCTTTGCCACAGATATTGCTGATGAAGCCTTGAAGGCTTACAAAAGGGGGTCTAAAAGAAGGTTTCAGCACCTCACTGGGCCATCCACTGTGAGGAACTGATGCACACAGTCTAATATCTACAGACTTTCCTGGCTGGGTCTCCACCAGCCTGTCCCTGTCCTGTCTCGACTCCTCATACCAGTTCCAGGTAACTCTCCCACTATGCCCCTTGACTCCAGGGCTACATCTCCATCATGGACCGCACATCAAACCCCACCTTGTTCCTCACTGCAGCTCCATATACCTTCAGGTTTTCTCAAATCCAGATTGTCACATCCCTTTCTTTCTAGTAGGCTGCCATTTCTGCAAATAACTTGGGCAATTCCTAATTAAGATAGGAAAGCTGAGAGATAAAACAGTCTATTACATTTCTTTCCCCAATTTCTGAATATGGCAACACCAGCAGTAGTAATCTTTATAGATGCCACTTTCAAAATGTGATATATATCTACAAAACACCTGTGAACCTGAGTCTTTCAGGGAACTACAACTTTGTAACACTTTGGTTAAATTTCCTGGAAATGGCAAGAAGTATCAGACAGAACCTTAATGAATTTGAAGTCTGCTCAACACACCTGAGATAGAACATCTCAGGTTTTCACACTACCTGGACTAAACTTTAACTGCTGCTGTGTTATTTGAACTTTTACTGAATGTTTATGTTCACCCATCTACAGCCGAAAAGTTAAAATGGGAAAAGGAAAGGTATGCTGAATTATGGCATTTATTATGCCTAAAATCCTGCTACATCATCTCTGCAGGAAAAACAAGCTGAATGAAACACAGAGGATTGGATTTAAAAAATTTAAAAATAAAGAGCTGTAGTGGGTTAAAAGCTGCACATCTTGTACTTCATCTGTCTTTGCAAATGAATTTGAAACCTAAGGTACATTTTGAAGAGGCTTGAGCTCTTTGCATCTTACCACAGCACTCTCACACTTGCAAATGTGTTTTTTATACTAGAAAGTCACAATTATTGTGTGTTATACACTGTGACACATAAGGTGCATATCTGCCCATACTATATTACTGTCAGAACAGCAGTTTATATTGGATAGGCAACGCTTCAGCACACAATGTGTGCAAAGGCCACAGGAGAATTTCCTGAGCTTTGCTCTCCAAGGATCCCTAATACTCCTTAGCAACCTGTCTGGAAGGACTGAAATCACAACCTCTAGGCAGCAGTCCCTGTATATTTGAAATAGTTGCTGGCTACAGCAATCACACGTACATCTCCAGAAAAAAAACATTTAACAGCAAGTCATCACACCTAGGATATAGACAAACACGTTAAACTCAGACTGAGGACAGCAAGAGGAATACTAGCAAACAGACCCCTGCAGTGGGCTTATATCAGTGCACAGATTCCACAGCTTTAGAAGAACAGGCTTCTTATAAACCCAGTGTGGACTGAAGAACATCAGAAACGTGTGAAATAACTGAGAGATCTTAGCCTGAGAGACTAAGATCTAATTGTTAGAACTGTTTAGACCATCAGAAACCCTTATGCATGTCAGGCTCTATTATCGGATGTATTATCTGTACTGAACTATTGTGTTCTTTCCTGATACTGTCTCAGCTGCTACATTGTTTTTACCTCTGATAAACTTCATCTAGTGGAGTTTGCAATTGTTCCACAAGGAACAATTTCAGGACTGAAATGCCACTTGTTAGTGTAACTATATATATTTTACTTATCCCTTTTGCCTTTAAGGCAAGATCGTATTGAGTTCTGATATTTCTCATTCTCTGCATGCAGCTAAGGGAGTAGAAGTGTCCGGGTCTTTATTATACACAGCTGACCTTTTATTTCCTGCTAGGTGCATTCAATTTCAGATAGCCCAGAGTATGGTCTTGAAATGCTATTTTCCATCATGCTAAACTCATCTGAGGTCTCCATTTTCACACATCTAATAAACTCAAGAGTTTTCTTTCCAGTGTTGCATGGGAAAACAGAGGTCATTCAGAAGGTTATGACTTTTTCAACAGAACAACTGTTGTGACACTTTTGAAAAAAGCAAAGGATAAGCACTTATAAACACTGGGCAAACCACTGCAATCAACGTATCTGAGAAATTCCACCCTTTTTTTTTGTTGTTGCTGTTTTTAAAAAACTACATCTGAATTCCACTGCATCTATCACTATATTACTAGTTTAAATTTTATATTGAGAAATGTTTCAAATTTATTAAGCCTCATTTAAAACTTAATTTCATTTATACATCTTCTGCAAGAGAAGCCTGTCTCCATTTTCTATGCTACTTGTATTCATGATTGCTGAAGAGCTGTGTCTTCTCCTTCCACTATTTGCACATCATTTACTTAAATGGTATTGGTAGCTCCACTTAACATTTCACTTATATGCTTCTCAAACTTCTTGCAGTCAACGCTTAGCCTTTGAGTTCTGATGCCCTGATACTACCTTATGCATAGAGTTTAAGATCTCTAATAATCTGATATTTAGATTACATATTACCTAAAATGTCAATTCTTGTCCACCCACTCAATAACTATGATAGCCAGATGCTCCTCATCTCACATATTATTTCCCTTTTTCCCCTTGTTCACATTCAAGAAGATTCCCATCTAGAATATGCTGCCGGCTGCATACAAGTCACAGCACAATTTTGCCTTGCCTCGCTATCTAGTTTATTTCCTAAATCACTCAGCAACGAACGATAATGATTGCTCCTCAGGACCTCATCATGCAGGGTCAGCCGTTCTGTTATCATTGGGAAGTTCCTCTGAATTTTAAACTTCTGCTGAAATGCATGGTTTTTCATACAGCCAACTACTATTCGGATGTTATTGATTGCAGCCACCACAAGCATTGCTCAGGCAGATGACCTGCTAATGACCTTCCCATCCACTCTCTGATATAAGTAGGTGAGGACTGCTAATTCTTGCCTAACCTTGGCTGCACGAGATAAGCAAATGTTTATCACCTCTACCATCTTAGACTCTGACTCTGAAAGCTACACTCATTTTACCTAAAACCCTTCGGCACACTTACTCCTAGAAGCAAGCAGTGATTTTCTTGTTTATATATAGCACCAATCCTTTATTTTTTTTTCCAAGTGGCGCATTTTAAAACTATCATCCTATTTATCATTACTTCATAAAGCTAAAGAAATGAAACTTTGCAACCCCAAAATTTCCAGATGGTCTTTTTTTTTTTTTATACCACCACCACCAAAATTATTATTATTATTATCATCAAGGGATAACCTTAAGGGACGAGGAGAAGCGCTGCCCCGGTGTGGAGGGCGAGCCGAGCCCACTGGTTGCCGCCCGGGGCGCGGATCCCGCCCGTGCCGTCCCCTCCCGCCGCCGCCGCCCCGGCCAGCGGGGGGTACCCGGGGGGAGCCGCACCACCGCCGCGGCCAACTCGGGAAGGGGCCGCCCGGGGCGTACCTGCGGCTCCCCTCTCGCACCCCTCCCCGCTGTCCATCGGTTGCCACAGATGCGAGCAGAGGGAAGGACGGACGGACGCCTCCCCCTCTCCCCCACAGCCGCCGCCCGGCCCGCGGGGGGAGACCCTCTCTCCCCCGGCGGCAGGTCCCCGAGCCTCGCCGCCGGGCATCCTCTCGCCCCGTACCTGTCGCGGTGTCCTCGGGAGAGGGATCCGCGTCCCCCCGCAGCCCCGGCGCAGCAGCGGGCGGCCGGGCTTTGTTACTACTCGGAAGAGCCGCGGCTCAGCGCCGTCGCTATAGAAACTGGCTGCGCCTCGAACAGACACCGGCGAGTGGCGGGAGGGAGGCGGGAGCCGGGCGGAGGTGTGGGGTGAGGAGAGAGCCGTTCATTCAGGAATATCTTGGCCTTTTCCTCCTCCTTCGCCTCCGCCTGCAGCCAGCCCCCGGTACCGCCCAGCCCGGCCGGGGGGTGGGAAGGCGCCTCGCCGCCCTCACCTTTACCCGCATCCCTGGGTTAGGATGTGGCCCCTTGGCTCAGAGCACCCCCGCCCCATCCTTGCCACCTCCTCAGGGATACTTGCCCCCAAAACGCACACAGAGGTACACTCACACTCCGAGAGCGGACCTCAGGGCAGCGAGGACCCGGGGAGCACCCGTACCGTGAAATGTCCGGAGTTCACCTGCACTCCCGCTCCCGCTCCTCCCCGCCTTTGCAGCCCGTTTGATCTCAGAGCATCACCACAAAACCCCGACGAAGCCGGGACCTAACTTTTTTAGCAACAGCTTTTCATTTTGTGAAAGTGGTTTAGCTACACATCCTCAGGTGAGGAACTGCTTTTGTGCGGGAACTTGCTGCTGGAACCCCTCTGGACAGCAGCTCGTGATCGCTGAAGATCCAAGGATTCAGTAGGGTTTTGGAATTCTGTGGAGTATTTAGTATGATGCAGCAGACCCTAAGGGTTGAGGAGGTGTAGGGCCCACGGCCCTGGGCGCTATGCAGGCAGCAAATGGGAAGGGAAACAGGGGTGATGGGAAGGAAGAGGAGGGAAAGGCTGAGAACTGATCAGGGTAAAGTGGCCAGGTGGGTGCGAGATATTATTGTGTTCTGCCAATTTTTAGATTTAGGGTCTTCCTTCTGTTATCTTGAGTCTAGGGAGTAGCATGTTTTCCTACAGCAACAGCCTACAGTGTGTCATGGAGGCCCATCTTCACATCTTTCTCCTTGCTTGGCATGACTGACAAAAGCTGAGGCAGTCCCTCCTTTCTTCTTCCTTTCCTCCTCCACTGGAGGTCCAGTCGTATCAGTTTGTTGAATCTATTCTCTTCTAATTTCTCTGCCTGAAACATTCTTATTCTCTCTGTCAATAGTAGTAAAGTAGATAAAACATCCTTCAAAGTGCAAGATGGATCTCCCCTTTTCTCTTTCCCTGGTTTGTATTGATTAAACTGGACTTTTTAAGTTTGCCAAACAGAAGAAGCCCAACATGCAAGGAACAACTCGGAGGCTGCATTATCCATCTCAGCTACTGCTAAGCTACAGGGGATGACTATTAAGTATCAGCACTGCAAGTCACTGTGAGTTGATGAATCTGCGCCAAGAGCTGCTGGCACACTGCAGAAAATACTCTTTAGGAAGAGTTTGCCAAAGACAAGAAAGACCCCCACTAGAGCTCTTCACAAAACAACGCGGCTTACAGCAGAGCTGCTGGCAGACCTTAACACAGCCAAATGACAATGATGGCACAAATGAGGGAGACAGAAGGTTGGGTACCAAAGACAGGGGGTCACCACATATCTATCTATCTAATTGCATGCTAAATATTAATTCTAGAATTTAAAAAAAAAAAAGTAAATCCAGTCAGAGCATAGCACAGTTTATTTTTTGTTTGTTTTACCTTATAGTGAATTTGCTTGCTCTGAAGTGGAAAGACTAACATTAGAGAAGTGAAAGATCTGCCACATGCTGGATCTCATAGCATAGGAGAAATTCTGCTCATATTTCCTGATATAAAAGAATGCTCACATCCTTTTAATCAAATGGAGTATCAATATTCATAACAATTCAAACAAATATAGTTTAAAAAACCCCTAAAATGCTGGAAAGCAATTCATATTACAAAATCTTTTAGAAGAGTAAGAATGCTTTTTAACTTAAGGTGCATTTAGAGAAGACAGTTGAGCAACATAAATGTTGCTCAAAGAAATGGTCATTGTTTTGACAGCAAGAAATGCAATGCTGTTGCTATGATGCCTATTCATTTTTCTTACAAAATAAATTCATAACACTTTCTCCCAGGTGGAGGCACAGGAAGAGATAGAAAAATTATAGGGAAGACATACTTACTATCTGGTCTTCACTGATACAAGGCACCGGAGTACTGATATTATTTCGTGTGTTCCTGGGGCTTTTAATCTTCAATGCAGTTTTACACACAGACTTATAAACATATCCCTCTCTAGGTTGAAGGTGAAGAATAACATTTCCAGAAGGGGCAATTGAGACGATTGGATGATATCTTAAAATACTTGCAGGAAAACTCAACAGGACATATCTTAGTACTGTGCAGATATCCATGCCTTCTAGATTACTTTTCCTTGTTAGGGTTACAGTGGTATTTTACTAACAGAGATGAGCCATTTTTGTAGATGGATATCACCTGTATCTTTAGGACAGAACCTTAGCCAGTTCACTGTTCTAGTGCTTGTAAAGTATTTTACTGTGTGGTTTTTGTTCTTTTTCCTTTTTTCTTTTTTTTTAACTCTGCTTGAAGTGTATTTAATTTTGACTAGCTTAATGCCGTTTGGAGCCTAACTTTTGCAATAGTATTTACAAAGTAGGGTTGTTCGCAGTCACAATAGTTCCATATGTATAGTGAGGGGAATGAAACACAAGAATATTAAACGCTTGCATCGCAGTAATAAATCAGTATTAAATCAGCATTACATTTTGTAACATTTTAACACTAACTGCCTTTATGTTTTGACATTTTGTCCCTATTTCTCCCAATTTGGCTTAAGGACAATATGTTTGATATCCACAACTGTAATGCCTTCTGGCAATAATTTTTAAGGAGCGTCTACTTCTTTGGGGGAGGGTGACAAACCCCCCAAAAAAGAACATCTAAAAAAATGTGTACTATGTGTGATATGACCATGGGCAGCTTCTGACTCAGCAGTGACATGTGCGTCTTTCCTAGCGTAGAGGATTTTTTCCAGTAACTTGGTGTACTGAAGGAATTCATTGTGGAACATTGAACATTCATGTGGAGCAGAACAGCTTTTGATGGTGTCCCCTCTCTTTTGCCGTTTGTTGTCACACCAAACAGCATTCATCCCACCAAACACTTTTGGCCTATTTGTTCCTTGGAAGCAGAGCAAAGTATCCTTAACTATCACTAAAACCTTGAATAAAGAATACTTCAGCTGAAGGAATGAAACACATTCTTATCACATCACATTAAAACAAAAGAGAGGGGTAAACTGAACTAACAATATTTAATACTAATATTAATTATCATTACTACTATTATTATTATCATTGTGGTGCAGCTTCTAGGCTGTACCAACACCAGGCACTGTTTTCCCATAGAAAAAAATATAGGCAATTTCTGCCCAGAAGAGTTTTTCTTAGAATTAAATGTTTTTCCTGAGGGCCTGAAATGCCATTAGTTACACATTTGGATAGTGGTGAGTGCAGTGGGACCTAATTTAATTGCAGCCTTTTAGATATGTGTAATATAAATTTTAAATAATGTAATAATTTTAGTAATAACTTTGACAGTAGACAGTGCAAAACCATTTTTCTGTGTCTATAGGCTAGCAGTCCTTTTGGAAATTAGAGACTTTGGAACCTGGAAAATGAGCTGAAGTGATAATTGAAGGAAGCAATACAACATGAGTATGCTAAAATAGGGGATGAACTCCTAGGTTCTGTCTTTGTAAAAGGAAAATATGCTTTCCCCAGAGCATTTTTTTTTCTTTACCTTGGGCAGAAACATGTATTTTAAACCACTGCTTGAGATTTCTGGATGTCCTGAGGAGACAAAGCTACAGCAGTACAAAAGGACTGGAATGCCAGAAGGACACAGATCCTCCCCAGCTTTGTCAGCTGCTTCTTACAGGTGGCTCTGGCTGGGCAGAGCCACCACAGTAGCCTGAGTGGCTGGGAGTGGCTTTTAGGGGTGAGGGACACAAAAAGTAGAGAAGGAGAGCTTGAGTAGGAGAAATGTAGATACCAGATCCATGGTATCTGGGGCATGCTCAGATTCATAATCTTCCTGTTTCTAGGTCTACTTTTTTACCCCATTGGGAAGATGTTGGCATAAGGAAAATCAAGTATGTATACATATGTCCAGACTTGCAGCTGATCACTTAACAAAATAATTGTCAGAGGTTTATAAGGGGTCCTATAAAAACTTGTGGTGGGAGACAAAGTATTGCTGAGCATTCAAAACTGTCAGAAAGCAAACATTACTACTATGTGGTTGCCTTTCAACATGACTTGGCTCATGCCCGCCCTTTACTGTGTAGTGCCTTGCTGAGATACCACAGCCACTGAAAACAGTGAGTCAGCCTGCTGAGAAACAGGCAATATACAAGTTGAAGTGCAGTGCTGTACCATTATAGACATGCTTGACTGTGTTTGTATTCACTGTGTGGGGCAGTGTAGATGCATCCCAAATGCATATATACATTTAGAGGCCTCCCGTGACACATTGCATCTCAAGGAAACACATGAGTTAAAAGGGCATGTTAAAAATATTATTGATCTGGAAAGAGGTGAAATGATGTGGCAACCTACAGAACGAATATCGTTATTTAATTTTGCTTACTGTCAAAGAGCCTCAGAAATAGCGAAGAGAAGCCTATCCTAAGAAGCTGAATAAACATCATAGTGGCCGGAGGCATTAATGCTGGGAAAGCATTACATTGGATGGCATATTTTGGGTTACTCACCCAAACTACTGGGTCCTTAATTGAGTGCAACTCCTCAGAAAAAAAATCCTGGCATTATTGTGAAAACCTCAGTGAACATCGGTGTTGAATAAAATGCTAGTGTGAAAGAAAAAAATCAGACTGGAAACATTGTAATTTCCACAGGTTGATTCTTTGCTACATCTTGAGTACTTTGTTCAGTTCTGGGAACTCAGCTGCAAAATAGATAGAGCAGACACTGAGATTGTTGGGAGACAGGCAAAGCAAATGATAGAGGCTGAGGGAAAAATTTTGTATCTCAGTGGCATGAAGAAAGGACATGATAGAGCTTTATAAAAATAATGAATGGTACAAAGAGCATAAATTGTGCATTTCTAGTCACCTTTTTTTTAATAATTTAAGAACAAGAGCGCGTCCAGTAGAATTAAAAAACTATAAATTTGAAAGTGATGAAAAGAAATATTAGCTATTAAAGTGAAAGCATTTGCTACATGAGATTAAATTTAGAGAAAGGATTAGATTGTATAAAACACATAAAGGGATAGAAACCTTAATATTTCAATGCATAAGCCTGTCATTAAGCTAGAAGGACAGAGAAAGGAGCATTAACAGAAACTGCTCTTTAGGCAAATTACTGAATTTCTTGAAGCTTCTTCTGAAGCAGCTCTTGCTGGTGGTTGGGGGAGAAGATATGGTAATAGATGATACCACTTCTCATCTGATATGGAGATTCTTTTTCTTATCCGGGAGGGACTAATATCCCGCCATGGGCAGTCACCCCTTTATGCCTGGGCGAATATCCTCTCCAATTGCACAACTGTGTATTTCTTTTTCCACAAAACCACAAACTGTTCTTTTTAAACTCATTTGCAAATTTGGCCTTCAGGAACTCAGGTATCTAAAGGCACATCCATGTGACAGGCGTAGACCTGTATTTGTATGGTTCATGATCTAAGTAATCCTGCAAAGCATCATCTGATTCCAGTCTGAAAACCTCTTGATTACTGTTGCTGGTAACTCGCTGTGTGGTTCATACTTAACCCAGCCCAGGGGTGGATTGAATATGTGACCTGTTAATGCTTCTTCAAATAGATGCAAACTTACTAGGTGAAAACCAACAGAAGCTAGGTACTTTGGAGGCAGAAAGTTTTCATTTTTTAAATATGTTACAATCCCCAGTCAATGAAATTTTCACTTCAAGCCTTGCAGTCATTAGTCACACAAAACTCCCAATTGGAGACATTAGGAGATTTTTTTTCTTCCCCACAGTAATTTAGATCCATCCATTTTAGATACATATTTTCTGTGCTCAGTACACACTAAATGTGCCTGGCAAAAAGAGTAGGGACTTCATACATCTTGGGAAAGATAACAGTGTGACAAGAACACACATATCCCAAGATGTTCAGATAACAAAAAATACTTACACTTCACACAGATTTACTTACATATGAACATGAATTATGCTTAAATTTGATAGTGAATTATGATGTCAGTACAGAGCACTACCACACCTGTTGCCTTCTCACTGTCTTATAAGCCTCATCATCCAAACAAATCCTCAGACTTACGTTATCTGTTTAGTACTTAGGAATCACAGTTTTTTCAATGCTATTGTGCATTAAACCAGTCTGAGATTGTCCAAGTAGGTTGACCAACCCATAGTACACTTTAACAGATTCAAAACGTGCCCATCTTTTCTTGCCTCACACAAAAAAACCTATTAATCTACTAAGGCCTTAAACCATCTTGTCCGGGAGCTGCTTTATGCTGATGACACCGTCCTTGTTGCCCACACAGAAGCAGCTCTGCAGCATTTAACATCCTGCTTTGCAGACGCTGCTGAGCTCTTTGGGCTGGAAGTCAGCTTAAAGAAGACAGAAGTTCTCTATCAGCCAGCACCTCAGGAAGTCTTCCATCATCCCCATATCACTATTGGCAAATCAGTGCTCAAATCAGTCCAGCAGTTTAATTACCCAGGTAACCTCATCTCCTCGGACGGTAAGATTGACGGAGAGATAGACAACAGGTTAGCAAAGGCATATAGTGCTTTCGGAAAGCTTCATAAAAGAGTTTGGCGAAATAAACACCTGAAGAAAAGTACAGAGATTAGTGTTTACATAGCCATTGTGCTGTCTACTCTCTTATATGGATCTGAATCCTGGGTCATCTACCACCACCACCTCCGACTCCTAGAATGCTTCCATCAACGCTGTCTCCGTACAATCCTAAACATCCACTGGTCAGATTATGTGACTAATACGTCTGTTCTAGAACAAGCAGCAGTCACAAGTATTGAGGCCATGCTGCTGAGAACACAGCTGTGTTGGGCAGGACACGTCTCAAGGATGAAGGACCACCGCCTCCCTAAGATCTTGCTTTATGATGACCTTGCCATCGGCTGCCGCATGAGAGGAGCCCCAAGAGAAGATACAAGGACTCCCTGAAGCAACATCTCAGCCTTGGCCATATTGATCAACATAACTGGTCTACTCTGGCCTCCAATCGGGAGGCCTGGAGACACACTATCTGTAACGCTGCTGATGCCTTTGAGAAAGCACACAGGATCACTCTTGAGGAGAAAAGACAATGCAGAAAGAATTGTGCCTTGCAGAATATACCACCTTAAGGAGTCTTTCTGCTGTGCCTTTTGCAACCGGATGTGCCTATCTCATATTGGCCTATTTAGCCACCAACGTGCTTGTAGCAAATGTGGGCAGAGCCCTTCCCAAATCTTTGTTCACGAAGCCTAGCCATGATGACCAACCCATACTACACTTTAACAGATTCAAAATGTGCCCATCTTTTCTTGCCTCACACAAAAAAGCCTATTACGGGCTCACAGCTGGAGTCTGTGCAGCAATTTAGTACCAGCAATGGCTGTTCCCCTTTGCATTTCCCAACCACATTACAAAATGTGATAGCACAGCTAAAGCAATTGCAGAAAACTGTAAAAATTGCATTTCAACAGTCATTTGCCATCAACCCTATCTATATAATGTTTTGTTCTTGGGGTTTTTTTGTTTGTTTTTTTAAAGCCAGGATGAATTTCAATAAAAATGTTGATGAACCATTACACATCCCACCCCTGTCCCAAACAATAGTAAGGAACAAAATAGCAACCTAATGGTATCTCAGCTTTCTCTGGGATATGATTCTGTGTCTATCAGTGGCATGAAAATTTTTGATTGCATTCATTTTATTGAATTGATAGCATTCACATTATGTCCTAACATCTTAGCTTTCTTGAAGTATACTAGTTCCCAGAGGAAATACACATTCTGTGAGATATGAAGGAGTTGCTAGGCTAGCGTTAATTACACTGTGAGAGAATATCAGAAGCCCTAATGCCTGAAGCCTCTATAAACACAGTTTGCTGCTTCTTAAAGTTTGAAAAAATGAAGCCAAGAAAACCAAACAAGAACACAAAACACTGCAGCTTCTAGGTTTAAAAAACCAAAAAAATGAGAAGCCAAAGAAAGACGCTATATATTTTCCTTTCAACTTCCTCTTTACTTTGAATATATTGTTTTCTTGTTTGTTGGTTAACTGCACATAAAGGAGTTAATGATGCATATAGTAAGAAGTCCACTGCAGGCAGAATAATGTTGAATAAATGTTCCTGCATCACTAAGATCTGTAAGCCTCAATAGTAACTTCAATATCTGAATCAATGATTTGCGATTAATTATTATTTCCTAAAATCAATTTTGCATATAATAAATTTAACTCTTATGTTAAATATTGCTTGCCTTGTGCAAAAAAACCCCAACTTAAATTGTCTTATGGTAAAAGCCAATCGGAGAACCAAAGTAAAAAATGAACACAGAACCAAATTTTTGAAGAGTCAGTAACTCAAGGATTTTAAGTGAATTTGAGGACAAGGGAAGAAATTCAGAAAGGTAGGCTTTAGTTAGGGAAAAAAATAGTTTTGAAATATTGTCATTGAAATAAGTCAACTGGTACAGTCTACATTTAATTCGGAGTCTTGCTTTTCTCCACTTTTCATTATTTCCAGATTTACCTGATAAGCACAAAACATAAAATCTGGTTTTGTTTGTATAGTCAATAAAAGTCTCCTAAGGCTGGCTTAGGTCTTTACTCTTCTACAACTTGTGGAGAGAATATAGTGTAGATCGACCACAGAGAGGTTTTACTTTCCAACTCATCTGCAATAACAAGGGTTGTATGTAGGATTGTAAATCACAGTCAAGACTTGTAATATGGAAGGAAGAATAGAGTAGCTGGTTGAAATAGAATCACATGCAAACAGCCAAATATGTCCTTATAAAGCTTGTGCCATTGTCACCAAGAGCTCTTCTATTCTACCAAATAAAATTTGTGTATATCTGGTAGAAGGCAAAACTCCTTAAAATGTGATAACTCTTTTGCCAAACAAAACTTATTTTGAAATGGATACAGCTGTTGAGTATAAACAGGGAATGGAGTGACTTCCTTTAGGTGGGTCAAAAATATGGAATCTACACTTATGGGACACATGGACATTTGGATTTGTTTTGGGTTTGTATTATTTCCCTTGTTGATTATCTGGAACTGCTGGTAGTAATGTAGAGAATGGAATTTCATATTGCACCCAAAGTGTTGCATTGCAAACATGAGACAATTTCATTTAGAAAATAGGATGCTTTTATTTGTGCAAAGTAATGTCTGACCCTATTGGAGTAAAAAATCCAACAAACCAAAACGAATAAAGAATGCTCTGAAAGCTCTTGCACCTCATCAGCCTTTGCAGCTGCTGCTTGTCCCCTTGGCTGATTCTGAACGTGGCATGGTGACAAACACATGTACGCCTGCTGTAGCCACTCTTCACAAGTACCTCTGCCTGTGCCGCCATCTTGACATGCCACTTATGGATTTGATGTTTCAATGGCTGGTGTGAGAGACAAGGCTATTTTTTACAACTTTATGGCACTTTCAGCTGAGGTGTGATGATAAGCTTTTCATTACTGCACTGATTCACAAGTTTCAGGGAGCATTTCAGCCATCAGTGGGAAACCTTCATTGATGTGGATGAAAACCAAGGTGGAGGGACACCCATGGGGTAAAACAATGGTGATACAGACCCCCACAGAATCTTATACTGAAGAGTAAAAGAACACATGATTTAACAGCTATCAGTCCCTACAACAATTCTTGCTGCCTGTTGTCAAATGGATTTCGCCCATGTCAATACTGGATAAGACTGGCGAGCTGCCAGTATATGTCCTACCCAGGTGCAGCTGGAAACCCACTGAGCTCTCAGCAAGCTACGCATTTCTCCTGCGTTGCCACAGGGACAGCTAGCATTGGCAACGCATTTCCTAAGCTCAGAGAGCTAGTTGATGGGAGAAAACATATTGGTCTCAATACATTACTCATTTTGGTTTGGCCCTATATGCCATTTGTGTTCAAAGTTCTGACACCTTGAAAGAGAAAGAAAAGAGAGAGGAGTAGGAAGTAGGAGGAGAGACAATATGTTACAGACATAAGCAATTTTTCTTATTGTGTTTTCATTACTTTTGCCATTATGTCCTCACTCTTTGATAAATGTATAATAAAACTACTCCTTAATTGGAAGGAAGAAAAACTAATAAAAATACATGCTACACAAACACCATGACACAAAGTACCTTAAAGGTTTTTTTCCTTTTTAGGGCACTCTCATCCTAGATAGGTTTATATATATGTAGTAAGAACAAATCCTTATTAATTTATAAATATATATTTTAAAAATCAGTATACCAGGCTTATGGAGTATTGTAAGATATTGATTTAGAATACTGCAAATCTGGAAATCTGATTCAGTATAATTTAAAGGGAAATTCCACAGTTTGTTAAGAAAGGAAGAAATTGCTTTCAGGAGATACATTTTAACATTTTAAAGGACAGTTCTTGTCTTGGAAAGCAGCTTAGAGGTTTGAAATAATGGAAATAGTCCCAGAGGAGATTAATTGACAACATGAAGGTGAATGGGTCAATTATACAAACCAGCTGATTTAATCACAGGGATTTGCAGCTTTGTCACTTTGACAGAGTAATAAAGAAGTTTATCATATCCTGTAGATGCCATCAGACAGTTTGGCCTCCTACAAACATGATGTTGTCACACTTGAAAGATTTTCTGTGGTCATTATTAGTATATACTGTGGTTACAATGACAGTTTTTTTGCTGCAAAGGGTAATCAAAGCTAGTATCTTTTTCTCTGCTTTCTCCCTATGTCTATGAACACATCAATAATAGATTTCAATATTTCAAGGGTCAGTGGAGTTAACAGTTAAACTGACTTTTGAGAAAAATGTGATAATGCTGCAGGCCATCATACTTGTAAGGATTTTTATATTGTGGAAGTGTTTGCTTATCTACTTCTAAGCCCAGGAAGCTCGATACATAGTGAAGAAGGAATGAGATAGGGCATTACAAATCTCTTGGCAGATAATACAGTGTTTTACACAGAAGATGTGTCAAGCATTCCATAGGTATCTGTGTGGCTGTTTTCTTGACAAGATGATGAAGTTGCATTTCAAGACCATCCTTGGTGAATGCTACAGAACTGCAACTGTATATACCCATCTGTGCACTTTTACAGGCACTATTACAAATCAGGGTTATACACACGCTTCCTGAGATTGCCCATCCAAGCAGGATAACCTAAGGAGAATAATTTGCTAATTTTCCTCTACACACCTGCAGTATTATAGCTGCAAAATGAAACATGCAGCATCTTATTCAAAATATGTGTTGAAAACCAAGTCCCCTATTACAATGAAAACTGGCAGAATCTGAAAATGTTTCTAGCAATATGCAGCTGGTGTGATCAGTTGTAAAATTTTCTAGAACCTGTACTGAAAATGCTGTAATTCTTTTTACTCTCTGTAAGCATTAGTCTTTGCCTGACTAGCCTCTCTTAAGGTTACGCAGGGTGTTGTTGCCACCTAGAGTCAGTTCATCAAAACAGTTGTTCTGCATGTCTTTTTCCTTCTGTCTGCTTAAGTAAAAAGGAATACTCCAGCATACCCAGATACTTCCCACCCTGTCATTCAGCTTTGTTTTTTCCACTACAGTCCCCCCCCCTCAAAAAAAACCTAAAAACCACACAGGTGGGTTTCCAACAAACTGACTACCTCTACCTGAATTCCTGGAGAATGCAAGACAATGTGTAGCCTTACTTTCACTAGGGTCTGCAGAGAGACCATTTGCACCCATCAGTGATCTTGACCTTTGAGGATGGAAGCACAGCTCTGGCCTCTTCAACTAAACCAACTAACTCAGGGGCAACAAGTGCATGGGGTGCAGTGTCAAGGCTACGTGTGAGGTTGCTGGTGGATAATCTGGATCTAGGCCCTTCCTTCCATCCATCTTCCCTTTTCTTTCTTCAAACCACAGAGCTCATGTATCATTGCTTTTGGTCATGTGGAGATATATTGCACACAGGACCAGGAGAGAAATTAAATGTTGAGATGAAAGGTGGTGGAAAATAAAATCCCACTGAAGGTTCAACAACTACTGCAGATTCACAACTCTCGTGTAAGTGGAGTGTCCACTTCTACATTGGACAATAAAACACTTGCTTCTGAAAGAAAATCAGTATATCGATTATATCGACTTCTATATTTTATCCAATTTTATTCCCAGAGTAATTGGAAAACCAAAACTGCACAGAATTTTGACTAAGATCCCAATATTGTTCTCACTGCTCTCTGGTGCATCCATTTCTAATAAAAATTTTGAAATTATTTGTACTCTAATATAATCTTGGGGAGTCCTAGAGCAACTACAACTAGTGAATCTTTAAAAAAGAAAGAAAGGAAAAATTCTGTGTAATGCTCATTCTGAAGTGCAAACATTCCTAAGCCAAAGAATAAAGGAGAGGAGGGGAGATTAGAGATGCTCAGGCCTTTTTCACTGACTACCTGGTCATCTCCCATCTCTGCCAGAAAAAGAGCTCCAAACATGAACTTTTGTAGTCCATACCTGCTTGACCAGACATTTCACAAGATAATTGATTGATTCAAGACTTTAGAAAGGTAAAATATCAGGACAGATAAGTAATGAGGGTAAAGTGGTGGTGAAAAAGTTAGGAAATCATCTTGGGAGAAATTCACATTTTCCAAATGCACGGGAAAAATATTACATATCTGTATTGAGAAACCGTAGATGAAAGAAGAAAACCAAGGGCTTATGAAAAATATCAGTTCCATCAATTTATTCAGGCTGAATATGCTTTTCAGAGCAGATTTAGAATTCTGTTAGAATAGATTTCCCTCTAGGATCACTTGTTTTTGACATTTATCATTCAGAACCATCAAGAATAATTTCTAATATAAACATTCTGCTTCCACCATCAGTAAAAATGTCTCAGTCTCCATGGCATATGTAGCTATGTGCTGAAATATTTGTGATATTTTTAAGTTCATGTAATTCTGCTTTTTTGCTGAGGGAAGTTGACATTTTGATTGACCACTTTAAATAGCTAGGAGACTAATACTCTGTTCTCCCCTGGAATTATGGCCAGGCTTCCTATGACTTGTTATTCCCCATACTCATTTAAGAAAAACACTCAAACTGACCAGCTAACTATTGCTCGGTCTTTGGATGAAGAGCAGTAAAAACCTCTTCCTGAACAAAAAAAAATGGTTTTTTCTCTCTTTATCTCCCCTCAAACTGCCCATTCCCTTTATGAAAATGAACAATCTAGAATTTTTAATGTAAGATACAATTTACAGAATAATCTGTATGTATACACCATGTCAAACAAATGATATATCTGCTGCTTGTTGGTGGCTTTGTCATTTTGAACACTCATGCGACATTGATTTCTCTTCTGCTTTTGAAATACACAGAGTAAATTGTAATACCCAGAATGATTCAAAGGGTGAGGAGGGAACACAAGGAGATTTTCAGTAATTCCTCCTAGCCTTACACAGTGATGAATCACAGGTTTTATTTCACCAACCTGTTTTTACTTCTCTGCTTAGGGCCAACACGGAGTATTTTGAAGAGAGGTTTTTTCCCTAATGTAATTGGCAGAACTTTCTGAGGTAACCAAGCCTCCCATGGAAGAAAGGACTTGTCCTGGGCACAAACACCACAACTTTAAAGCCAATGGCAGTGAGATTAGTTAAATGAGGTGTTTTACAATAAAAGTACAGCGACCCACAGATATGACCAAGACATTTCAGACATTAATTGGAAAGGATCTTAAGTCTTGTGACACATATACTTCTCAGAAGGGCAGAACTGTAGGCATGGCTGGTAGTGAAAACCACTCAGCTTGTAACTCTGCAGTGAAAGCTGCCAGACCAATTTATTGCAAGACTTGGAATTTTCCAAATTAAATAATACTGTATGTAGAAAACCAGATGCTATGCTCTGCAGACCATTAAGGCAAAATTTTTCAAAAACTTATATTTCAGTTTGTAAAAGTTTAAATAAAAATAAATATAATTACTTTACACTTCACTTTATAAGACTTCATTACCAAAATTGAGAAAACATGAAGCAGTTTGTTGCTGGCTGGCTTGCTGAGGAAGATTGACCTTTGGCTTAGGTGTGCTCTCTAGAATGTGTTTAATCTGCCTCATAGGAAACACGCAAGCAGCATCCGTTTTCAAAAATGCATGAACAAGTAAACAAAAACTCAAACCAATATAAAATATCCATCTCATTATATTTTACATTGTCCTAAGGAGAAATTACACACAAATGTTTATACCTAAAGCTTGAATTTCCCTGAGAGACAGATACACACATAAATCAATAAGGCTTTTTCTGGGTGCATTCCTCCCATTGTGGGGTTCCATTTCCGAAGGCTTGAGGTGGATAGGGAAGGGGTTACTCCAGCTCCAGGGGTTTCTTCAGGGTCCTGGACGCATGGAGGGGTTAGGTGCTCACCCCTCCCCCCACCCACGAGGTCCCATGGCAGCCACAGAGAGACAGCACATGGGACTTGGAGAGGAGGCGAGAGAGCGAGTTTATTGTGGTTAGGGGTTTATAAGGCTCTTGGGAGGGTCAAAAGGGACCATGTAAGGTAAGGGGTCTTACAAAACACCAATCAGGCAGGGAACAGCCAAATAAGGAAGGGGTTAACAAGAGACCAATGAGAAGACTTCTTGATATCTTCTCAGGACATTCCTGAGACAGAGATAAGAACTGGCCATGGGGGATTTTGGGAAGAAGAAACATGAGTTAGCAGAGACCACAAAAAAGCCATTTTAAAACATGCTTAAACCACAGTTTTCCCATATAATGCAGGTTTACTGCTACAGCTTTTTAGCTATTGAGAAGCTCAGCATCAATAAGAGCAGCAACTTCTGCACCTTCGAGTCTCAAGGAACAAGAAGGGAAAGACTACCATGGGAAGTGGACAGACTGAGAAGAGATTTCATTTATAAAATATTGGAGACGAGAAAGAAGATAACTGCATCTTTGAAAGGTCGAGAATTGGATGTGTAAAGCAAAACTGTTAGTCTCTAAAGAGTAATTATGTAAGCCCTTCTGCTGAGTCCTGACCCTGCCATCGCTCCTTCCTAGAGAAGACCATCAAGGCATGAAGTCTTCTTTCTGATCTCCTTTACTTTCTCAGGCTGTTAGTGAGGCAGAGTTGTGCAGACATGAAACATAAACCTCATAATAGTAGCTATTAGCTGGATGTTAATATGATTTAAAAATCTGTGTTGCTATAAACTTAAGCAATTTCTTAATAAAATAATGCTTCGTGTCTGTCCCTGTCAACATCCATACAACCATCTAGCTATTCCTAATAACTTCTGAATCCATCGGGCAATTTCAGGTAAGAGTAATAGAGGAAGAGTGGTTTCAAAAACATTAAATTTCTACCAGTTTTGTGGAAATATGTGGCTAAGGAGGGAGAAGCAATGCATTAATGCTATCCATGGAAGTGTAGAGGCAGAAGCTCACCCTTTATTAAATGGCTGATTATCTCTCTGAGCAGCAGCCATTAGCTGTGATTCTCATGGGACTAGTTGCCATTTATTAGCAGTTCCTCCTAGCATGTGCAGGGATAGCTGTAGTAAGAGCTAAAACAAATCTCCAGAAGCAGTGCAAAGCTGGCACCAGGTGTAAGGCTGGCACCTTTTTTGCTCTGCAGTGGTCATTTGCACTGTGGTTATCAGAGCACCTGACCAAGATAACAATGAGGAATTCGAATTACAGTAGACTAATCTTAGTTTTGCAAATCATTTGCTGGAGTAGGTTTTTGTCTGTTGTTCCTTAATATGAGGAGAGATGATCAAAAGTCAGTGACATTGTCAGGATCCCAAGGGTACCACCAGTCCTGCTTGTTCCTGCTCCAGCTGAGCTGGGGCTTGCCCAACCCTGATCAGGGACCAGGGCCCCATTTCAACTTCCCCAGGGCTCTACCCACACCTCAAACAGAGTCCAGGACCCTGACCTGTGAATTTCTGCTCCAGCAGAGACAATCTCTGTCTCCAGCTCCCTGCAGCCCTGCCCTGCCTGGTCACAGGCCCATTCCCATCCTCATGGAGGTGCTGGATGCCCAGGGCTGGGCAGAGAAAAGAAGGTCTAAAGACATGCAAATTGGCTAAAATGGTATTGAGGCTCTCCTGGTGTTCTTTTGGCCACTTTTGGCGCTTGTCTTGTTAGGCTGTGGTGACTCAGGGTGTTTCTGATCTCAGCTGGTCATCTATTCAACTAAACCTGATAGGGATCAAGAAGGAGATGCCTTGGCCACCACAGTCCACACCCTAGTAAACTGAACTAGACACAGTCACCTCAGTTTATGTCAATATATCAGCCTGGTGCCTATGGTGTGGGCACACCACTACTTCTGATAAGTCAGTGATAGGGCAATAACCTGTGGCAGTGGGTGGGCAACTTGGACCAGTAGCTTCTTAGAATCACCTCAACATAAACCCCCAGGGCTTGAGAGTCAGGGTGCTCAGGACACAGACCACTTCAGTATCTTCAAGTATTTGTCACTCCTTCCTCTTTTAAAGGCCATCAAGTTATCTCCGCCCACCCTGCTGTCTGGTTCCATTACACTTAGAGGAGCTGTAATTGTTACAACTCTAGTGAAAACTTTCTATTTTTCATTTCTCCATTTCTCACTACTCATCCTCCCACCACACATCACCTGTTTCCTCAGCCTCCCCCTCAAAAAGCAGTGGTTCCCCTTTCCATCTCTTATGTGCATCAGCATGGTTACTAAAAGTTTCGCTGACAACAGCGTGTGAGCAGAGCCCTGGGTTGAAGGAATGAGGGAGTCTGTGGGAGCTGAGGTCTAGGAGAGCCTGGTATCCTACTGTTTTGAGGAAAGTGGTTCTCAAACACTTTATGGGAACTCAGATGTGTGTCCTCCCTTATCTAGTTGTCCTGGTCCCTCATCTCCAGGCAAGCTAGGCTCCGTTCTAGCCTAACTCCCATGAAGCATCTGTTCCAGTGGCAACTACACACGTTATGCTTCACAGTCCTTGCTGGGTGTTGCTGCCCTCCATTTTGCTGTGTCTTACTGTCTTCCATGACTGCAGAGCTCTCAGGCAGTAGATCTTTGCTTTGAAAGCTAAAGGAGAATGAAGGAACAACTATCAGTACACAGCAGAAATGTAACCAAACAGACTGAACGTCTTGTTTCCAAGTCACAGTTTCTGACTTCTGTGGAATGTCTCTGCTCAGGGCAGTTGAACTGAAATGTTTGTAAAAATGTCCTTCCAATCTAAAAAGACGGAGATCCAAAGTGTACCAGAAGGCAAAGCAATGTAACAGTATATATTTACCAATGGCTGTTTATTTCAGCATCCCTTGCACTGTGCTTTTAGGTCTCACTTTTCCCTCTGTGAAGGTCAGAGACAAGGAATAAGAGAGAAAGCAGAGACTTACCATGGGATCATAGCAGGTCCAGACTAGTGGTGCTGTGTGATGTAAAAGGATATCTGCCAGATGAGGAGTTTTGTCTGTCTCCTTGTTTTTGGTATTTGAACGGCTCTTCCTTCAGGGATCTGTGCCTGGAGCTGGGTACGGAGCCTATCAGAGCCCTTCTAGTAACAAGCAAACTAAAACAGCAGCTGCCTATTTCCATAATGAGTGGCACGGAGTCCTCAGTTTGCTCCACCTATGCACTTCAGTGACAACTATGTGTATCCAGTGCAATTAGCCCAACATCCTAGTCCTTTAGACCATGACACTCGAACTAGAAGATTTCAGGGTAACAGACAGATGTACTGACAGTATCTTTAGAATCATCACTCAGCAGACCTACCTCCAGGCTGACCCCAAGCCACTGAGGTGGGGGAAGGCTCTGTGGCTAGTAGTCTTATCTGGCAGAGGGGAGAGGGACAGAAATTATCTCACATCTTGAGGCACATACGCTTTTGCAGTGAGATTTCTATTCAGGTCCCAGTTTTCAGGAAGATACAGCAGTAGAGGGCCACTGATGCTCTATCAAGCATACATCCATGTGGTTTTGTGATACCAGAAAAGACTGCATGGTCATTAGACTGCTGAATGCAATATCTGCTTGCTGGATGGTGTGGTATATCTGGACAGGTTCTTCAGGAAGGCTTGAGAGAGTCTTTGGACACAGTGCATGGAACAAAGAACTCAGGAAGGGAGGAGAGGGTTTCTGGAGGCAAAATGGGTGCAGTCAGATGGTAAGTTGGAGGCCAGGAGTGCCATAGTAGCTTCAGTTGGAGTGCCTCCAATACCATAAGCAGGGCTGAACTGGGAGAAACAGAGACAAATTGTCAATGAGAGACTAGGAAATAGTTGAAGACAAAGGATTTGAACTCGTTAGAAAAAGGGAAAACCTTCGTAATGCATATAATCAGATTCAGGTAAACTAAAATGAAAACAATGGTGGCACTTAAAAAGGTGTTAGGAGATTTTTTTAGATTGAAAGAAGGGAGAAGCTGACAAGTGCTAAAACATAATCCAGGATGGCACATATTCAGAGCAGAAAGTCAGGAAAACTTTATCCTCCAGTGAATAACAATGATTTGGCGAAACTTAAAAAGAGAGAATGAAGAATAATCAATCAAGAAGAATCCCATAGTATAGAGAAAGAAAAGATTTTTTTATGAAGTCCAACAAATAAGATGGGGAAACAAAAATACCTGACTTTAAATAGAAATTTGATGGGAAAAAGGCAATTGTTCAGACGCTTTAGAATTGGGGTACAAAGTATAAAAAAAGAGACAGAGGAGGCAGAGGCAGTGGACAAGTGGTAACATATATTAAAGAAACATTTGTACCAAATCAAAGTAATAAGCTAATTTTGTTTATCAGCAGCTCAAAACCTATAAAAACTGACAGTCCTGGCCCAAGTCAGAAATGTGCCATAGCAGGGTCGGATCAAATATCTGCATCTATTACATGCTGAGGGAGAACAGAGTTGCTGACAGAAATGCAACAATAGCAGCAGATATTAATTTTCCACCCGCATATTGGATAAGTGTCACATCGGGGATTGATGTTGCATAAAATGAAAATATTGTTTCTGCATGAAAGAGCCTACAAAAGAAGAAAAAACTTATATATTAGCCCAGAGCAACATGCAGAACCTAGTTCAAAATGCCCCTGCTCAACATTCTTGTTTAGGGAACAAAAGAAAAAAAAAAAAAGCCCCAACTGCAATAGAATTATGTAAGAGCAAGGAACTTTGTCAAAAATAAACTAAAATGCATGTCTGAAGGTTAAAAAGTTTGCATAGTGGCTATTTAAACATAACATGTAGGAGTATATTTTCTCTAAACCCCTGTGTATGGGCAAAGACTCTGGAAACACCAAAAGGAAAGCTGACAGTTAACAGCAGGATAAAGGAATTTATTAGAAGCAGAAGACTTTCTTCACAAAATAGAAGTTGTGTCCAAGAATGGAAAATAAGAAAGATCATAAACTCTGGCAAGTTAAATGAAAACCACAACAGGGTCAGCCATATAGAATGCCAGTAACACTTTCTGAAGACATAAAGGTCCATCAATAAGAGCTCTGAAAGAAATTATGGCACCATGGGACAACAGAAAAAACCTTCATGTGAATAACCTATTAAAAAAGGAGGGTAAATGGCCAGCGTCCACAACTGAGGGAAGTCTCTAGTGATGTTTAAGTGGGTTTTGTTCTTGGGCTCCTGCTGTTTAACCTGTTTACAAATGAACTGGAAAGAGGGCATATGGTGAGAAGACAATTTGGTAAAGGTAATAACAAAGTTATTACACATGGTAGGGGCAGGTTTCAGGCTAGACAAGTATTCTGCTAATTTGTCAGTATATGCCTGCTCTGCTCTTTGAAAGGCCTGGAGAAAGCTAAATGATCATGGGAGACAATAAAGGAGAGAGAAGAGGAAGATCAGTGTTGAAAGGTCAGGAATGTACACGTACGGAATCAGAGGAGGATGCAGGGCACACCACCCTGAAGACATCTGAGGAGTCAGTGGACGGTTGCCACTGATGCTGTGCTGGGAGATTTCAGAGGAAAAGGGAATGGATTTGGGCACTGCAGTCACCAGGACTATGTCACCAGGCTTCCTCTTTCTTCTGCTGGGGATGGTGGGGGAAGTTGATCAGGAAATCCCATGACTCAGATGGGGAAGATATAAAAAAAACAAACAAGAGGTCTGGAAGCCACCAGGAGAGGGGCCACAGTTTGGCACAGTTGGTCTGTGTGCATGGCTGGGTCCCCTGATGGTACACAGTGGTCAGGACACCCTGTAAGACTTGCTGTGAGTACAGGCTGCTCTCAGAAGGAGTTTCTGACTTACATTTCTGGTGGACCATGGGATCAGCTAGAATGACAAGGTGATTTACTGGGATCCTTCATGTCTTCCAGTGTAAGAAGTCCATGTATGCCTAGGGAAGTTGTACAGGCAAGAGAAAAGAGAGAGGAGCATCAGGAGTAGTAAACATTTCTACATCATGATTTGTGGGCAGACCAGCTGAAATTTAGATCTCTAGCAAAACAGTGCCTAGCTGGGTGCGATAAGGAGATGCAAGGTCCAAGAAGGACCTCTGCAAAGCTGGGACTATATGGGGACTACTCTTGCAGAATTCAGTAGAGATGGCATGAGTGATAATTTCCTCTTTACCTTCTGTAGAAGTCAGCATGGATGGCCTCACATGCAGGGCAATCAATGTAGAGTACACTGAAATCTGCAAACTGTGGTCCAAGGTGTCCCTAGGCCTGGTGACACCAGCACCATCTAGCAAAACTGATGATAAAAGAGGACCCAGGGACCTGTTAAAAATGAGATTTCAATGTGTATCTCCAGCAGATACTGCAGTTTGAATGCAGCACCTTGGCCCACTTGGCTACCTGATAGCTCACTGCCTGCTTCTGCAGACAAGATGCTGAACTAGGTGGAGCTTAAGTACAGCCTTATTCTAATTCTTACAGTTGCATGTTTAGACATGGGAGAAGCTCTTGTTCTCTTTTTGCTTAAAGGCAATTCCTAAACTCCCAGGCCAACAGTATCCAAAGAGGCTTCTGATTTTTCATACCTCCATTTTGGGTCTGTGCTTCGGGTCATGCTCAATTTCTGCATGAGTGTGCTTAGTTCCTACTTTGACAAACAGGGCTGGCACATCTCAAAAGGCTCACTCCAGAGTCGAGGCATTTCAGAGGAGTGGTTGTTTGTGTATAATTAATAGGGTGTTATTTATTGAGCTGCCAGCAGGAGACAGTCTGTAGCACAGAGCTCTGTGCCACCCAGCAGGTCACAGTTCCAATGGTTTGGGTTCTCAGTATTGCTGGATTGCCACTGTTTAAACAGCAAAGGCAGTCCCTGACCCAACATCTGCCATGAAGGGGCAGAGAAGAGAATTTTGTCCTTAAATTTTCCTTGCTCTGTGAGTAATCCATGTACCTATCATTAGCTGCAACCTGAAAAGTCTCAGTTGCTTTTACTTGGTGTGGTGAGTATCAAGATCTAAGCATGGCAGGAAAATAAACGCTATGACTGCAGCTCTGCTGGGCCCCTCAGAATACATGACTACCCTGCTTTTGTGGCCGTGGATTCTTGTGTCACTGTTCCTTTGGCTGACATTGTCACATTACACAAAATATGTAACTTAAAAAAGAGTCGTCTACTAAAATATAAAACAAAAGCCTTCCTGATTTGTCAGCTGAACTGAAGCAGACAGTTTTTATTGCTGCACAGGAGATAATAATAATAAAAATAAATAAAAAAAACCCCTCACCAGAGGCTTCACAAGAGACATGAGGCACATGGATGGACCTTATTCAAAGCAGGAACTTAAATGCAGTGGAACAAATGACATTTGATAATCATATCCCAAATACAGAAAAATCTGTGCCTCCACAAAAATGCTAAATGCTTTTTTGGCACCATTGTCTTAACCTTTGATCCTTCATTGTGCAAAGCTCTATACTCTTTGTACCTAGAGACCCAAGGTTTTGTCTTTTCTTAAAAAAACCACTAACACTTGGGAGAAAATCCATGAAATAAGAAGCAATTTTACATATATTTTGCAGCAACACACTGGAGTAAAAAATCAGAAAAATCCACTACCCAAGTATCTGAGGGATGTAGTAGCTACCTGGTTCAAGGAAACAGGCTATGATTCCACAACAGCATTTTCCATGCACTATCAACACTGAAAAAATATACAGTCTTGACTTTTAACCTTATCCTATGAATCTATCCCACATCCTTGTGCTTCTAGCCTCATTTCCCACAGAGAATGAAATTTCTGTGATCATGCCATCTGGCTGTCTATCAGCCAGTATGTTCTGAACCTGCTTTCTATCAAGCTGACAGAGGGATCGGGGCTCAAAGAGAATTGAGTGCCTATGAAATTCATGAAAATCAGCAGCTGGGTCAAAGATGAAGATCCAAATGAGTTCCCTTGCTAAGGGAAAGGTAGGCAGAACCCAGCCGTTTTACACACTGCTTGCTAATGTCAGTCATCACATGTGTGGCTCTGGACTCACTAGAGCAGATGGTGCTTCTTCCTCAGTGAGATCAAGAGCTTACAGTTGATGTAGGGAGTAGTACAGGTAAGGGAAGGAGAGGAATAGGACACTCCAGTAGGAAAGCAAGTCTCTTTAGGTACACAGAACAATGCATTTAATGGTAAATTTCTACTTATTCACATAACTGTGCAGCTCCTGCAGTTCCTGAGGGGCCTGCAAAGATGTGGATCTGTTTCCTACAGAGAAGGCTGACAGGCAATCACTGCCTCTTCACTCCAACACACAAAGCCTTTCCACGGAGTTACCATTGCTTCCAACTGCTCAGGACGGGAGTGAAACTCAAAGCAGGTTCCAGGGCTCTGGAGACAATAGACTTGCTCTTTGAAACCATAGAAAGGGTATTAAAAGTTAGGACGGAAAGTACAGTCCAGTTCAAAATTTCCCTAAAGAAAAAAATCCCAACCAGGGAAAGTTTAGAAACAAAATTATTTCTCCTCCCCTAGCAAAGGGAGTTTCAATTTTTGTTTTTTATATCGTGCTCTCCTGCTTCACATAGTGTGCTGTGGAACAGCAGCTGAGCTTGCAAATACTTCTGGAGGAAAAGGGCTGTTTTCCTTGAAGCTATGCCTGTCCTGGAGGGAAAACCTGTGTGTTTTTAGGAGTCCTGTATTTTACATAACTGAGGAAGAACGTTGTTTAATATCACCTTGGCAAGTGTGTAAGGCATGTACATTTCTCAGATCAAACTGAAGCCTGACCCTTTATGCTTACCTTCAGTGCACTTCTGTGTAGCCAAACTTGTGACCCCAGCCTTAGGCATTGCACAGCCCCTCCAGACTACATCTGGTCAGGATGTTATGGGAAGGATTGCTCTGGGCTGACCCACAGCAGAGGCAGGAGCTTACTATGGTTTGCTCACTGGGGGTTTCCCCACAGTGAAAAGGGAGGTAGAGAAGGTTTTTGCCTCTTGACAGGTTTATGAAGGGTAAACACATAGCTCTGCAGGACTTGCAGAAAGAAGCACTTGGGCAAAAGCTGAGTGCCCTTCAGAGGGTGGGTGAGGTGTGTGACTGACTCACGGGGGCAGAAAAGTCATGATTTTAGGGAAGAACAGATGTGAAATATATTAACTGGTGCCCTCTTCTCTTTAAGATTTCCTTCAGCAACTCCCCCCCACTTCTGTCTTCTCAAGGACTCTGTTATTTCACACAGAAGAAAGAAGTGAGACTTCAGGATTTTCTCTCACTCTCAAAAGATCCACTGGGATTTACATTTTACCTATACTTTCTAAGTAATGGATTAAGGTCCTTGAAACCAGAAAATACAAAGAGAAAAATAAAGCTTAGAGCCTGTTATATTTACCATGACGGTCAATGAAGATAGAAGCAAAAAGCTTTAAAAATAAGTGGGCTATTTCAACAGTGAGGTCCCTGGTGAAATTGCTGTCTGACTTCCTTCACAGAACAGAGTGGAGTTTCCAAAAGTGTTACCCACCCACAGTGTTTACCCATCTGAGTTGGACTTTTGCATGGTGAGGACTTGCCAAACTGACTTCTCACAAAGTTTTCTAGAGGTGATTTGGATTTAGGATGCCCAGACTGAAGTGGCTTCTGGGACCCTGGTTTTTAAAAGAGGTTGACTATTCACTCTCCACCCTTCAAATCTCACCCCCCCTCCTAAATGGTTTCTCTCCATCATGATCTCAGTAGCCTAAAGACAGCAGCCACAATGGTTTTCCAAAAATAACATCAGCAACTTTCAGTTTCAGGATTTGTAAATGCTTCTGTGATCGACCTTGGACTTCCTCAAAAATTCTCCAGGGTGAAACAGCTCTCACAGATCGCAAGGAAAGGATTTCCCTGCCTCCCTCCAGATATCTAAAGGGGATGTCCAAATGGTTCCTCTTCTGGGAGCTGTCTTGACTTTTTTCCATGATGAAATTTTCCAGTACACAATTTGGTAAAATTATGTCAGTCCAGACGCCCTTGTTTGTCTTGAAAATGACAAAATATAGTAAGAAGAGATGCTGTCCTACATGTGGAGTTGAATGTGTAGCACTACAGAAATATAGACTGTATTGCTCAGCCATGCTGAAAACTCCTGCTTAGCCCTTAGCCTCAAGTCAAAACATTCTTGTGGTGCTATGACCTGAGGGCTTAAATGTGGTTTCAGAAATGTCAATTCATAAGGCCAACCTTTGCACAGACTCTGTTCTGTTAGAGCTGCAGAGAGAATGTTGAGAGGGGATTTTGTGAGGCTGACAAGCCCTTTCCCCTGACATTTTGTCCCTCAAGAGAGATTCTTTCGGTCCAGATTTTGGTGGCCTTTACACCAACCCACAGTGGTCAAACTTAACTCTGTTCAGACAAACATAGAGGGGGGAAAAAGGAAGAAAAAAGGGAGGTGAGGTGCTACCAGCACAAGCGGTTGCAGAAATGGGAGTGACCTGACACATTTAAGGGGAGGAGCCTTGTTTCCTACACATAGGGATTTTCCCTGTGACAAACCTCAAGATAAGTCTGGGGCATTCCTCAGTCTGCCTTCAGAAATATCACTGTAGAAGCAGTAGCAGTTTCACTCGGCTCTCACAGTCCATCCCGCAAAGAGGCACGCTGTTGCTGCTCTGTGATTTGAGGCAGTGAAAGCCATGTCTCTGGTAGTCTACACTCTTCTCATCATCCTGTGCAATGGTAAGTGGGCAGCCCTGCATTTTTATTTCTAGTCTTTATTTTGTGGGGATATGTTTTGGGAAAACAGGAAGGATTTACATAAGCAATCTTTTTCAAATGCGATATGTACCTGTACTTTGCAGTTTGGTGCTTGATCCATGGGACTTCTGTGGCAGCCCCAGACATTGCTGTAAAGTGTGCTGAAGAAGCACTCCTGCCCTGTAAGGTTCTTCAGGACACCTCGATCGCCTACCACACAGCATCTTGGTATAAAGTAAGAAAAAAAACTAAGTTACTTGAGCAGTCTGCTTTGCTTTCCTACCTGATGCTGGCTTGTCTTGTACAAAATGGGTTGCTTTCTGGAGAGGCATTCTCCTGTCAGTGCAGCAGAGATAAGGCAGCAGTGCGAGCATTTGAGCTGATCATGAAAAAAAAGATGCTTTCCATGCCATCATAGACAGACTATTTGAGTGTGATTCTCTGAATTGCTCTTGGCATGCTTTTCTATCTAACCATTGCTGGCTTCCATGGATCAGAATTCAGATGATGCCCCATGTGCAGCCTGCCAATTACTACTCCAAAGAAGGGTCTTTCCAGGATTTTCTTCAGAGCAAAAAATGGCATCTAAGCCTTGCGATATCAGTGATATTCCTTGGTTAATTGTCCCCAAATAGGAGCTGATTTTTTCTCTGAAACAGAAGAACTAAAAAAGTACTTACTATTCTTTAGGAAGATTTGACTAGTGAGGTGGGCATAAGGGCAGGGTGTGCAGAAGGCAGATGCAGAGCCAGAAATTCTGAGTTATCTCTTTGTAGTCATGAAGTAAAAGTCACATCTTGACTGCTCCAATTCAGAAATCCCATCTCCACAGCAGGAGAGCCCTGCTGACCACCTATTTGCAGGAGGGGTTACATGGATCAATCAGCTAATGAGCTGAAAATCCCGATCAACATTTTCAAGATAAAATTTCTTATAGATAGAGAGGTAGAATTGCCCAGTTGCGGAAGAAGTGACTGTTGACATTCTGTATGGCACTGTGTATTTGCATCTTAGTGCATGGTTTCAGTTTACAATGTGAGCCAAATTAACAGGAAAAAATGAAGGTTTTGTTCTCCTCCATTCCCCACTCCCAGCCATACACTCCTGCCAATCTTGGAGGTCCTCTTGTTGCCTGTTAAGTCAACTTTTTGTTGCTTGTTATAGTAGTGGAAAATCAATCAGTGAATAAAGATTTTGTGGGTTAAAGCGTTGAATTACTTTCCCATGTGATGATAGAGCAATGGAAGCGAAGGGAAAAAACCCCCTATTTATGGTGGGTGAAAACTGTTAATTTATCTCTGCCAGAACATAAAGCCACAGCCTTGGTTTCCTCAGCAGTTTGGTCAGATATAGTTTTAAAACCATTCCCTACAGTAAACCAACAGTGTATTTAGATAGGGTTTCTGTGGTTGAAAATTGCAATGCATCTGAATTTCATTGCTAGTACAAGAATGAGCATCTGCCTACTGACTAGATGACAACTGCATCCCAAAAGAGTTGTTTTGAACATCTGGCTAACAACCCACCACCAAGTGCAGCATCTATAGTGTTCTTTTCCAAAATGCTGAACTAAGCATGTGTGAGAGACAGAGAGGAGAGAATAATGCACTTTGTTGAATTTTCCTATGGGAGCTGGGATATAAGTCAACTTATTCTTTTTTGATTTCTGCCTCTAAAGCTGGATAAGTATCTGTATTTTCCATCCAGATACATGCTAATTGTTTAAGGCTCCATTTTTCTCACAGTGTCCAAGAAGGGCAGAGAGCTCATTGAATGCAAACCATGGACTGGTGGACCTGGAGCAGTTAAGCAGAAATGGAGAAGTGGTAGGCAGTGGGAGAGGAAAAATACAGAGGTTGACTGGATTTGAGAAATATTGTCCCCAAAACCAGTGTTGGAAGTCAACAAAACCAGGCTGAGGTGTGGCAATCCTCCAGAAGCACATCCTTCTCCGAGTTCAATGGCAGCTAGGCCTAGGCAGCAAACAGCAGTCCAAAGCCATTGCCCTGATGAAGAAGTGTAAGGAAAGCATGTAGACCCAATTCCTTGTTTTCTTGTAGCTCTTTACAGTACCACTTGGGCACAAAATGACTGCATATGCAGGGGAGGGTGGTATTTGATAATGCTTTTTGTGTGGGCTCCTTCCTCAGCAGCCCTCACTAGTGCTGCTTCCCTTTGCAGCAGTCAGGCTGTTACAGTCCAGACTGCCAGTGCATGTCCCCTGCCCTTTCCCTACAATCTCCTTTCCCTCCATTTTCTCCTTGCTCTTCCTGCTTCACCCATTTTGCTCAGGAAAAGACTGTTTTCCCAGTGTCAAGCATGACAGGACCTCACATTTTTTTCTCTCCTGACACAAGAAGTAAGAAAAGTCTAGCTATCATCAGCTCTTGCCACAATTCTCAGGGGTGATGGCACCAGCCATGGTACCGAAGTCTTCTGGGTACTCGTCCCAGGAGAGAGGTGAGAAGTGGGGACAGGCAGGTCGTGATGCTTGCCCAAGCCACAGTTGCAGCCATATTAGGAAAAGCAGAGCACCAAATCTAAAAAGCCTGACTTCGAGCAGGAAGAAGTAATTTAGGCTCAGTATTTTGTGCTGAAGAAGCAACTTCTACTTATGGGCCTAGCTAAATAGGCAGGAGCTTGAAGATCTCGCCCCTCACCTCGCTACACTCTGACTCTGTGCTGCTGTCCCCACCCAACAGTGCAAAAGGAGAGTGGGGGGATGGTGGAGTGTGACTGGGCTACCCAACATTGGTAATTAATATGTTATTTAGAAACAACTACTGAAGGATTAATCAATAAACACCACATATACCCCCAAAGGGCTAATTAAAAGGTAATTCCAACAAATGGTATGAAATTTCAGGCTGTAAAGTTCAAGCAGCTGTTAGGTGAAATCTTTTGTATGAGGTCACTTTGAACTGTGAAGTAAATGCAAGCAATTAACCTTTGTTTCTGCTGCTTTAAAAAAAATGATGGTGGCAACATTACAGTGCTGCATGTGCAGCTGTTTGCACAGGATGAGTGTTTGGTGAATGAGCCCCTCCTTCCCACTGGCATCTCTGCGTGCTCAGACCAATTAAGTGGTGCTTTTAAACAGTTTGTTACAATCTGCTAAAAAAAAAGTGATATAATTTAAAAGTACTTGCTTTTTCAGTTCTGTATGGAGAAAACTGTTTACAGGACTTAATATTCTCATGTCAAAGTCCAACTGGATGTAAAAAAAGAAAGTTTGCATTCAATAATTCCTTCACTTTGTCTCATTGGAGCTAATTATTCTCATGCATGAAGTCACCTGTGTAAGTAGTTCTGTATAGAATAGGACCACAGTCAGTCAGCTCAGACAAAACAGTTTTAACTCAGAAATAGTTTTTAACTAGGCTAGCCAAACACACTGGGGAGAAGGTAGAGCACCAAGTCCTCTTCCAGCCTGATGCAGCTCTCATCCATTCACTCTGTGGCCATGAAAAAGAGAACTCATAATGATGGTGGTCTTACAGTGTGGTACATTTTTAGGACTGCTGGGCAACCTACATGCCATAAAACCATATATAAGCAGTGTGGAAGTTTGCTAACTGAGAACTGAAAACTAGGTCATTTTTGCCTTAGCACTCAGGCACTGGGAATTGTCTATGGAAATACTAGTTTTAATCTCTATGGCCCACCTACAAGACAAGAATCTGTGTAATGAAACTTTACTTACCTTTCTACCTCATAGGGATATTGAAAACTGAACAGTTTCTCTTTGTGCAGAACGCTGAAAATGAGAACCACTTCATAAAACCTGATAATTATCACTTTATATCCAGTTTGAAAACCAAATTTAAACACACACAAATGAAGTTCCAGTGGATATTTTGCTATTTTGTTCATGTGATAGCCAGAAAAGTCTTAATCTAAAACAAATCTCGAGGAAGAGGAAAGAAGGTTGTGCTTTAGAGGAGAGAAATTTGTTAACTTTATAACATTTCCCTGAAAAATATAAAACTGGGGCAGAATTACAGTGGGAAGTCATATTACAAAATAAGAATAAAGATTATAGACATTTAATATGAATTGCACCTTCCTTCAAAGGAAATAGCTTCTGCTAAATGTGCCTATCTGTGATCTATTAGCATAGGTAAATTACTTCAATCTAACTTCTAACATATGCAAAACAGTGAGTGAAATGCTCCTCAGACATCTATTCATCCCCAAGTAGCTTCATCACATCGATGATTTAGACAGAAAGGGAGCAGTAGAAATTATTTCAGGATCAAAACAATTCTTTGCCTGACATGCACTGGTGCTGGATACCCTTAGCTAAAAAAAAACCAAAGCAACCAAACAATAAAGAGACTGTGTGACTGAGTCTGAGTCAAAGGGCTTTTCCATCTGGCTCATGTGTCACACGTAGTTCCTTCGCTGTTGTTTAGGGGTTGGGTTTTGGATTTTTTGGGGGTTTTGTTTTATTTTTTCTTCTCCTCTATGGCACACTCAGAGTTCACTCACATGTGCCCACAATTTATATATGTTATTTGCAAATTTAACTTTGGTACCTCTACATGACACTGTATAGGAACCATATGGATGCACCTTCAGCACTAATTGAATGTGAAAGTGCTTTTGTGCTGAAAAATACACCGATTAAGCGGTTTCAGCTCAGTTGTGTTTCATTATATGTTGGCTATTGGGCATGGCCAGAATTCTATATATTTTGCTTTGGAAAATAAATTCCTTCTGTCCATATGTAGGTTTTAGCTCTCTATAACAGAAATTTCAACTTGGCCATTATGCCTGGTATAATTTTAAACAAAACCGTTTTTACAACCATCCCACCCTCAGAAGGAAATAATTTGATGTTAATATGTTCCACCTTTAAACTGACAACAGTTTTGGACCTGAACCATTTTGTTTGAAATAAAATTTTGCTTTTATGGGGAAAGTGGATTATACTAGCACTTTGATTTACTTGGAAGATAACCTTAGCGTGGGAAAAGTTCAACGAGAAAAGGTATTTAATGAGAGCAGAAAGTTTACAACTGTTCACTCTCACATGTTAATGGTAAAATTAAAATTTAATTGCTTAGTTGGGTGTAAGTACTACAGTATGGGTGAATTGCCTTTGTTTAGTGGTACTACTATGTAATGCTGTAGCACTTTGCAAAACTGCAGCTAAAACACAGACAGCTAGGACTGAGAAAAGTGTTGCTCCTCCTTCTTCCACCTTTTTTTTAGTTCTCTGAAAAAGAAATATTTGCTGAAGAGCACTTAAATTTTGGAGGTCTAATTATTCTACCTATTTCTTATAATTCGTCCAGTCAGAGAACAGGACGAACAGAACAGAGATCAGCTCAGTGGTATTTTCAATCAAACATATCTCATTTTAATATCCCCTGTATCAGCACCACTGTTCTTATCAAAAAGCTCCGGGCTAGGAGAAACTTAATAAGTATCAGTCAATTGATTAGAGAATATATGTGGGAAAATCACAACCTCTTTAGACCAAGTGTTTCCAAGCTTTTGGGAACTATAATAATTTTCAATTACACTCACTAAAAAAAGACAACTAGAGCTAGTTGCTCACGGCTGTGTCCAGTTTAGTTTTGAATATCTCAAAGGATAGAGGCTCCCCACCCTCTCTGGGCAGCCCATTCGAGTGTTCAACCACTCCGATAGTAAAAAAAGTTTTTCTTGTGTTTAAGTGGAATTTCCTTAATTTCAGTTTGTGCCCATTGCCTCTTATCTTGTCTCTGAAGGCCACTGAGAAGATGCTGGCTTCATTTTTTGCATCCCTTGGCAATCAGCTTGAATAGGATGACCCTGAGCCTGGTCTCCTCCAGGCTGAATAATCTCTTCCACCCTCTGCTCATATGTCAGGTGCTCCAAGATACTAGTCATCTTTGTGGCCCTTAGCTGGACTCTCTCTGGTATGCCCATGCCTTTCTTGCACCAGGGAGCCCAGCACTGACCCCAGCACTTCAGGGTGTGTCTCAGCAGGGACTGAGCAGAGGGGAAGGATCACCTCATTTCAGCATCTGGTGAAGATGTTCTGCCAAGTGCAGCCCAGGATTATTAACCTTTTTTGTCACAAGGGTTTATTGCTGATTTGTGGTCAACCTGGTGTCCACTGTGACACCAGGGCCTTCCCAGCATGTTGTCCTCAGCCTGTTTTGATGCCTGGGGTTATTCTTCCCCAGGGGCAAGACTTGGTGTTTCCATTTCCTGAATTTCACAAGGTTCTTGTCAGCCAGTTTCTCCAGCCCATCAAGGTCCCTCTGGATGGCATGACCCTCTGGTGTATCAGCTGCTGTTCCCAGCTTTATGTCACCTGCAACTAGCTGAGTACTATCCCAGTGTCCAGGTCCTTAATGAAGGTGTTGGACAGTATCAGCCCTTGGCGGGAGCATTTCTTCTCATTGCTATGGAGGAGATGGAAAACAACAGACTTCTGTAGTTTTTTTTTCCCCAGGCTGATTTCTGAAAGTCTGTCACAGACATTGCTGCAGGCCAATGTATATGTGACAATAAACATAAACTTGCATTTCTTTTGTTGTTTAATTTTCTTAATGGGTAGTTATATGCAGATAGGCAGAATGATGCTGGCAGCCTGCAGGTTCCCGTTTCCCAGAAAAATTCTTGATTCAGTAACCCCCATCAGACAGCATGGAAACGAGGTCCTTTTTATGCAAATAGATTCACTAGAATTTCTACCTGTCCCCACTTTTGAATTTTGGTAAAGCCGTTAGCAGCAAAAATGGGAGCAGGAACAGACCACCTCCCTTTTCTACTCCATTTGGAGGTCAGGAGCAGGGGAAGCTGGCATGCTGCAGCTGGCTCACCAGCAAAGTGTAAAGAAAATGAAACAGAAATGAAACCTGGGCAGAAAATATTTTTTCACTGATTGGGAAAGGCATGGTCCCTACACAAGTGGATTGCTGTCATTGACAGCGCTTGCTTCGATCCCTCTAAGCATGTGTGGAATTAATTAGGTAAAACCCCTAGCAGTTACCTTGTGCTGTGGTATCACCTGGAGGACACTTGGCATGAATTAGAGCTGGTTTATCATAAAAGCTTGAGCTGCAAAATGATCTGTCTAGTGATAGTCTGCCAAGTAATTCACAGGAGGTGGCAAACAAAATGGCATTTTTGTAATTTTAATTAGGTTTGAGAGGAAAAGAGGTCAGCTCGAATAGAGCAAGAGGCAGAACAATGACCTTACTGAACATCTCACGGACTTCCTTTTATAAAGCTGGGATATGGGGACACACTGCAAATTTGCTGAGATGTTTCCTCTCTACTTTAAGAATTTTTAAAGGGAGGGGGAGGTATTTTTTTTTAATAAGGAAACAGGAGATAAAACTGCAGTGGAAACACGCTTGGTTCAGGCATCAGAGAAGGGCTTGCTGTGACCTGAGCAGAGGTGGATGCGATGCCTGTAGAGGCTGGAAAAATGCCACCAGATGTCTCTGCAGCCTAAAAAATGTTGGGACACTGCTGGGCACAGAGCACCCCCACAGACTGCCTTGCTTGCCTTTGCCCTTCAGTAAAGGGGAGATTTAATGAAGAAAGAGACGCATGCAAACCCCCAATTAAACCCACACATATGACCCCTTCCTCCTCCTCCTCCCCAAATGCAAGGTTTGCAATCCCCATCCAGGTCACCACCGGTTTCACCACAAGTGGCGGAGTCAGATTAGACCACAAAGTAACTTTTTCTTCTGTTTTGGGGAAAGGCATGTTGTTAGTGCAGCTTCATCAACACTGCTTTGCCTTACTTGGAGCGGGTATGACTGGCTTGTCGCCAGGGTCACCATCATTCTGCTTGTGACAGCAACTGAGAACCTTAAAAAGCTTTGGAAGCAGTAACTAATCCTATCTCTCACTGTTCCCATCAAACAGGGAAATTAAATCATTTACCCAACATTTCACTTGGAATAAGCACATGGTCAGGCATGGGATACATGGACTTAATTGACTTCTCCCTTATATGAGCAGTGCTGATTACAATTGCATACAGAAAGATCGAAGTGTTTTCTCATTCCCAGATCTCAGCCACAAGAACTGCAGCACCATTTGCCACCCAAGACAGCAATTATTTATGCTACCAGTGAGTTAAAAAAAGAAAAAAACACCCTAAAACAAAACTAATTTTCTGTGTGTAGCTCAGACCTTCTATCTGCAATTTAGGGCACTGCAAAGACCAGACAGGCTGGTTCTCCTTATTGCCCTGTGGGCAGTTTTAAATTTCACTGAGGAAGGGGATGGTAAGGGAAGGGAGAGTGGCAAAAATTAGATTTGAGGGAGGTCAACTATATCCACCTAACTGCTATTGACTGAGTTGTAACCAGAGCTTAGCCCAGCCTGGATATTGGAATTCCTCTGGCCACATGTCTGACAATGTGCAGGGCCTGAAAATACCTAAATCCCTGTAGCACAGTGAAGCCCTTATAGCCTGAAAACCACCATACATATGCTTGTAGCTGCTTGGGGTTGAGTGTAATAAGAAAGAGAACCTGGGGTAAATTTACTGGGGGATTAAGAGGAAGAAGGTACTTTCTTCCCTCTTTCTGGGTAATGTATGGAAAGTCCCAGGGAATTACTGCTCTGTGTTTCAGTTCATGCACTAAAAAACCTGAAACCTTTCTGAGAAAGAATCTTTACAATTACAGAAATTTTGTGTTTTAGTGTCATTCTCCAGTTCCTGAAAAGTTCCTCAACTTGCAGCTTGTTTTACACCATTTTAGGGCTGCAAAAAATAGCAAAATATAATAGAGCAGCAGGCCCATATATCTCTCCAGACTCCCAAGTGTGCTTTCCTCATGTGAACACATGAAAGGGAAACCAAATATTCCTAGCCCCAGTATGAGAAAATTGTGTTAATTTTAATAACTGTTATACCCTGATGCAGTAGCTATATTGATAGCAAGTAAGCACCAGCATACAACCCAAAAATGTGTCTATTAAAATAAAATAATAATAATAAAAAGTCCTTGGCTTACATTAGTTATAGGTTTGGCTGAAATGCTGAGCTTTGGACTTATGAGCTGGCTCTGGCTCTGCTGGTCTACAGAAAGACTGAATTCATTACTCGGGAAACCTTCATGGAGGGCATGCTGCCTCAAATCCCTGGGAGTGACTTCAATGAATAAGAAGGGACACGGGCTAATTCAAACCCTTCTCCCATCTTTCAAATCAGCTTAGTGACTTCTCTCTTCTTTGTGGTTCCTAGGCAATTGTCATTTTCAGTGCATCCTATCACCCTGCAGTACAAACTGTTCTGGGAATACACTTCATTCCTCCAGCAGCCTCTCAGCAATGCCAAGGAATGTAGCTCTTCTGGTTACTATTAAGAAATTCAACATACAAATGCTCCCCAAGTGTACCAGAACCTGCTTGTGACCTTCATGCAACTGAATCTGAAGGAGTCAAAGCAATTTTTTGTTCTTTGGTTCCAAGAAAGAGTGGAAGGAAGGGAAGAGGAGAGGGGGAACCTCCATTCCTCCAGAGAGGCATCGTGATTTCAGGGGTCAGCTGCACAGAAAGTGGTACAGGAAAGTGCAGTTTCCAGGGCTGCATTTCCGCACAAGGAACTCTGGGCTGGGGGGCTGCTGGGAGAATGCCAGCCCATGCTGGCAGAGGCATCGCGCTGTGGCATGCTGGCTGGGTTAGCAGGATTAATTCTCACCACTGCATGGCAGAAAGTGTGCTAGCAGGGCAAGCACAGGCAGCGGTGGAGCTTACCTGCCTGCTGCCATGCTCTCCTGGGGACCTGTGTTCCCCAAAGCCACAGATAAGCAGCTGGGTAGGGCTGCCTCTTGCTGCCTCAGCTCCATCCCCATGGACTGTCTCTCTCTATCTGAACTCTTCTGGGGCCTCTGCATAGGCACATTGAGAGCAGACTCTACTGCTGCCTTTTATCATGTTGCATCCCTAGCAGGCTTGTTTCCAGGTGAGGCAGCCTAAGAAATTATTACAGAATAGCTCTATAGTACCTATTTATAAATGTAGGGTCCATTTAAGCAAAAGCCCTTATACTTTTGGATTGTGAGCATGAACGTATTAAATTGGTTTGAGGTTGTGTTCCCCCCCCTCTTTAGCCTCTGCATTTTCAGCCATAAGCTGGCTTTAAAATTTTCTTTCTCCTAAAACTGAGGATGACACTGTTGCCCAAGAAAAGACATGTATTTGTGTTTTCCAGATGGCTGGAGACAGCAAAGGAATAGCATGGGAAGTCCTTGATGTGGAATCTCATTATCCAAAAGAACTTGGGGGGTCCTTGGAGCTCTCCAACGATACCTTCTTTTCACTGAGGATCAAAAATGTTACCAGCCAAAACAGCGGGACATATAAGTGCACTTTGGGGGAACAGAGTGGAGAACACAATCTAAGCAGCACAGTCACATTAAAAGTAACAGGTACAGTAGAAAGCTTCAACTGTTCCATGCTCTATATGGCATTTCATGAAGGTAACAGTTTAAAAATATTTTACAAACACCAGAATAATGTTTTACAAACACCTTTCTTTATGTTTTAGGTTGCCCTGGAATAGGAAAAGAAAAATTTAAAAAGTACAAGGGCGAGCTCTTCATGCTGACTTGCCTGGGGATTTTTTACTTGCTGCTCATCTTCTTTACCTGTGTAAGTAACTCGCTTTTTCATAATCAAAGCAATAAAAACAACAACAACCCCCCCTCATTTTCTGTGCTAGCACTACTTTAGCACAGCTGGTCTGAAGTTGGTGTTCATACTTAATTTATGATCAAACTCAGGTTTGATCACAAGGAACACAGGAAGGAGTTCCAAAGAGATAGAACATTTCACTGCACCCTGATCTAACTCAAACCATCAGTTGTTTTTCTGCATCTCACTGCCCATTTCTGTTTCTAGTTAGTCTGTGTGCAAACTACTCATCAGGTTATGGGTACAGCAACAGCTCTTCTGTTTTGGTACCTGGGAATAGCATTTGCCTGAGATGGAGGCACAGGCCCATGGGATCCCTTTCCCATCTGTGGCATTGCTTTGTGGGGTGGCATGACAGACATGTTCAAGTCCACCTGTATTTTGCCTCAGTTTCCACACCTCTGAAGTGGTGACAACCCCTTTCAGATGGGCATTTTTGTGAACGCCCGTCTTTCTTGTTAAACAGACATTTTCAAATACATTGAAAAGAACCTCCTTGGGGGTTTTATCCATACCTTTAATGCTGACTGGTAGTTCTGGGAAGGGAGGGGAGAGGAGGTACTTGGGAAGCTCACTCCACAGAAACAAAACTATGCTTTGTCTGCGGTGGCAGTGAGGACACCCCCTCGTGCAGAAGTCTCTGTCTCCTGGCTCTGAGGCAGCATGAGTTTTGGGTGTTGATACAGTGCATCACTGGCTGCCTTTGTAATTAAAACAAAACCAATCCCAGCACTTTGGGAGGTCAAATTTAACTTCTGCTGCCTATTTCATATTTGCCATCTTGTTTTGCTTCTCAGCAGATGAATCATAACTGTTGATTGGAGAATATCTAATTAGCTGAAACTAACTGTAGCTTTCTATGTATCTTCAGGGAGCAATTAAATTTATGCCTGTCTCTTTTTTAGATTGACAATTCTGCCAGTAATTTGTGCTGTTCAGACTAAAGTTTGACAAGACAAATCTTGTAGGAATTTGTTAGGATGGAAGTATGAAAGCAAGGATATCACTCAGAAGAGATAGATGCCCCCGTTCTTCTCAGTGTCCTGAAAGAATTTCAGATCTCTACAGAAATCTGTCCTTACCTTTCATTAAAAAAACAGTCCCAGTTTTAGTGCAGTTATAAAAGGCAGAGCTGTGTAGTGAAGACAACCACTCTGGTGGAATTATGTGTATCTTACTCTTGGGTGAAGTCCAGTCTCAGGTATTAACCTAGCTTTCATCGAAATTTAATATTGCCCTGATCTCACAAGTGAGCTTCATTATTTAAAATTCCTGATAAGTTCTTACATGTTGCCTTGTCCTCTCCTTTAGTGGAGATTGTGCCTTATCTCCACTAAACTGAGCAGCGACATTCAGTTTAGAAGTGGTTGACAGGACTGGGGTTTTACTTTGATAGCTGGATGAAAATATTTCGGGCCCTGGCTTGCATTGAAGGCAGGTGGAAGCACACTTGCCAGAGCTTGATGCAAGGCCTGTTCAGATGAAAATGTGAATAAAATATAAATTTCCTTTTGTCACTAAGGCTTTTGTCCTATAAAATTCATTGATTTAGGAAGAACAGCAGTTTTTCTTTGTACTGAGTGCTTCTGGCAACAAACAAATTGAAAAGGTGTAATGAGCTATGGTTAGCAAGGAGAAAAAGCACAACTTTCAAATTTATTTTTTTTTAAATTGCCTTTCATAGGGATTCTCACTTTTAAGCTTTCCTTTGTGTTCTCTCTTTTAGACATGTCTAAGAAAAGAGAGTATGTCTCCCAGTTACCAAAAAACCAGACCAGATACGAAACACATGCTCACCCTCATCAACGTACATGAAATGACAACTTTCCAGGATTTAAACAGCAACAGCACTTGCAAAAATGAGCTTACTTCTAGTTCTGTCTAAGTTGACGTTGATGACACTGTGGGCTCATCAGTAAATGCAAGCTGGATGGCTGAGTGGTATAGAGAGGAAATGAGTGATAATATATGGTCTCTTTGGAACAGCTTGAAAGTACAGGTAACTTGTCAGTGGTCTGTTTGTGCTGGACAAACCTTCAACAAGCACTGTTATGCACTACAGTAACTTTTGAGAGTTAGTCAGCTAAGAAATACCAATACAGCTACACAATGTGTTACAATGCTGTTATGAAGTTGGTATCAACTTTATTTCACTCTGCTGTGAAGCCCTCTTTTTCTGAGCGAGAACACACTTGTAATATGAAGACCAAGTTATAGGGAGGCCATGGCAGTGCAAAGCTGGGGGATTAAGCTCTTCACTGAACTGATAGCTCTTACCTTTCCAAAGCAAACACAACAGGTGCTGCGGTACGAAAAGCTACATGTCCAGGGCTGTCTCTGCTCTGAGCCTGATTCTGGGTGGAGTTCCTTTACTGCAACTGAGATGTAACTTATCATGTGATGTTTAAGTAAGCTGAATTGGTAACTTCGTGGACTTGTCCTGGATGGATCAAAGCAACATCCACTTTTAAATCTTGGAGTGACAGACAGGCTGAAACCACTTTTAAATCTTGGAGTTACAGGCAGGCTGAAACTTAAGAAGGAAGAAGATTTTCTCAAAATCTTTCTGGACAGAGATGAACTTTCTATCTTCGCAGGAGAAATAGGAACATATTTCCCAGAGGCATCTCTAGATCCCTAGAGGCATCTTAATCCATAGGAAGCTTCAATGAGACTGTTAAATAAGAATGAAGAAGTCTGTGATATTAAGGACATGTAAAGATGACTTATTTTGTGGTTTACAAAACATGAAACCAAATGTATGCAACACCTATATCAGTTACACAAGTGATGACCAAAGCCATGCCTTAAAAGAAATCAATTGACCGTGTCTTTGCGATGTATTAATTAGCCATGAGGAATGGAAGATGGGGCATATGAGCATCTACTTTTGGTGCTGAGAATGTGTATATATGTGAAACAAGGACATGAAAAAGCTGAATTCAGGCACACAATAAAGGGAGAGAAGATTTGTCCTTTTGGACCAAAGCACAAGACACATCCTGGACTCTGAAATCAAGGAACTTCCCGTTATCGGACTGCTGGTGGTGAAGGTGAGGGAAAAGGAGTCTTGAATGGCTGTGGGTGCTTATGACACAATGTCGGAATTTGAGCCCAAACACGAGAATTTGCATGCCCTTAAAAACACAGCCCTAAAAAAATACTTCAAGAACTGACCAGCAACATTAGGATTTTTAATGCAGTTTGGAATTCCAGGCTGTTAGCAAGGAGGCCCTTCCCATAATCCTTTGACTAATTTTGAACTGCTCATGGGAAGAAAGCTGCACGTCATTCAGTATTGCCTCTGTGAGCAGGGTAGATGCCTACATTGCTGGAATTGTGAGGCTTGTGACCAGAAGAATGACTTCTAGCTACAAGGGATATGCAATTTACTTAGGACATAGTAAACTAATGCCGCATTTGCTTTCTTTGTAATTTTTACTTATAAATGTGTGTAGCATACTTAAAATAAAAATTCAGAGGTAACCTAGCATTTGGTTTTGTGTGCACATATGGCAAATAAACCCAGAAATACTCCGTATCAATAGCATTTTATTTTACAACCAATGAAATTACATCAATTAAGGTAGACACCTGATCCAGACTCTTCTGAGGGACAGGGCATGCATGTGTGTATAATTGATTAAGCAATGGATAATTTTATGCATTTCTAAGGACCTTCTATACTGCCTATTGCCATTAATGTATTTGAAAAAACTCATTTTATTGCTGCCCACATTTCTGGTCAGCTTCAATTACAGTTGAACTTTGGCTACATGGATTTTCTCCCTACAGCAGCAAGGAGCATTTCTGTATTCTTCTCATGTCACTTAATCTTGCTTCCACTGGGCACATACCTTCCTTTTTTTGCCTTATTTCCAAGAGAAGATCCCTGCTCAGCCAAGCTGGTCTTCTGCCTCGCCTAGTTGACTTCGGACATTTGGGAATTGCCTGCTCCTGTGCCCTTAGGATGTGATGTTTAAAAAGTGACCAGAATTGATGGACCCCATCACCTGCAAAAACACTTTTCCAGAGGACCTTACTTACTAATTCTCTGAGCAGCGTAAAGTATGCTGTGACTCTTGGAGGTGGTCCTGTGCAGGGCCAGGAGTTGGACTTGACGATCCTTTTGGGTCCCTTTCAAATCGGCATATTCTCTTTCCCAGGCTGAACAGCTCCCATGTTCTCAGCCTCTCTTCATAGTGGAGTTGCTCCAGTCCTCTTATCAACTTCGTGGCCCTCCTCTGGACTTGCTCCAAAAGTTCCATGTCTTTCTTATGTTGGGGACACCAGAACTGTACACAGTACTCTAGGTGGGGTCTCACAAGAACAGAGTAAAGGGGGAGAATCCCCTCCCTTGACCTGCTCCTTTTGATGTAGCTCAGCATTCCATTGACTTTCTGGGCTGCAAGCACCCACTGCCAGCTCATTCATCAACCACCACCTCAAAGTCTTTCTTCACAGGGCTGCTCTCAATCACTTCTTCATCCAACCTGCAGGTGTGCCTGGGATTGCCATGACCCAGGTGTGGGACCTTGCACTTTGCTTTGCTGAACTTCATGACATTTGCATCGGCGCACCACTTAAGCCTGTTCAGGTCCCTCTGAATGGCATCCTTTCCCTCCAGTGTGCCAACTGCACCACACAGCTTGGTGTCATCCATAAATTTGCCAAGGGTGCACTTAATCCCACCGTCCATGTCAACATCATTGACAAAGATGTTGAACACTACAAGCCCCAGTACTGACCCCTGAGGCACACCAGTCGTCACTGGTCTCCACATGGACAGTGAATCACTGACCACAACTCTTTGCGTGCAGTCATTCAGCCAGTTCTTTATGCACTGAGTGGTCCATCCATCAAATCCATGTCTCTCCAATTTGGAGACAAAGATATTGTGTTGGACAGTGTCAAACACTTTGCGTAAGTCCAGGTAGACAATCTCAGTTACTCTGCTCATATCCACCAATGCTGTAGCCCTGTCATAGAAGGTCATCACATTTGTCAGACATGATTTTGTAAAGCCATTTTGCCTGTTACCATTCACCTTTTTGTTTTCTGTATGCTTTAGTAAAGTTCCCAGGAGAATCTGCTCCACGATTCTTGCCTGGCACAGAGGTAGGACTGACTGGTTTGTAGTTCCCTGGGTCTTCCTTTCCCCTTTTTAAAAATGGGGGTTATATTTCCCTTTTTCCAGTCACTGGGGACTTCACCTGACTGCCACGATTTTTCAAAAAGGATGGATAGTGGGTTAGCAACTTCGTCTACCAGCTCCCTCAGGACCCATGGATGGATTTCATCAGGTCCCATGGACTTGTGCACAATCAGGTTCCTTAGATGGTCTCAAACCTGACCCTCTCCTGGGGGGGAGGGTCTCTCCAAGGCTTAGGGTCTTCTTTCTCCCAGTCTCTGCAATTGTCTTTCTTGACTTTGGTGGCATGGCTGGAGCACTTGCCATTGAAGACTGAGGCATAGAAATCGCTGAGAACCTCAGCCTTCTCTTTGTCCAGGGTAGCCAGGTCTCCCGTTTCCTTCTGGAGAGGGCCTACATGGTCCCTAGTCTTTCTTTTGCTTGCAACATATCTATAGAAGCCATTCTTGTTATCCTTAATATCCCTGGCCAGACTCAGTTCCAACTGGGCCATCGCTTCCCTAACCTTGTCCCTAGCTTCCCATACAATTTTCCTGTATTCCTCCCAGGCCACCTGTCCTCATTTCCACTTCCTGAAAGCTTCTTTTTTTGCTTTGACCTTGCTCAGCAGATTCTTATCTATCTATGAAGGCCTCCAGGCATTTTTTCCTGATTTCCTCCTTGTTGGGATGCATTGCTGCTAACCTTGGAGGAAGTGATCCCTGAAATTCAGCCAGCTCCTCTGCCTTCCAGTGCTCTATCTCATGGTACTCTATGGAGTAGGTTGTTGAACAAGCCAATGTCTGCTCTCCTGAAGTCCAGGGCAGTAAGCTTGCTGTGTGCCCTCCTCACTGTCCTGAGGATCTTGAACTCCACCATCTCGTGGTCACTACAGCCAAGGCTGCCTTGGAGCACTACATTCCCCACCAGCTCCTCCCCAGTGGTGAGCACAAGGTCCAGCATTGCACCTCTGCTTGGTGTCTCCTCAATCACCTGTGTAAGGAAGTTGTCTTTGACACATTCGAAGAATCTCCAGGATTGCTTGTGCTCTGTCTTGTTGTCCCCCCAGCAGATACCAGAGTGGTTGAAATCCCCATTGTGGACCAGGGCTTGCGAGCATGAGGCTGCTCCTATCTGCCTATAGAGGGCTTCATCAACACCATCCTCCTGATTGGGTGGCCTGTAACAGACCCCCACTATAACATCCCCTGTCCCTGCCCTCCCCTTAATCTTCACCCACAAGCTCTTGGCTGGCTCCTCATCCTTCCCCAGGCAGAGGCAGAGTTCCATACTCACCAGCTGGTCATTGACACAGAGCGTTACACCTTCTCCTTGTCTTCCTAGCCTGTCTTTCCTAAAAAGCCTAAACCTTCCATTACAGTGCTCCAGTCGTAGGAGCCATTCCACCATGTTTCTGTGACGCTGGTAATATCATACCCACACAGGTGTGTGCACGTCTCTGGTTCCTCTTGTTTGTTCCCCCTACTACATGTATTTGTGTATAGACGTCTGAGCTGGGCCCTGGATAAAGCTGACTCACTGGCTGGAGTATCTGGAATGCCTTTGCATTATCTTTACATATTTTAAAAATATCTTTAAATATTTTTTTTAGGAGAGCAGACAAGAGGAAGGAAGGGAAAATTCACTTGAAAGGATAATTGATAAATAATCAGCAGCAAATGCTGAAACACTTTTAAAATTATTTCTTCAGAAGGATAAATAGGATCAGATCAGATAGGACAGAATGGGAAAAAAAGGACTTTGCACAAACAGCTATACCCATTATTTTTTCTGAGTCAAACTGCAATACAGGAGATTGTGCCTGAGGCAACAACACTGTGAGTCAAATTTCAGGCTTAGAAGTTTCAGGCTGGTTGATTCTGGGGATTTGCTGTAGGCCCAGCTGTGCAGTAGAAGTGATCATGTTCAAGGCCACTTAAATGCGTTAAATTGTTTAGAAGAAGTAAAGCAGACAGAAAATCTTATGCCAAGATGCTTCACTAAATCACAAAGCTGGAGAGAAACAGGCAACCTCCTAATGTGATGAAGGTGCTTGCACATCTGGGGTGTAAAGGATATAAAACTAACAAAAGGACAGAAACTAACATTAGCTAGAAATATTACGAATCAGAACCAGACAACTGAAGGATATAAGTTCATATACTACAGTGACTCCAGTACTAACAGGAAAATATTAAAAAAAAAAAATCATGTATTAGCTGATAATCTTACAGAATGAGATACACATGTTTTTCAGCATAGTATCTCAGAAGAGACAGTCCTTTCCTTGCAATATGGATCTCTGGATCTAAGTAAACTGATTCAAAAATAATGCCCCAGTCAGCCCAGCATACAGAGGATGAGCACACGCACACATTCTTTAGACTTCAGGACTTCATTATTGAAGAGAACATGTTTCTGTATTGCACAATCTAAAGCCTGTTTTGATTACACAGAATAATTGCTTTGTTGGACAGAAAAATTTGTTTGATTTTCTACCACTCATCTTATTATCCACGTCCTCAGTTTCGTAACATAACGTAACAGCATACATGTATGCTGGAACTGGTCTTCATAATACTTTCTAACAATACTTTTTAGAAGGAGGAATTCAGTTAATGTTGATAAATCCACGAGGTGGAAAACACCATAATATTTGTTTTATAAATAAAAGCCAGACACCTGGAAATCAGAAAGCTCCTGGAGAAGTCTGGATCAGAATCACGGAGATGAGTTTTCCTGACTCTCCTGTGGATGCCTTCACTACAAGAGCTTTCTTGTTATTATTTCTTGTGAGTTTCATAATTTTTTCATTGATTTTTTTCCCTGTGACCTGCATTTTTCTATTGTTCTATCCAACAGTGAACGATCTGCATTCAAAGATAACAATAAGCATTATATATAAAATTACTCATACAGAGCGAGTTTGTACATATGTGATTAAGAAATATACAGGGAAACACTGTGTCACATGGGGAAATTACCTCAAAGAGAAATTTCAAGAGTCACGCACTGGAGCTAAATGAATATCCAAAATGGCAATGAGGGAAAGCTAAAGGACATAATCCACAAAATGCTGAGTGTATGAATTACAGCCCTTAGCTAAGCCTGATTTGTGAGACTAGTACTTACACAGCAGATAGCCCAGGCTGACAGTGACCTTGACAGCACCGCAACAGTAATAGTTTCTGTAAAGGCTGAACAGTTTTCAACCTATTTCTCCTGAGTGGGAGCTACAAGCATGCTTGTATTTAACAACGTGGACCGAAGTAATCCTCAGTATATGCCCGTAAATGATACAAACAGAATATGGCTCTTTGAGCACACTAAGTTGCTCCCTCCCTTCTTTCTTCTGCCCTTGATAAGACCCTTTTGGAGAGCATAAAGAGCTTCTCCCTGGAGCATGCGTCCCCTTTCTTCCCGCTCTCAGTGCTGAGCTGAGCAGTGATGCAGAGCAAAGGGGATCTAGTTCCAAGTCCATTGATCAACTGCAAGTATTTAGTGACCTTCTCAACCAATACACCTGCCCTTTGGGAGCTGTAATTGAATTTCTTCATCTCTGTATGTGAAGACAACACTTCTACATTATGTTACAGCTACATAGATAGGTAAATTGGAAGTGCTTTCCCCACAGCCCCTTTCTAAGCATCAGTGAAACTCTAGTTCTTAGTAATTTGTGGAACAAATTGCTGGGGAGATTCAAGACTTAAAAATAAATGCAATACCAAATTTTTTAGCTGATGGTCTGTTCTCTCTTCACTTTGCTGCCAAGATCTGTGTTTGTAGTACTCTGCTTTTCACTGGCAACAGCTGATATTACTTCTGCGTCAAGCTGCGAGAAGAGTGCTGTTAACTCTCTGGAGTGGTGACGTAAATCCTGAAAAATCCAGCAAGGGAATGGGCGGTGACAAGACTGACAGATCACTGCAAGGAGTGGTGGGTCCTTTGAAGGCTTCATTTTGTGTCCAAGCCATATGACTCTTGTGGCTGAGTTGCAAATGCATCTGTTACACTGGAAATGGACAGCTTGGGCTGAAGCGTTTGCTCTGTTACAAGACAGACACCACAACCACTGTCAAAAAAACCTCAAACAAAGCCAGAAACCAACCCCGTGGACAGATTGAAGGCAAGGGGCAACAACTGAGAGCAAAGACAGGTCCTAGGGGAAACATGGCTTGCACAAGCCCAGCAAAAACATGGGCTTTGGTCCCTGCAGAGTCTTTCAGTTGCTTCTGTGAAGGGAATAAGAACAGCCTGTAGTGGTTGGGGTTTCTTGTGTGTTTGTTTAAAAAAAAAAATTTGCACTGTGTGCCTCAGTTTCCCTATCTATAAGTGGGAGTGAATGGGTTCAAGTGTGAGAGGTAGAGAAACTGGCAGTATTTACAACTTTTCTACTTGGAGCTGAAAGGAACTTTTTGCCCAAGTTGTCCTTCAGGAGAGAGAACAGGAGGTTTGAGCTGCTGACAAGAAAAACTGGATTAATAAGAATTAGTAAGAAGAAAAATTCAGGAGTCTCTGTAAATGCTGGGGTCTAGACCAAGCACCTGTAACACAAATGTGTGACAGTTCCCACCCACTCCCTTTTGCTATTTTCATCACATCTGAATTCCAGCTCCGCCAATTCACTCTCACATCTGTTCTCAGACTTGGTATCAACACCGATTTAATCACATTCCTTCCATCTATCGAGCTGGAAGTGTAGGACTATGTACAAGCCAAGAGAAATTAACCCCCTCCCTTCATTAGCACCAGCTAGCATGCCTCTCTTGAGACGTGGCTGCTGGTGTTTGGGTGGGCAGCAGAGTTGACGGGGCTGTGTCAGCTCCCCAAATGGAGAGTGAGCTGATCACATTACTGCCAAAATAGCCTTGCGGATACATAGTGATTACAGGAGGTCTGGAAGGCCAGCAGCATCTGGGGCTCTGTTAACAGGAGCACAGTCAGCAGATCAAGTATGTCCACCTACTCAGCTCAGCCTCTTAGACCATGCCTGGCTCCATCATCCAGTCCGGTACCCCCAAAACTGTCCCCAAGGCAGTCAGGGCTAGAGGGCTAGTCCTGTGAGGAGAGGCTGAGGGACTGGGGCTTAGTCAGCCTGGAGAAGAGGTGGGTTTGGGGAGACCCTAAAAGCAGTTCTCCAGTACTTATGAGGAAGTTACCAAGAAGACAGAGCCAGGCTTTTCATATGCATGGTTGGAGGATGAAAGGCAATGAGCATAAATTGAACAAGAGTAGTTCAGACAGGAATATCATTTTCCCTGTGAGGACAGCCAAACAGCAGAACAGGTTGTTCACAGAGGTTGCGGAGTCTCCATTCTCAAAGGTTTTCAAGACCGAACTGGACAAAGCTGTAAGGAACTTGGTCTGGTCCTATAGCTTACCCTCCTTTGAGCAGGAGGCTGGACTAGAGACTTTCTGAGGTCCCTTCCCACCCTAATCATCCTATGAATCTACACTTTTCATGGTCAGAGAAAAACTATTTATCACTGCTCTTCAAGATGTTAATCGCACTACAGATAGAGCACTCTAAGACATTTGTCCTCTGCCAGTAATGACCAAAAGTATCTCACACAGAATTTTTAGACTACAGTATGAAAAGTAGCTGTGGATAAAAGAAAGAACAAACTATGGACAATTTGTGCCTCAAAAGAAGAATACAAGTCAAAAAAGGTAACAAACTTGATTTTTTAAACTTCACCTCTTCACTCAAGGACAAAAACACAAGGATACAAGGAATGCTATCAGAGACATTTCTCTGTGTTCTGGCTTTTCTCAACATGAAATACTTATAATATTGGCCCTTGCAGGAATTCACAGTCTCCCAAATATCTCATACTTGAATTTTGGAAGTGTTCATAATATGTGACATTTAATAATAACAATTTTTGTCTTCATCCTATCCCTGAGTCTCAGAACTATATGACAGCAATGGGCAAGTGACTCCACATGCACGCATGAGTTCAAGGAGCCAAGCGTACGGTCTCATAGTTTTTTTGGTCTATGCAGCACTGTGCCACACCGGGTTTTATGTGTGGATAAAAAAACCCCCCAAAATAAATTCCTAACCTGTGGCACACTGTGGCAAAAGAGCCAGTCTCATGTTTACAAAGCCTTTGTCCTTGCAGACATCAGGGTTTGGAAACTGCTGCCTTGTGGGGCAGTTCAGCAGGAGGGTCACTGCTGAGGGAGCTGCAAATCCACTTTCCTAGCTGAAGGAAGCAGCTCTCCTTCTCCACACTGTCTCACACAGCTCCCATTCCTGGGCTTGCAGCTGTACCCTTAACTTGCCAGAAGTTGAGATCCCAGATCAGATGCTGGGACCTTCCTTCTAGGACGCAAATCACTGGTTCTGAGGCTATGTCTTTCAGCTAAGCTCCTCTAAACATGCATTTTGCAGGACCTAAGTTGTTCAGAAACTCCTTATTTTCTAGGGATAGTAGCAGTAAGCCTATATTAAGGACTATGAAGTGCCCAGGATAAACAGATGATCTGTGTGGGACTTCTGGAGGACACCTGGTACCCAGGAAGAAAAGAGATTTCTACACTATAGGAGCTCTTTTGTCAAGTGCAGAGAGCAGTGTCTACAGGTAAATCAGGTTGCCAGGCGCCCTGTCCTACTTATTACATAAATACAGGCAAGTGGATTAAGATCCAAGTTATTGTCACTGACTCACTGCTTTCAACGTAAAAGGACTAGTCGAAGTGCTCCTTCCCTTGGAAAAAAAACCCTACTCTCCCACGCTACTACCCCCAAAACTCACCCAACATCAGTAAAACAAGACGAGCAACACTCCTACAGCTCCTAAACAACCAAATTTGGCAAAGTTTGCATTGACCCTAAAGTAAGAGATTCTCCTCCTAGTTCATGCTTCCTGTCACCTAAGCAGGTGTCAAATCTCCTGGGTTTGTCTTCACACAGCTTCTTTCCATTTCACTCCATCTTAACAGCTGTGTCTCTGGTAAATTGTGCTAGTACATTTCCATTACCATTAGCAAAAGGAAAAAAAAAGCCAACTCGGCTGACAACAACTGTCGGTATATGAAGATTAATCTTTATATAGCATGCAGAACACTGATCTGTTCTACATCTTCCAGAACAGCCCCTACTTTGTTTCTACTCCTTCTCAGCAATAACTTTCATTAAAAAAAAAAATAAATAAAATCACTGTATTTTAGCATTAGTAGGTTCACACTGTTATTCTCCCAGGCTTCACAATTCATGCTCTAGTTGGCAAACTATTTCTCTTTCTGTTAGCAGCACAGTAGACAAACGGAGTTACTTTCCTTCCATATTCCTAGGAAGGAAAAAATACAGCTTTGTTCCACTTTGAAGAAATACTCACAGGTTATTATTAACATTTTGTAGCATAGAAAGAGTTAAAGCTTTTGCCACATTAAATAGCAACACACAACCAAATGCATGGGAGGCCTACCCTGACATAAACACAATGGCATGGCAAGTGTTAAAGCTTTGTATATGGTAAATTAGGGCTTTGAAAACATCTCAGTTGGGAGCAATTTTGGAAATTTTTGAAACATGAATTACTGACTTTTTTTCTCCTCCCCCTTCAAATGGTCTGTGAGGATTGGTCACCTTGGAGAAAAAAAAAATAAAATAAAGCATTGACACTTGACATACTCAATCCATCCATAAACGTAAACATGCTTGAACTGCAGTTGAGCTTTTCTTTTACTAAAGAGCATGTGGAAGCAATTACCTGAATGTAGATGTGATAAAGAATGGATGAAATGCAAACCAAATGATGCCTTATTACTTAATATAAAGAGACTGTTCTGTGAGATCAAAGTTGTGCAGCACAAAATCTAATGGGCTTCACTGGAGAGAGAGGCATCGGAGGCTTGTTAAAACATGGATGCGTTTTGATGAAATGCTAAGTAGACAAAATTAGGGTAAGTTTAAAGAGTTTCACAGAACCTGACCTATGATCTTCAATAACATCTTTACTCTCCTCCCACCTTTTGCTGCTCTGTGCTGTTCCCAGATGCTGTGAGGGTGGGAATGACAAACTTCCCTGGCCTCATCATTGCTGAGGATGAGACCTTCGCTGTCTCAAGATGTGAAAGAAATGTCACCATCAGGACCCCTTGTGGACATGGGAAAGACCTTCTCTGTACATTTGCATCAACGCCTTGCACTGTGGCCATCCTGTGCCTCAGCCATTGCTCCGTGCACACTTGCTACATCAGAACATATTTGTCCTTTGAGTCAATGCGATAAAGGAAAGACAGCAAGACAGCCTCTCCCAGGGACAAAAAACCTGAAGCAGAACAGAAACCTCAAGAGTAATTTCCAAACATTTTCCTACTACAGCCCAGTTAATAAAATACAGTTCCCATCAAGATCCTGATTTGTACTCCACCACCTTCTATGGTGTTAATTTTGCTTCTCTATCACTTTATAGCAACTTGTATTTTTAAAAAGCTGCATGCAACAGGCAAGGAGAAGGTATATTGGGAAAGTAGGGTAGCAGTTTCTTCAAAACTCCACAAAAACATGTGAACTTGTTCCCTTGCCTTGTCTTCCCTCCCCACCCCCTCCCATCCCTCTGGCCTGGGAGCTGCTGCTTATTGCTTTTGCCCAAATGTTATTTCTGATCATGTAGATTTGGCAGAAGTCTGCAGAGTAGCTCAGTGATTGACAGTGCTGGGTCCCACCATAACCAAAATCAATGAGCAATAAAGTTAAGTATCCAAGTCATGCGTAGAGAAAGCTAACTGACATTGGACTGTAAGCATTAATTTAAAAAAAAAAAAGGCACTTTTAACTAGGAACACTGGGTCTTTAGTTATTGAAAAGATTTTAAAAAATCAAGTTAAAAAGAGCATGCACAGAATTAATGCTGCCTATCTCCCACAGCATAAGCTCTTTAAAATAAATCATATACCTTAAACTCCCAAAGAGATTATTTTGTTTTTCAATTACCTATGATTATAGGGACCATTTTGTGAATGACTCTGATGCTTATGCCTCCAATAAAACCCAGAGTACTCTACCTCATTCATACTTATTTAACAATCTCATAAAGAAAAAAAACCTACAACACCACCATAACAAAATTATGATTGAATCAGACATTCTCCCTTCTCACCAGTGAAAGGTTGTTAAGTGTTGCTATTGAAAACTCATTGTTATGCACTACTTTTGCAGTGGCCACAGTGTTCAAAGAAGCTTCGGAAGCAAATATGAAACACACTTGCTACCTCAAAGAACACAGAGTTTACAGTGGCTTTGATCATACACTACCTAATCCTTTCATTTTAGAGGGGTTATGCACAAGAACAAGTATTAAAATAATACCAAGTATTGGCACTGTCAGATCATAATTAGATGTGAACATGACACATTGCAAGACAAAAGAAAGGTGGAAAAATGTACAGCTCACCTGGGTACTGTACCAGCTTCTCTATTTTCCCTTCTTCTCCTTTCATGCTTTCTTGGAGTCAGAAACTAGAGGCCCAGAGAGAGCCAGGAACAACGGGGTGGGGACTGGGGTCAGTGGTATACTGGCAGCAGCACTGCCGGTATAGAGTAACGGCAACGTTGCTAAAACAACCATCAGCAGAGATATTCACTTTCGTACAACAGAAATTCGGCTTGCAAAGACAACCCTAAATCTGTGTTTACTCATTCATTTCCACCATTATTTGTACCCCCCTACAAAATTTAACTTTCAATCTGATAAATGAAGGATTTGAAGCTGCTCTCTTGCTAACAGTTGAGCAACTTGTCATTGCTGCAATGGGAATGGGTTCAGGCCAACATCTCCCATTCGAGATCAAGGCTGGGCTGGCAGCGCCTCGTTAGCTCATTAGCTTCATTACCTGTGGGTAACGGTCAAGTCAGAATAATTTGCTGTTATGTGGGTCGTATGCTTTGGAGCTCATTTTGTGCCCTGCAGAGCATCGACAGTCCATCATTTCACTTTTAAAAATAAAACCTACTCCTGCTGGCACACAGGCTCACTCTGGGAGACCTGCCTTGTTCAAAACACTCTACATGGTCTTGTGTTAATGTGGCCTGATCTCTTCCTTCCTACACAGCCATATTATTTAAGAGTTAATCATTGTCCTTAAGGATTTTTAAAAATTATTTATTTATTTTGATCCTTTCTTTAAACTTCAGGTTTTTTCTGAGTTAATACTTGGGCTGTGAGATTTTTGTTACTCTTCCAGTGTTGAGATGCCAGCGATTTTAGTGAAAGGGAAAGGTATTAGTTTGGGGGATGGACTTCAGTTTAGGATGCTGGTTACAACCTTAGTGGGTTTGTAACAATGGATACTGCAGGGCAGGACACATATGTCACTTAAAAAGCACAAATACATAGAGTCAGTTTTGTTATGCCATTCTCCTTAAATTCTCAATGAAGTAAATGTGCCTTCCTATGGGATCTATTCACAGCTTCAAATCCATGCAGGTAGCACCTAATAACTGCCTTGACTTCCCACAGATGTAGCTTTAAGCAGAATCTGACCCCAGCCTCTGAATTTTTTACGAAAATAAGGGGTTTAATTATCAAGATGAGAAACTGAAAAGCTTCTAGTGACAGCTAGGAGCTGGAAAACCTTACATTTGCAAAATGTACCAGGTGACCCTAAGTATGTCCATTTTAGCTGCTGAAATGGAAACTGTCTGTTAGACAACACGGGTCTACCCCATCAGGAAGCACTGGGTGTTGTCTGGTGAAAACACCTGAAATCTGTCTCTTGGGTCAGTGAATTCAGACAGCTAATGGTTGCGCGGACAGATAGGGAGGCAAAAGAGGTCTGGCTGTCCTGGAAAGGAACACTCTGCTGGCAGCAGACCCACTCCTTCAGCCCACATACTTAACTGTGTCCAGCTCCAGACCCCCCAACATAAGGAGGAGGGGGTGACAAAGATGGTCGGGGGGCTGAAGCACCTCTCCTACGAAGACAGGCTGAGAGAGTTAGGGCTGTTCAGCCTAAAGAAAGGAAGACTCCAGGGAGACCTTAGAGCAGCAGCCTTCCAGTACCTTAAGGGGGCCTGCAGGAGGGCTGGAGAGGAACTTTTCATAAGGGCATGTAGTGACAGGGCAAGGGGGAATGGCTTTAAACTGAAAGACAGTGGGTTTAGATTAGATATTAGGAAGAAATTCTTTACTGTGAGGGTAGTGAGGCACTGGCACAGGTTGCCCAGAGAACCTGCGGATGTCCCATTCCTGGCAGTGTTCAAGGGATGGGGCTTTGAGCAACCTAGTGTAATGAACTGATTATAAGATGGAGTCTGCTTCACCGTGGTCTCGAGCACAGAGCTAAAAAGCGTTGATGCTACAGCTAGGCTGCTGCAGGAGCTGAGCTATTTGCAAAAGCTCCAGGAGGTTCCTAGCAAGCCATCAGAGGCAGCAGAACAGCAAAAAGATAAAAAATGGTTACAATCGAGAACATGGCAAGGATTTACTCTCCCACATAAGGTATGCCAGGCAGATCTTGCTTGAAGACTGGGGAACCTGCCAATGGTCACTCAGGGCCCATCCTCGTATCAGGCGATCTTTGCTTGGATACTGGTGAGTCTGGGGGCTACCATGACGAGGGTATTTAAGGCCATGCCTGGGGACTCCTGAGGGGGCTGTTGGAGGGGGATGCGGGAGCTGCTGCCACTATGTTACCCTGCCTGTTCGGCTTGTTCTTCAGAGGCTACAAGGCGACCAGGGAAAAAGCCCAGCAGAGATCTACCAGCTTGCAAGCAGTGGCACTTCATAGTGGTGGTAACTCCTGTCCTGTGCTTTTAACAATTATGCTTAGCTTTTCCTACTTTTGTATCTCCCTCCTTTCTCTCTGCTCTTTTGTGTTACACAATGAAGTTGAATTATTGTTCTGGGATCCAGCATCTGGCCTCGTTTATGCTGTAATCTCACTTATGGGAATGTTTTAGAACCTGGTTCCCCTCTGTATCTAAGTGGATCGGAACACCTGGTCTAGTGGAAGGTGTCCCTGCACATGGCAGGGAGGCTGGAACAGATGATCTCTTCCAATCATTCCATGATTCTGTGTTTCTATGAAATCTGTGTGCTCGCCATGTCCCCTGTGGACTGACAATGCTTCAAGCACCACAGAGTGGTCCAGGTGGTCTTGCTGACACCTGTGTTTAATTGCTGAGTGCTGGAAGGGATATGTGAGAATGGATGGGCACTAGGGTTGGGCATCACTCAGAAGACAGGATTTGGAGCCTCTGCTCCCATCTAAAAAAGGCATCAGGTTGCAGAAGCAGCTGGAGGAGGTGCTCCATCTTTCTTTGATGTGGGGTGCTTTTTTCTGCTCTGAAAACAACTCCCATGCCTGGCAACTTCATTCAAGTCAAATATTAGACCCACTTCTGCAACCAACTGCTTGTCAATCCCACATGCCCCAAGAGGAGCTGCAGTATCTGTCCTTCACAGCTGAGGAAATGCAATTGTATTGTGGAGAGGCAATCTTTAGTCACTCAGAAATTCACCATTTCATTTCCTTTTAAAGAAATTTCAGGATTTATTTTTTCCCCTGAGTGTTGAGAGCTTTCTTTAAAATAAAATAAAATAAAATAAAACAGGTTCATCTCCAAGGAGATGTGGGAAGCAGTTTTGGGGAAAACTAACGCTTAACAGAAGTCTCAGATAACAACATGAACATGACATGAACACGTGACAGAAGGCTGCAATGGTGCACATGCCATCTCAACCGCGTGCAAGGTGCCCAGGGCGTGCTCCAGACTCCAGAACAACTCTGTGTGTCCTTTCAGGCCACCTCACTGTTCTCATCTGCTTTTTATGGCCACGTCACAGCTTCAGAAAGCAGACTTCACCCTCTTTTAAACTTGACCTGCGCAGCCTAATTGCATGAGGACATAGCCCAGTGTCTGCAACATCACAGCCACTTCCATGATGAATTGGATTTGTCAGTTTCTGGGCTGTGGTCTTATAATGTGCTATATTATTAAGTTTCTTTTGCCTTAAGTTGCCAGCTAATGGAATAACCTCTTTGTCTTTATTAGAAGGAGTCCACAGCTTTATTAAGTTACATAATTTACAACTGATAGTGTAATCAATAAAACATTAACAAACATGTAACCTTAGACAAACATCACATACTGATTTCTTTAAACATTCTCACGAAGCCTGCCTTTGGCTTAAAAAGCCATTTGTTCCCAGTGGCAACCCCCCAAAAATGATGCATTAAGGTGAGGGCATTGGAGGACAAATTGAATTGGCTTCCTTGGAAATAAAGCTGGCTCTCTTCTGCTCTCTGTGCATCTGTCTCAGAAGGATTATTTTTTGTAATTTGGAAGGAAGCTCCGATTTTCTCTTTTGTGTCTCAGCTTTGCAAGAAAATAGTGCGTGTTGCAAAATACGGTAAGTAGCACAGAGTTAAAAATGAACATAAATAATCCCTTAGCATAGACAAAAATGGATACTGCAAAACCTGTATTACTTGATGGTGATTAACCCTGGGGATTCTCAGGTGGGCTGTAACTAGCTGTAGTACTATAAAGTTTGACCTAGCCCTGTGTCTGCATTAGGTAGGAAGTTGTGTTTCACATCAGGTAAGCAACTCGGTTTTTTAACACCTCATGTAAATGTATTTTCCAACTGTAAAAAAATACATCTCATGCGTCTTGAGTGCAATTTAATGGATGATACTGATATACCTGCAGTTATGTTTTTGATGCAATCAGGAGAGCTGGTATTGTATTATCCCTACCTTTCTAATTTCAAGATTATGGGAAAAAACCCCAAACCATCAGACATTGTCTGCCAGGGAATCTATGTGCATTATTGCACTGCAGAATTGCACCAATGATAATTTCACAGGTAACTTAGAACCGAGCAGGAGGAGGTAGCACAAAAAGCATCTCAGGGACATAGCAGAAAGGAAATAGAGCAAATGTGCATCTGCTCCATCTTCAATTTCAGTGATTTGGTGAAGACATACATGTAGTTTCTGAAACAATTAAGTGCTTAATCTTTTGGTAACCTATATCCTTGAGCAGTACATTTATGTAGGGATATTTTGTGGACTCTGCTTTCCTTTAAAACCAGAATAATCTATTCATTTTGCAAGACATTGAAAGGTTTCCTTGTCAAAAGGGATGTATGTAGGCAAGGTGGAGGAATAAAGCTTCCCAGCAAATGTTGGGGACTAGTGTGCAGAGTTCCCACGTCCCCTTTGGAGACTTTATCATTTAACAGCCACAACTCCCCTTTATTAGATCACTATAAAGCAAGTGCCTGGAGGGAGTCAGAAATGAATTGAATTTTGTAGATTTAAATGATTGTGTGGGACCTTTTTGGTTTAATATATACCCTAGAGAGGTTTGCTAGTAGAACTTGGGAACTTTATAATAAGAATAATTCCTTAGCTAGAGATCTTTATCTTGTTACATTAATGATTCACTGGGAGGTTATACTGGAAAATTAAGGCAAATTTTTAAAAAGGCTATTAGATCAAATGTTCTTATGTAGACATGCACAGAGATGGTCAACAAAGATTTATAGGCTGGTGAGATAAGCAGTTTACTGCCTTTGTGCTGCAAGCACAGGGCAGCCAGCTGTTTCAGGAGGTCCTGCCTGTGCTGCTGCTCGGTGTTTTCTCCAGCTCACAATCAGCACGCAACAAGGTAAGGCTTTTCAGGCTGCCTCCTGCTTGTGCACTGCAAAATACACACAGCAAGGGAATTCACGTAAGTAGTGGGTTTAACTTCCTTAGCTTCAAAGGTATGGTGCGGACTCTGCATCTAGACCTGTTTTTTTACATCTCTGCCTTTATCCCAGAGGTTTCGCAGCACTATTCCTCAGCTCCAACTCTGCTATGTCAGTCCCAGCATGGTCTATTTATAGTGCCCACAGTTCCTGCTGGATTTAGTGGATGCTCAAGGTCTCTAAATAGCAACTGTGTGGTCTCCAAGGATGTGCCATTTAGAGAATATAGACTTTGCTTGTACTTTGCCCATGCAAAACATTTACTGTGTTTCTGCCATTTATAGCTGCCACTGTAAAGGGCTTTGAAAGCCTGTTTCCTAAATCACATGGTTTTACCTGTGATCACAACCCACCAGCTTTAATGATAATATCAGGGAATTGAAGGATCAACTACAATCCCCACAGCTGAAGCTAAGCATCCAAAAATAACAAGGCAATTAGGAACATGCAGAGTGGCATTTTAGGCCTAAGGAGGGTGATTTTTTTCATCCAGCTAGGATGGATTCCCATTGACAGTCAATAGAAATGAATAACACTGTACCTTTTGCAAATCCAAGCAGACATGGAAAGAAATGGGGATTGCAGGAACATCCACTTGGATTTTGCTATCAAGTCACCATTAGGATTTACAAAGAAATTGCTGGTAATGGATATATTCACGGTCATAGCCAGTGCTTGCATCTTGAATGTGACAGTGGGGAAAGAGAAAGCATGCTGGCTTTTGCTTGTCGAGGGCTGCAGAGAGAGTGGTAGCCACCAGAGATGTCTGAGAAGCCCTGTTTGGCCCATTCACTAAGAACATCTGCTCCTATGTCTGTAAAAGTGTGGGTGTTATCCCAAGTGCCATACACCAAGCACCCTTTGGTCCTTTCTTTGCTGTTTTTACCTTATCCCCATGTCCATGACGGGTGAAAGGTAATTCTCTTGGCCACTTCTTCTCTCCTATGCACAAATCTTCCAAGACAGCTGTAAAGCTGGATGTAAGAACCCCAAGGAGACTTGTGGAGGAGAAGAGCCCAAGGCTAAACTCTACTGCAACAGATACAAGGAGAAGAAAATCTATACAGCTGCTCTGTAGCTCAGTGGGAGTTGAGGAAATCCAGTACCTCTTGGGACCAAGTCTCCCAAGAATGATTTTGGGATAATCCTGGACAAAGAGCCTTCCATATTTAACATTTTTATGAAGGCAGAATAAGAGCATTGTGAAGAGCATAACATGCACTTAGTATAGATCTGAAAAAAAATGTCAAAGGAAATGAATTTAAATTCCTCTAAATGCAATTAGAGGTGACAAGATTTCTCATGGTGAGAGACTGCGTTAAAGCAAAAGCTAAAAGTTCCCATCCAGTTCATAAAGCCTTAGGTAGCTATTGGTAATATGAATTAAATTAATCAAAATGGGTAAAAGCTAATGGTCCTCTTGGGAACAAAATTAGCTCCTTAATGAAAGAAATGGAGTTCAGAAATTATAATAGAATATTAGCAGATGTGCCCTTTGGAAATTATAAATTTGCAAAATCCCCTTATGTAGATATTAGTTTGAGTCAAATTATCACTAAATCTGACCCTGGAGATGTGATGTGAATACGTGCACTGCAATCTGTTCAGGAAAACCTGGAATCCTCTGTCAGCAGTTCTGCTGGGCTGGATTGTGTGCCACAAAGCACTTTCCCAAATGAGCAACAGAGGATAGTCAAAACCCAAAACTTCTACTCATAATCTGCTAAGCTCTTGCTAAGGAGTCTTACTGCCTCTTGTGGCCTCTGGCTTGCTGAGAGTAATTATCCTATAGGAGAAATTTTAAGGAAGACTCACGTTTCATCAGGACAGAGGTGGTCCTTGTCCTTGTGGCAATCCCAGGCAGTGGATGTTCTGTTCTGGATGTAGGTCACTACCTTGTAACCAAAGCTTAAAGAACAGTTTGGATCAGTGTGGATCAGCATGTAGTGAGGAATGAGAGACTCATCAGAGATCCAAGGCATGTCAAAGTCACAGAAAGCTAACAAAATCCCAGAAAACAAACAAACAAAAATATGATGAATTGCTCATGTTGAGACTACAAAGAATTTATTACATGTTTTTATGGCTCTTTCCAGCCAAGAACTTTTCTCATCCATTTATGGAAAACATAAAAGCCACTGGGAGTTAAATAGGATAGAAACTAGATTTAAATCATCCTTACACATGCTGCTCACATCAGCATACAGCTGTTTTTCAGCATTTGGAGTCCTTGAAACTTTTAAGCCATTTAGAACAGCATGTGATTGTTATGAAAAATAGCACAGGCTTTATTTTTAAAAAAAGAAATCACGCTCCGGGGTGCTGGATGCAGGGACTCCAGAAGCCAAGAAAGATGTTTGAAGTGCTTATTGGAATTCCAGGACCCAGAAAACTCTTCCTGCCTCACGCTATTTCATAGCAATCCTGATGCATCCGTCCTGGGAACAGAACAAGGAAGACATTCCCTCTGGTGCAGATGGCTAATGTACAGCACAAAGCCTGCTTAAGTCCCCAGTTTGAGGACATATTGTGCACAGTTTAGGGGATGAGCTCTTCCTCTTATTTTTGTATTTATAGCACAAGTGGAGGCACTGTGAGCTTCCTCATACTGTCCTGCCAAAGTTGATTCAGGTCTGCTTGGACTGTCAGGAGTTTGCATGCTCCACTCAATAAGCCATAATCATAAAGAGATCTTGGACGAGGGCAAATCCAATAGGCCTCAAGAAAGTAACTCATCTCCCCATTCCAGAAGGGAACAATTCCTAGTTTGCACGAATCAGAAGGCAAACCAAAAACATTAGATGGGGACAGGAAGAAAAGGAGAGGGGGGAAAAGAAGTCTCACTGAAATTTGTGAACCTGTGACTAGGGGAAAGAAGGCCACAGCTAAAAGTGGTCGTATTAGGATGGTGCTTGGGAATCATGCAATTTTAGCATCAGACACAGAAATGTGGGATTCTTCGCTGCTCAGTCTGAAAAAGCTTTGCAAAGATGTATCTGCAACATTATTGCTACCTTTCAGATTAGCAAACTGAAAGAGAAAGAACAGAGTGACTTTGCTCAAATTTTAAAGAGCAAGAGTCCTTGTTTTTGCAGGTTTCAAAAGGTTTCAAAAGTTGCCTTTATTCTGAATTGCAGTGAAACCCCCAAAGTCTGAAATTCTCAGGAAAGGGGAATTTAAAAAAAAACCCTCAATGTATTTCAAGTTGATTGACAGGTTTTGTTGTAATGGAAACTGAAACATTCTGTTTTGACTTTGACTTTTTACAGTTAGTATTATGTTGTAGCAAGAAAGCTAATACAAAGTAAAAAAAAATCAAGGTAGAAAATTGTTTCAAAATAAAAAATAGGTTGAGATGGTTCAACACTACACTGTCAGAACTTTTTCCTTCCAGTGATTTCCTTCCAGGAGTCTACTGAAAGAAGTCCTCTTTTGCAAACTGTTTTGATTTCTGATGGCCATAAAGTCTTTCTGCAATTTTTCTGACCAACTGTGCCAAGAACAAAACTCTGACAGCTCAATTCTCCATCTAAGGAAAAGTGACATTTTAAATGTAAGAATACTTTAATATAAGAAGTACCATTTCGTGTCTTCAGCAATATGACTTTTTTTCCACAGGGTATTGAAACTGCCACACTGGGTCTGACCTGAAATTCATTCACACCAGCATGTCTTAGTCACTGATAGCCCTGAGTTGCCTGATCTGGTTTTGAACTTATTTTTAGTTGACATCTGCAGTGTTCAGTGGTAGTGAGTACCACAGTTTAAGAATTTATATATATTGTGACAAAAATGCTTTTATTTATTTCAGTCTTGCTGCTTCATAGTTTTCATTGGGTACCTCATGGCTCTGATACTGACAGAAATAATGAATCACCATTCCCCATTTGCCTGCTCTACATCACTCTCAAATCTGTAGACTTCTTTGATATTCTCCTGCAAAAGTTTTCTCATATTTTATTATCCTAAGTAATTTTATTCTTTCTGAATTTGTCACTTCATGATTCACTAGCTTTGCTGAAAATCACACAAATACATAGAAAAATAACAAGAACTTTGCTGCCTGGTAACTCCCCTCCCTGCCTTGTTCCTTGTACTGTGGAACACACAAGAATGTCCCTTCCTTAAAATCTTGCGGTGAGAGATCTTGTCAAAAAACTCGTGAAACGTAAGTTCACTACTTATCAGCTGGATCACATCTATTCAGGTAGTTGCTAGCTCCTCCAAGTCTCTCTGAAATGTTTTAAAGTTTAGATTTTACAAAATCTGTGCAGTTCTTTCTAAACAATATGCATGTATTTTTGTGTCTAAGAATTCTATTTATGATTGTTTCGAAAAGTTTTACAGGGGATTTACTGGTCTGTAGTTCCTAGTGATGCCTACAGTCATTACTAAAGACTGATGACACATTTACCACTATACATTATTCTGACAAAAAATGATAGGTTACAGATGACAATTAGTTGTTGAATAATTTCATATTGGAATTCCCTTATAACTCTTCAATGACCTCTATCTTGTTCTTGTGATTTGTGCAGCAATCTCTTCTATTGATGCTTCTGTTTTAGATAGTCCTTAGGCTACTCAGTACCAAATAAGTTCTGGTGTAATCCTTGTCCAAATACAGTACCTGTGTCACAGGTAATGAGTAATGAGACCAATAATTTGTTTCATCTTGCCATGATGACTTGACCTTACCTCTCTTGAATGTCTTTTGCTTCTTGTTCATCTGCTGGTTTCATCAACTCCTGTCCTGTATCAAAGATGGTTGCATTTGTTGTTGCTGATTCTTCTGCCATTTTCACCACTGGTACCATTTATGTTTTTGGCAAAGTTCTCCTGAAAATCTGTTTTTTCTACTTAATTTAGTTTTATATTTAACATGCAAAAAATTATAGTTTCTAATTTTCTTATATTAATGCTTGGTTTATCTCTAATAATTCTCTTTTACTAATAACCAGAGTGGCTTTCTGAAGCATTGTTTTCATATTTAGTATGGTATCTCTAGTCTTCTTCCTGTCTGCAAACATTACTTTCTCCTTCTATTTTTCTAATACTCGTAGCTCCAGTATTAAAGCACATTTGATGACAAATACTGAAACTTACTGTTGATATTTAGCACATGCATTAATCAAGGGCTATTTTGTGACTAGTGCCACCCGAGGAATATAAAATGTTAATAGCTATTGGATCAGTTTAATTTCTTTGCCAATTGTTGACATTTTTATTTCACTACTGTAAGCTGAGAAAGAGTAAAGGCAATAAATCCCTGATAAAACACACTGCAGTCTACTAGTCTGGTGACTTATTCTCTAATCCACAGCACTTTTAACCCCCAACCTTGCTTTTCCTAGTCCAGAACTTGTGAAATCTGGATTATTTTCTAGCTTTCTTAGAGATTTCCTATCTGTCCATCATTAAACGACCCCATGTATCCAATAAGAATAACAGCACTTCCTCACTTCAGAGATGTAATTAGTGTGAGGAGATGTGCAGTAAAGCAAGCATGCACCAGTTCAGTGCACGCTATATGTGAGAAAGATTTTCATCACCCCATCATGCAATACTTTCTTTGAAGATTTCCAAACCTCCATCCCTTTATCTACATGTTCTGTGAAAATGGAGCCTACTTACTGAGATGTAAGACCTCACACATGTGAAAATGGATTCACATCTACTGTTAAGGATTGCCTACAATTTTCTGTATTTGGGAAGAGAAATAATTTTTGTTGAAATGAACAAACTTGCCCTGGAGCCCAGTGAAACACTGTAGACAAGTTCATACATTGTAGGAGGGGTGGAGCCTCCTGCGGTTCAAGGTTTTATGATTCCTCTGAACTGCCTTTGGGGAGAATTGGAGAGTTTTTGAGCCTGGATTGAACCTGTGAATCATGTCTTCCCAATTCTGAAACATGAGGGTACACAGACGAAGAGCACCCCATCTATTCCCAAAGAGCCATCTTCACACAGGGCAGAGGTGATTTGGCAGACAACTTTCATTTATGGCCACCCTCCAGAACCTAAGGGGCTTTCTGACAGCAAATGGTCACTGGTTCCTCCTCACCTTGGTAGGATTTGTCCTCTGGAAATGTGTTCCTGCCGGGGCACCAAATAGACCAGCATGCTCCTGAACAGGGTTGGTGGCAAGGCTTTTGTGGGGTGGTGTATGTGCAGCATGACACTGCTCAGATCTCTGCTGAGGCTCAAGCTGCCTTTACATGCCCCATGATATGACGAGGTGAGGAAACACCACCCCAGTGCTCCACTGCTGCAGAGGCAACATTCAGTATTCAGACTCTTTGGAGGACCTAGCCCAAAATGCTTGCTGCTTGTTTTCACAAGCCTGAAGCCTTTTAGAAGTTCTATTTAATGTTCACCCTAACAGCAGTACTTAGTATTGCCTTCAAGAATCTCTGTGTTCCTAGGGGCTTGGAGCCCCTTGGAAGTTATCTAGCTCTGACACAGGTCTGAGAGAAACAGCTAGACAGAGTCATTTGCACTGGGAAATGCTTGATGTCTATTCTCATTAGAAACAACACTGTACTATTTTATATATATATATTAGCAAAAAGTCTTTTTAAAAGGGTCAATAACTCACAGATACAGAGAGAATAATTTACTGAAGTGTGCTGTGCTTTGTTCATCTGGAGACCCTCTGGGAAAAAAAAACATCAAGGATAACAAGCACACTAAATACTAATAGTCACAATTATAAAAAATTACATGCATAATTAAAATATTCATTTCAAGGCACTCTTGCATTTGCTAATAAAAGTCTCCTTATGAATATCAAAATACAATTTTCCACATAAAAAGACAAGCAAAAACCAAATGACATCTTAGCTTTATTTTCAGTGACCTTGCAAGATTTCGAAACATTTGACCTCCCTATTGTTTAAATGAATCTATGTAAATGATTTAGATAAGGACGTCAGATGTGAGATACCAGTGTGGTTGATACTGCCAGAACTGAAGAGAAGAAGTGAATAATGAACAGTGTAGCCGGATTCAGGATGAAGCAGATCTTTGAGGCAACTGGGCCAGTAAATATAAAACACCATTTAAATTAGAAAAATGTTACATAATAAATCTAGAACCAGTGAACCAGGACAGTGAGAGTACATTTTAAGCAAAGGAGTAATTCAGAGTGATCTGAGCAGGAAAGGCATTTTCTCCAGGGGTTACTTTAGTAAAGCCTTCCGAGCCATCTGGATGAGTTCAACCTCAGCACAAGGGGAGACTAGATAAATAAGAGACTATAAATCATGAGAAGGGATAAAATTTCTGCATAAGGCAGGGCACGTCTTCATTTGAAGCATTGTGCTTGGTCACCTTTTCAACACAAAAAAAGAAGACATTACTGCCCTGCAGTGGGTACAGCCTCAGCCAACCAGACTGAGGGCAGATTTTTGGAAGATGACTTATAAAGTAGAGGATATGCCTATAAGAAGCAAGCCCTTTCAAGCAACTAAATGAAACCACCCAAGTGATCAAAGAGCAGGGCCATTCTGGCTGCACAATGGCGAGCAACCTGTGACCAGAGCTGAGGACCTTCTGCTCCAGGCACTGTGCAGCTTGCTGCAAAGCAGCTCAAGTGTCTCACTCTGAAAATCTGAGACTGCAAATATCCCACAGAGCAGTGTTTGTGCTCCTCTGAAATCCACAACAAACTATGCCCTTTGAGTACCTTAGCTCAGGGTTTCACCAGGCAATCCCAGAAGCAGATAGCTGAGAAAAAGAGGAGGTCAGACACCGAGATCACTCTCAGTCTTTGCTTTTCTCTGAAGTGTTTGACACAACACCTTCAGTTTGACAATTAGACTATATGCAGGCACCACCATCCTCCTCCAAATGCATGATCAGACATTTTAACATGTGTATGACTGTAGCACAGTCTGACATTGGGACCTAAGGGGGATACAAGTGCCTAGCTGCTATGAGCTAATTGCTCATCTCCTTTAGCTCAGACAGTAGAGATCTCCACTAGGCAGCCAGGGTGCAGCCGAGCGTTATACTTTCAGCATATGGACTATTTAAATTCCTAGCAAAAAGAGCAGTTTAAACCACTTGGTGCTCGGGTAGTATTTCTGCCATCTGGTACCCTGTATCTTCTGCTGGCAGAAGCTGAGGTTGGATGCAGCTCTAGGATAGCAATTTTAGTGTCATTTCCATACAAATGGCTTGTAACTGGTGAGTTCAGAGGCAGGCCCATCAGAAAGCATTTGCCTTGCAAACATTTCGCCTGCCTATTGCTGCGTAGCAAGAACCCAAAGGAAACACGTGACCCTCTCAAGAACATTACTGGTGCATCCACAATGTGGGTCTGAAAGGGGTGAGCCAAAGATCTCGATGCTTATTTTGTTCATTTTTGCTGAAAGCTGAACAAGGAATGCTGAAAATATCCTTCCTTTCTGGTGGGAGGAACAACCAGTGAGACCTGAGAGGAGGTTACTGATCCGGTCACTTCAGGGCTCAGAAGCAGACTTGGACTTCAGGGCATTTTGTAATGACTGCCAAGATACAGGCCTTTAATATGACCATGAAATCACAAATGAAACATCTTAGCTGACACACTTCCCTAACAAGCAGATGAAACCCCTGTTTCATAATAGAAGCTCCTGCCTTCTCTATAAAGCCTCTGAACGTGGTCCAAATCCATGCTCAGACAGAGAGCCCCACTTGACATGAACTTGAGCCCCAGCACATGTGCTCAGCAGACACACATTCATGTTCCGGTGTCTTTCTTAAGCAAGGCACTTTAAGTCTTTAGGGCTAGAGGAAAAATATAATCTTGCCCTCCCAATGCCAGTGAGCCTACCTGTGTGACTTGGTTCTCAGATAATTTGTACATGTCAAATTGAACTCATAATTCTTCCTCTGTTTAGGCCTCTTCCCCACTGCAGAAAGGATCTCTGTATAAGACTGATATTACTAGCTGTGTAACAGTAGTGTTTCCCAGGAATTATTCTGAGGATACCTGGTGATCATGAGAGATGTTCTCTCACACAGAATGAGGGCAGTGTTATGCTCTGCTCTGCTTTAAAAGGACCCTGTATCCTCCTTCAGACACACCTAGTGTCTCAATGAAACACATCCTCAAGTGATGTTTGTCTAAAAGCCACTCTGTGTATAGTTGCATATACTTCTGAGGGCAATTCTCATTTTATATCCCTGATCAACTGGGATATTCACACTTATGCCACACTTAAATGCATCCTGCTCAAAATGCAGACTGTTGCAATGTCTAACATTAATTTGGTAAGTGCTGAACCCATTTATCACGATTTAACCGAAGCTCATTTTCTTAACCATTAAATGATATGATATACTCTGTATTTTTTGTCAAGGAGACTGAAAGAAACTAATTGCTGGAGTCTGTTTTGACCATAGGACTTGCTAGAAAGCCAGTGTGATAGAACACTCATTATTTAACAACTGATTATTGCTTTGTTCAGAAACCAGAGATGGCATTTATACTACTGTCTAAAAATTTATCGACCTAAAAGTGAAGCAACAAGTCAGAGTCAGCTGGTTAGACTGGCAAAATGCCCACTGCGGCAGCTTGTGGGCATTGAGGCACACCACTCTAAGGTGGGTATTTACACAAGAATGACTTGTGTCCATATCAGGATGAGCAGCTTCTCTCCAGTGACCAGCTGGTCTCTGGTTTGACCTTGGTGCCTGACTCATGGATTGAGTCTGATGGACCAAAGCGGGTGCAATGAAAGCCGTTCCCAACTGCTACCACCTTTCTACAGACCTCTACCCTCTACATTTGATTTCAGAAGTGGGCTATAGGGAGGCCACTGACTGACCACATCTCTGCACTATGATCCAAGGTACCCCACCTGCTCCATTGCTGAAGGCTTTTTCAGTGTATCTGGACAGAGAGGACTGCTGGGTGAGCTGCCTGTAGCATTCTCACAGAGAAAAACACATCAGTGAGCATCCCCCCTGTTCTGTTAACATCTTTCACCTATTCTAATATCTATACAGTTATTAAAAGCTCCAGGGGGTTGTGAAGTACTTTTTATTAACAGATATGAGAGAAAGAAGTCTTTGTTCAAGAGCTAAAACATTCAGGTAAAATCTCAAGGACCTTTACTGTTGATGCCTGCAAGAAGTTTTCTAACAGAGACAGCTGAACCACAAAATTGAGACAGATAATATTGCCAACCAGTAGAGAGGTGGAAAGAAAATAGGACCCTGAAAATACACATCTTTCATGATTCTTTACACATAAACCCCAAACAAGTGGCCAAAAGCACAGAGATTACTTTTTTTCCCACCAACTTTTACATCCCATACAATGCGTGATGTTAACCTGGCACCTAAACAACCACAGATGTATCTGCATCCCACACGATTACCTCCAGCAAGATATCGGTAGATTTATGGTAAGAAAGCAGAAAGGTCTGAAGCTTCTATAAATTCATCGCCTAGGCTTTTCTGTTTTCTTTTTCAGCCTCTGGTGTCTTTCCACTGAGGTACAGCAGTGCCACTTGTATAATTCTCTGAGGAGATGTGAAATAAATACACAGCTTATTAAAGCAGCCTTACCATCTATTTGGAGCAGATGAAAGCTTCCTACCGGCTGGAAGGTGTTTGCTGTAGCCCTCTGTCCACTCTCTCTCTCCTGCCCTTCAGAGGCAGGTGGCACAGCAGAGGGAAGCACTGAGAGGGTTTTTGCAAGGTATCTGACATGGTCCTTGTGTGACAGGCTGGCTCACTGAAAGACCCATACCTTGGGTGGTGGTTGGAATAAGAGCAGCGGTGGGTCCGTACGCACCCAATGTGTACTTGAAATCAACTGTTTCTCTATTTACTTCCAACAAATTTCTTGATTTGTGGCTTATGCAGATTTAAAAATCACATTAATTGTCCCTAGAAGTTTTTCATTTTTCTGTGATGAGTCTAAGCAAAATATATTAAATTATGCTCAAGCCTTCCCACCTCGCATCCTTTTATTTGAATGAATTTAGCTACCTTTCTTCATCTTCAAATGTCCTGGAATAATGTGTTATTCTGACACGAATCTTATATTTGGTGTTTTCCCTTGGAACTCAAGCTACTGGAGAATCTCAGGCTCCAACAAAAAGATTTTTGAAGTAGATAAGTGGTTTCAGAGAACAGCTTGAAAAGACAATTTGAGTGCAGGCTGTGTCTGCCACCAGATCTCAAAGTGAAGTCACACAAGATTTTTAGCTATTAAGATGCACTTTCCAGCAGTATCTTCACTTCTGAACACTTGCCTTTTGATCAGCTGCAACTCTCCTCCATGCTTCAAAAAGCCGCTGTGCCCCCCTGTTCCTATCCCAGCATTCAGCAGGCACAGACAGCCCCTCCTCTGTCATTTGCCAGGGGAGCCACTAGCTCCAAACTCAAGCCACGAGGCTTAGGAGACAACTGTGGCCAAAGGAGGACATTTTTGCTCTGCATTGACAATGTCCAACTAATTCACTGGTGCTGGAACAGCCTGTGAGAGCTGCATGGTGTAACCTGGGAACAGCAGTTGTGTTGCTAATAACAAAGATTTTTTTGTGGACTGGTTAATGACATGGGTCTGTCAACTCCCACATGCAAAGTGTTGGGGAGGAAAGCAACTGCTTGGCTTTCCAGAATAAATTGGAAAGGGAACTTCTTATTTGTGGGAGATAACAGCCTTCTCCAGAAGATAAAGTTTGTAAGGGAGAAGGTGACAAAAGTCCTGACCTAAGGAGATAGGAGATTTGACACAAAACCAGAGGCAGTCTTGATCAATGGGCTATCATAATGTGCCTTGTATAAGGAAGTCTATGGTATAAACAAAGGTGTTATCAAGATATTTCTGACAATGAATTTTCTTTTCTAGCAATCAATGTTTCTTCCACGTGGATTTAAAAAAAAATTCCCATCCTGGGTCTCGGTTTGCTCGCAGCTAGACTGTATGAGTTCAGGCTCCCTATTAAATGCCATACGTTCACAGCCGTTTCTGTGGAGCTCTGCTGACTTTACTCTCTGAGGCTTTCAGTCCAACCTTGATTTATTCTGCAGAAGCACACAGCTGGCTTGCTACTTTTCCAGTGGTGCTCATACCTGAAAAATACAGCTGCTCCACCTGGGCCTGACAGCAAGCTTATTACTGGGTAGTGATGTTTGATTTTGTGGTTTTGTGGTTGTTTTGCTGTTTTTCCCCCCTCTTTTTTTCTATCTTTTTTTCTTCTCTCTCCCTCTATCAGAGTGACAGTCACCATCTCGGGGATCTGGCACAAAAGGCTGGAGCAGCATGGTGTGGCTGATACAGTCAAGAAGCCAGAACATTTTGTGTAGGTTAACTGTCCTCCTAGGCAGAGAGCGTCCCTCAGCTCAGACATATGCCAGCAGCCGCCATTCCTCCGCTCCTCCTCCCCTCCCCAGCTATTCCTCCCACCTCCCACTCAGATTTTCATGCTCAGCCCAAGCTGATTAAAGTGTTGATGTCATTAAAAAAAAGCGGTGGGGGTGGGGGAAAGTGGTGGTGATGGAGAAATTTCCTTGCAGCTGCCGCTTCTGTCAGTTGGCAAGTTGCTTTTAACCTCTCCCTGATAGAAAGCAGCAGTGTGCTCTGGCTTTCCTTTCCTCAGTGCTGAAGGGCTCCTGCATGCACTTGCTTCTATGCCAGAGCCATCCAGAGAAGCCTGCTCATGATGGTGGGCATGACAACTGCAAGCATCCTTCCCTACTGTCTCCTATCCGTGGTTGGGCACGCATGGTGCAAGGTCCTGGTCCCACAGAAGAACCCAGCCTGGGGACACCTGGGCAAATTGTGGTGGAATGAGCCAAGACATTGTGGCCGTATGTGGGCTGTCTAGCAGTGAAAGATGAGTTGATGATATGCTACCTGTTTGTGCTATTACCATGGGAAAACTATGTAGAAGGCTGTCATCCCTGATCCGTGCCATTTCTGATACATTGAGGTGGGCACATGCAAAGCCTGAGCTCTGAGCAGAGTTTTTTGGGAATGTGGACTTGAACACAGATGTGGAGCACACAGCTGATATGTATCCTTGGAACAGGCCAAGCCCAAACACAGATCTGCATCATACCTCACTGTTCCTGGGGCCTGCAGAACACAACTTGAGGTTTACAGCCTGAGACAGCTGCTCTTGTGCTGTTATAACGAACACAAGAAAGCAATTTGGCTTCTTGTCTCTGCTTGGGAGCAAATGTTGTTCCTCCACTCAACAGTGTGCATGAGCAGCTAGTGACCTCCAAAGGATGCAAACATGGGAAGGGGTTTCTGGGAGAGTACCATTGCTTGGAGAGCAAAATATTATGCTTTACAAAATACATGAAAAATATCCTGAAAAAAAAAGAGAAAAAAAGAGAAAAAAAAAAAAGAAAGAAAAACACAAGCATGTCAGACGACCTTCTCAATTCTGCAAACACCTTCACCCTCCTTATTCTTTTTCTGTTTCTCACAAAGTCCTTCTCTGTCTCCATGGCTCTGGTTCCCTTCACACTGAAGACTTAGTAAGATTTGGTTTCATAAGGCAGGTAAGCATTGGTATACTCAAAAATTAATTTATTGAATGTTCCTTCAACCCTCCAAAATTTTAAAGGCTCAAAAAAGATGACAAAAAAGCAAACAGTAAGTTGAAAAATCATATGCTAACCTCTAAATCCATGCTTTTGTTTGTACTTCTGCAGCTCAAGGCACAGAATAACCACATTTAAGTCATTACAAGCTTTAAGCTTGGTACCTTACATATGGTGACCCACATTTTCAAAAATCAGTGAAAGAATGATGGTTCTCCACTTCAAGTATCTCAAATAGAGGCTCATTTTCTTAGATCAGGCAGCTAAAAAGAAATAAATTAATTTCTGTAGAGGTAAGCAGCCATTTAATAAGCCAAGCTGATTACTTTTTCCATAATTACCCACTGCAGCATTTAAGACCAGAAATACTACAGGATACAGCAGATAAGAAAAGAAATGAGCCACTTAGTTGTTGGAACAAGACCAACAAAACTTTTGCTATTTCTTCATTAATCTGATAATAAAACATGGCTTCCAATACATCTGTTGCATGGCTTGTTATCCTAAAGCTGAACTTCTGAAGTTTTCAATTCCTCTTATTTCAATATTAATTTCCTTCCTCCATCAAAATGGCAATCCATTCAAAATTTCTCCTAAGAAAAATTTCAAGGGTAAAAAAGTTCAAATCAGATGGGAAATTTCTCTTGGTAAAACTATGTTTAATTTCACTTTCAACTTAAAAAACAAAATCAAAGATCTCCTAAAGAACAAGAAAATGAAAATGAGGACTACTTTATTCTAAAATACTTTGAAGTAAAGTGTTCTTGCATCTTCAAGGTAATTTTATTTCAATTATTTTTTTAAAAAAAGTATTGTCAACCTGGGCTGAAAAAGTCTTTGTCTTTTCTTTTTTTTTTTTTTGATGCAACTGCTCTTCCCAGCAAGAAAGGTTACTTTGGGAAACACTGGGCTACCTAAAACTGCATGTGTGCAGGCAAGGATGGGCAGGTGCCTCTTGACTAACAGGTTGCAGGCCAAACTCTGCCCTTGTAGGATCTAAACACATAGATACATTCGACCACCGGAAAAATGGTTAATGCAATTACCAGCTGACCCATTCCAGCAGCGAAGCATGTTGATGCTTGAATTATCCAAATGACTGCCTGAGGAAAGGATGCATTTGTTCAAAGCACATTTGCCTAGCTCACTAATCTCTGCAGATATCCTGTTGGGAAATCCTTTGAATCCAATACCTGATAAATGAATTTGGCAAGTGAATAAACATCCCACAAGCCTATTACTGAAATATAACGCACCTGTTACAAGAACGCTACCCTGCATTAATTTTCATGCAGTATCGGTCCTCTTTAAAAATGTTTTTTGATGGAGTGTGAAAAGCTGTTACTGAAACTAATCTTGCCTTGAGCTCAGCATTACAACCCCCATGCTCGGATGCATCTCAAGAAAAGCCTGCCTGCCATGGCTTGGGCTCTCGACACATCCCCCTTCTCCTGTGCAGGGCTAAGAGCTGAACTCTATGATTCTTGTGGGTTCCTTCCAACTCATCATATTCTGTGATTCTATGAAGTCCACTGGAGACAATGACCCCACTCTAAACCCAGATAGTCAGATATGCACATTCAGTTGCTCACACCCAAGGTTTGTGTGAATTTAATTTATCCTGGGTGTGGAAGTCATGCTGCAAGGAGCAGGGCTGTTTGCTTGGTGGTGGAGGGTCATTACACATACAATTTAGGTTTTTGTGCTGCTTGTGAAGTATGCTGTAATCTTTATTGTCAAAAATGGTAAGCTTCATGAACGCTTCCTGGTGAATAAACATCCACCTTGCTGACAAGGACTTCAGCAAGGAGGCATGAGATTATTGGCAATGAATTTTATGACTTTGACTTTAACAACTGTGCTTCATGGCTGCTTTGATCAGACAATTGATATTCTGGAGAGGTTGCCTCTACATTGAGATAAGCTTAAGCAAAGGACTCTGTGCAGGACTGGTGAAGGAGAAAGAGTGAAAATTCCCTGAGCATACCAGAGGGGAAAGCTCACAAAGACACATCATGTCGGACACAGGAGGGGAAGTGCTGGACAAACTTTCCAGATCTTTGTTCTAGTAAATGGGTTCTCAGGCAGAGATATTTCTATGCCATGGTTAATAATATTTGTGGAAGGTCACCTCTACATTTGTAACAATGAACATCAGTTTTTCAAGGCACATATTAAAAGCTAGTTTTTTAATCAAGGAAGAACACTAACTCCAGTGCCCTTGTCCACTGAAAAACCAAAAGCCAGAGCTTACATTTCAAGTCGTATAGGGGTCAACTACATGCAGAGAAATCATTTGCTGTCTAGCAGCTGAATGCAATAAAATTGCAAACTTTTCATGGATAATTTGCAAAAGAAAGAGAGGCTAAATTAATTGAATAAATTATTTCCTATGAATCATTCACTCTAATTAACTGGAGCTTGTGTACTCAGCTCCTTCTGCAGCATTTCCATGGCTGCCCCTAAGGGTCATAGTCCCTGAGAAACTTGTCATTTTACTTTCAAATGTGTTTTCATTAAGTTGTAGCTGGAAACAACAACAAAAAAGATAGTCTGAGGAAAAAAGGAGGAGAAATCATCAAGGGGACTTAGTAGTGGTTGAACTTCAATAAGGGATGGCATCCCAGTTCTTCACAGCAATATTTGGGTGCTTATCTGAACTCCTGCTTACACCACCTGGATGAAGTGCTTCTCAAAAGCTACCCCTTTCCACATGCCACAATTTCCCTAATTAATCCTCCTTTGGATCTAGCTAGCCTGCACACTGATGTCTCCCAGGATTGCTGCAAACATTATTAGCCTGTACATTAGAGCAGTTGCCAGGAAATTAGAAGGGCAGGCACAGATTAGCTGTTGGTGGAGGGATGGGGAAATAAGAGGAACATTAGTTCCCTCTTGGGTACCAGCAGATGAATGCCTGCTTATGCAGCATATAACACACTCATTGCAATGCAGCACCTTTCCTGTGCCCACTTCCAGTGAGGTGAGAGAAGCCTCTGCCCTGATACCATCATTGTAAAGGTTTAAGCTACAGGGATTTTTGTTTGATGGGAGTTTTTGTTTCTTTAAATGGTTGTGTTCCATATGGGAATCACTGACATTACCAATAAAACGTTTGCTGTATTGAAAAATAAAGTGTTTTCTCCACTGCAATCCTCTGGGCTGGTGGACCCTGGAGGATTGCAGAGGAGCAGTGGACAGCCCACTTCCCTTGCTGGAGATGATACTCTCTCCTGCAACCCAAAAACCTGTACCATCCAAAGGATTTGTCAGTGAATGAGGAGAGAAGGGAAGAGAAGAGGGAAGCAGAATGACTGGCCAAAACCCGCTGATCCTCAGTCAGGAAAAAGAAGAAACATCAAAGAGTTAAGCCAAGATCTTAGATTTCAAAGAACACTTTGCTCCGAGCTCAGGTCAGTAAACGTTTGGGAATTTTCAGGGTTTTGCTAATTCTCTATCCTTACTGCATGCTTCAAAATTTTTCTCTTGACCTATAATGACTTTTACTGCATTTAGTGCCCTAGGGCCCTAACCCACATCAGACCCCCACTGTGCTGGGCACATGGTGGCAGAGACTGCCCTGAAGAGCTCACACAGTAATTAGGCAAGGCAGAACGAAGGTGGGAAAGGGAATAGCAATGCAGAGAAGGTCTGGGGTCTCAGCAAGGTGGATGCCTCTCTGACCTGCTGCAGAAGAAGCAGGGAGTGGGTCTTCTGGCACAGTATGAGCTGGCCTTCTCTGCCTCATCTATATGTGGCTGTTGCTCCACATTAAACACCAGGAGAAGTTAAATCCTCCCTCTGCAGAAAGAAACATCATGGAACCCCCTTCCCCTGCCTGCCTTTTGCCCTGAGGAAAAGGCAGGCAGCTACGGTGTTTGGCAGCTGACCACAGATTGGCAGGGTACTTGCAGGAACCTGAGTTTTTTGCTGGTTTTCAGCATGCCAGAGTTTCTACTCTGTCTGTTGGTAGGGAGGAAGTCTGAGGGGAAATTTTAAGGGAAAAAGCTCACACAGAAAGATTATTTCCTCTTGTAAAAGGACCCTGAGAACAAGACAAGTGTTACAGTAATTGGAGAGAAATAAAATTAAACTAAAATTAAATTCTCCTGAAAAATGAGGATTGTGTTCCTGGAAAAAGCCCCTTGTCCCTTTACTCAGTAGTCAAGCAGAGGTCAAAGCAATTAATATTAAAGTATCCATGTAATAGGATGTGTAGAATCCAGTTATAAATACAAACTGCATTATAAAACCATCTTCTGAAAAGAGACAAAATTATATGTACAGGATTCAGAACCACTCTCCCAGACAGTATACACAATTATGTCTAATCAAGACAAGCTATTGGAGGAGTATATTGGTAACAGAGCAATTATAAATAGCCCAGTTTGTTTCCTTACTTCCTTTGGTATTGTTCTCTTTACTATACAGACTTCTCATACCTATATAGTCACAGGAGAAGAATTGGGCCATATACTTTGCAACAAATACATGAGCACACAGGCAAAGCAGGTGTAACTTTGCTCACTGACTCTCTTCTGGCTGTACTTTGTGTTGCTCTTAACCCAGTTGGAATTGTGACCCTTCTGTGGTTAGTGCTACACAAACACGGGGTGACCTGCTTCTGTATTTACCTTCAGGGTTTGGTGGGGGTTTTTGGTTTGGTTTGGGGTTTTTTAACCAAAAAGACACAGAGTGTCTTGAACCCAAAATTTCCCCTTTTCCAAGGAGACTTAAAAGGTTGGCATGTGTGTGCACACGCATTTCCAAAATTGAAAAATAATTTAGGGAGAACCAAGAAAGCTTGGACCAACTGAGCCAAATGGTAGCTTTATACCAAGGGCTGTCTGAGCTCTCTGCTTTGTAAATAACATCAAAGCCATATACTTGCCTTTGCTTAGACATCTTCCTATATTCCCAGGTCTCCGCTTTCCTCGAGGCTGTTCAGTGCTGATATTGACATTCATATTCTTAAGAATAACACTGCAACAGGTATTATTCTGCCTTATTCCACAGATGTAGGAGAATCATGCCCTTAAGGGCATCTTTTTACATTAAAGGGCATCTTTACATTAAAGGGCATGTCAAAGGGCATCTTTTTACATTAAAGTTTTCCCTTGAAAATTGAAGTAGAAGCTGCAAAGATTGAAATCAAGGGGTATGTAGGAATGCTTTGACTCACATTACAAATAACACTTAATGGATTGTTACTCAAGATGGAGAACTGCTCAAGAGGGAGGGAGAGTGATCCAAGTTTCTGAAGTGCCAGGCTTAGTGGTCCTTTATTATTGTACATGATACTACTATACCCCAAGTATTCCTTCAAGCTGCACAAAGGCACATTGAAGATTGGACAGAAGCCTGATTTAGGACATTTTTCAGATAACTAACTGGATAATCAACTAAAGCTTCCCAAGACAAAGGTTTAAATCCCCCACATTTTTCCCTTTCACATGGTTTTTCTGCTTCTTTTTGTAGTAAGTGACTGTTCTGTTCTATTTATTACCCATGATCTCCTTTTCGGGGCTCAAAAGCTAATAATAAGCTACAGGGAACTGTTTTTATTCTCTTTCCAACTGTTCTTTTTTTCCTCTATAGTGCAATTAAATGCAAGAGTCATGGAAATATTTCTAGTTCACATTTGGTTTTAGGGAACTCAAGCTGTGTGTATATGAAAGTAGTTTTTCATACAATTTACTAATAAATACTGAATTTGATTCAGTAAAAGCACTAGAGACTGGAGATGTTTCTAATACCTACATAAAGTTATATAATGTGCATAAGTGCTTTCCTTATTGCAAGTGACCTAAAGTTATTTAAGTACTTTCTTCAGTACTAATCTAAATGCACAGTATAAGAAAAACAACATCCATTATTCTAATGTTCTTCCCGACGTAATAAAAAAGGTTTTGTGCATGCTTCTTCTAAGCTATGGAACAACATATTTCAACTGAAGTGCTCTTATTACCTTCTTTCCAGAGCTAAAATATCTTCCTGGGCTTCATAGTTAAACCTGTGTTAAAAGACTTTTGTGGTTGTCCATGGAATCTAATGTTTAGTCTTCACACCCAGAGTTATAAAATTCAGACTTGCTAGATGCAGATGATTGAGGAGATATCCAAGCCAAAACTCCTGTGACTGTATTAACAAGCTCCTCCTTACTGTTTTATCTCATCAGCTTGGTGAAAGTGTGGCTTTCATTATCCTGCCTTTGACTTGTGTGATTTTGTATTCAGGCATATAACGTTTCCAATGCTGGCCACATTAAAAAAAACCCGAAACACAAAAAACTAAAGCAACAAACAAAAACTTACCACATTAGTAAGAAAGTCTGCAAAAGATTTTTCAGATTCGTATCATAAATGTTTTCATCTAGACTTCATAGGCCCTGAGGCCAGGGGCAAATCTGACCCTCCCAGTTGGAAATAATGCAGAAAAGTAACGAGGATCCAGGGCTGCTCAATATTTCCTTGCCTTTATTACTGTCCTAATTCTTTCTATACACAAAGGTGCATTCATCCTATGATACCTTTGGCACTAGGAGCCAGGACAGACAACACCAAAAAAATCTTTGCTTAGTTAGGAGAAACATATTTTCTAGGCAGAAGAATCTATCCACACAACAAAAATTAATACCAAAATGCAATATTTGGGTTCTGGAAGCTGTGGCCCAGTTTCCATGTTGTGTGGCTACCAGCTCCAGGCTGCATGGGATGGAGACCACAGTTTATCTGGGTCAAGGTCCTTGCTGGCCTCAGAGCACCACCAACCATGTCACTTGCGTTGCAGCCATTTGGCTGGACTCATAACTGCAGCACTTCTCTTTTTCAGTATCAATTTCCCTTAGCATTTAATATTTTTACTGTCTTTTCAGGTGCTTTTCTCTGCTTTCCCACTTCTGGTGCCCCAGAGCACAAAGTTCTGCTCCTACCAGGCCTGGGCTAACAGCACTCTCCCACCTTCATTGTCTGTAGGCCCCTCTAAAACTCATCCCCTCATAGTCCAACCAAAACCCATCTTTAGTTAGTGCTCTTCCCAAATCAGAAACTTCTGTAAATAGGGAAGAGAGATGACAGACAAGCAGTCTAGAAATTGCCTTAAGATTAGGTGTTAGGAACAACCCGCAAGCAGCAGGATGCCAGGAGTGTACTACATACTGCTTCAAACCTTCCAGAAATGGCAAGGGGCTGGCATTCAGAGCCACATTGGGGCAGAGCCAGGCCAAAGGATAAGGCTCTTTGTATCCTGGTTGTACAAAGTCATCAGAGTACAAGAACTGGCTTATTTGCCACACCACTGAAGACATCTGGATAAAATATGCTGCAAGTAAATTCTCCAGTTAGGTGTTTATGCAAGGGTCGGTGGAGCAGAAGAGTTGCCAAAAAGACTTAGGAATTTTATTGAGTGTTGCATGGAAATTACAGACACCACTCCTCCCCCCCATGATAATATTTAACCAAGAATTCAACAGATTTTGTACCACCATCAGCCACTTGCGGGAAAATTACACAGAACGAGCAAAAAAAATCATATTAAATCATCCACTTTTCTTTTCTTCAGATTGTTTTGTTTCACCTCTCCTCAGCTGAGCAAGTAGAACAGCACCAACATTTTATCTACTGGCACTCATCTACTTTGACTTTTTTTTCCATTTACATTGATTATTTGGAATAAAGCATCAAAATGTAGAACTGCCTTTTAAGGTATGAAGAGACAACAGCAAGATCCTGCAAAGCTAATTCCTAACACAAGGAATAGATGTAGGTAAGTAGCTGGAGAAGTCATGGAGCCCTAACAATTATAGAAGGCATTTGTAAGTATAAAAAAACCAGAGCTGCCCTTAACATGTCATGAATTCCAGTTCAGAACAAAAACACATATATGTTCAGATACATGATATGATATACAGGGTATGCTGCTGTTTGTTTAAAACCCAAAATTCGTGTATAAGCTAATGAGTTGTGGACAGATTGATACAAGAGAAATCAGAGCTGATATTCCTCACCTTGAACAAAGCTGATCCCTCAGGCATAAAAAACCAAACAAAAGTGTCTTTTAGCTGAACCTTGCAACCAGCCCCATGGACTTCTGTCAGCCTCAGGAGCACCTTGCTTTCTGCAGGGACACGTTGTGCAAAGCCAGATGCAGAAAGAAGCCTTATTTAGGGACCACAGTAGTCCAGAAGGCCCTAACAAAGATCTCCAGTACAAAAATGAAGGTCATTCTTTCCTAATGAGTGAAGCTTTTTATACTGACAAGGTTTATTCATCCCAGCTGCTCTGCATTCTTGTAACATAACCCTGAGGGTTCTCCCACCCACCCCTTCCCCCTACCCCCCATTTACCTGCAAAATAAAATTTCTGGGCCATTTCTGTGGAATATTTGCATCCCAGCTTTGACAGGGCTAAAGTCACTCATCCTTAGCTTGGTTTATTTATTTCTCAACCTTGCTGTGGAAACAAATCCAGCAATCATCTTCTGCCCCTGGTCACCCTCTTCTTGCAATGAAAGAACTGAACCCTTTTCTAGAACTGCTCTCTCTTCCCTCAGTCCCTCTCAGCACCTTTTCCCCACTTCTATTTAACGTCTGCTCTGTTAACGTGATTATATGAAGCCCTGAAAGATAATCTTTATGGAAACGTTTGACAAATAGTCAAAAAAGCACTACTGATACCCGAACGTGGAGAGGAACAAACCACATTAATGTACTTGCTAGATTGCACAGAAAGCATCTCTTTGATGGGCACACATGACATGCTAAGAAGATTAAATTGGGAGATGAAAACAAAGTAGACGGTGCCTGGGTGTCTCAGGGAGTGTATAATGGGATAGAGGGATTTTCACCTTGAGGTCAGCTACCTGAAGCCGATGCAGGCTCACAGCAGCAGAGCACTCACAGCCCCTCAGATGCCAGATTGGCACTAGCAGATATGAAATAAGTTGTTAGCCTGGGTTTATCCCTGAATGAATAATGGTCAGACCTCTTCATCAAGAAACACAGCCTGCCTGCTGCATTTCTTTTCTTACCTTCAAGGGGCCAGACAAGCCTGACTGTGCCAGCCAACCAAATGTGTCTAGCCCATGTCCCTGTCACTGTATTTGATGGGTGTATCATTGCAAAGGGTGAGCACTAGCCGGGCTGTTTCTGAGAGGTGAATCCAAAGCCAGCCATTAACCAGGTAGAATAAGGAGGGGATCCTTCCCATGCCAATGAGAGGATGAAGCTTTTAAAACACAAGGTAGGGACACACTGCCAGAGCTGGCTGAAAACCAGAAATTCTGTTTTCTTGGGAGAAGCAGGTGAAAAAAGTATGATTGGAAACTTTGTTGGCCTCCAAATTAGGAGTACAGAAATACTGATAATTTCTTGTGGTGCAGAAAGTCAAAATGATTTAATTTTAGTAGTAGTAAAATTGAGTATTTAATGTTGAAAAGCTGAGATAACATATTTTTGTTCTGACCTTTTCAACTCAATTGTCCTTATATTCACTCAGGAAAGCAAGAGTAAGTTCAGGTGTTTCTCACAAGAACAATGTGGCACAGATTTCAGAAAAACATTTAAACAAAAAATAGCAATCTCCTGGCAAAATAAAACAAAACATGCACTTCATTCTGAGTGGTTCTTGAAGAAATATGTTGACAAATCACCACCAAAATTAAGATGAGACCAAACAGATTTTTATTTCTGCAAAGTGTGTATTTTTTCAAAAATATAAATGTTTTAAACAGGTTCTTTTGCCAAAACCAGTGTTTAACCCCATATTATGCCACAGCCTTTTTGCATTATACATAACACAAGTCATTTTAGGTGAAATCCCAGCCCTGCCAAGGTCAAGCTTGGGAATTCATCTGTGCATTTCAGCATGGCCTGGATTCCTCTCTAAATCTGTGCTTTGTAAATCCCTGGCTGTGAAGAAAGGATAATGGTACCTTCTGTAATGGACAGGGAGCTGCTATACAGCAATTAAGAAAAACAGATGAACACTAAACTATGCTTTTAGCTTATATTCCCTGTGTGGTCTAGTATTACCCATAATGTCATAGGGAAAAAAGGCACATTATTGCCAGCATAGCTCTTTCCAGTCTCCGTGCATTTCAGTGGTAGAATAATGTCCATCTTCATACTGCTGAAGTGCCCACACCTACTGCCAAGAGGGACAGAGAAGGCATTTCTTTCACTGCAAATTTAGGGGCTTGACATCCATCAGGAGCAATCCCACCAGCAGCTGGCAGGCAGCTGATGTTGCCAGATTTTGGTCTAGAAGCAGCTGCATGTTGCTCCATGTTGCCTGGCTGCCTGGCTGATTGTAACAAGGTGAACCCTGCAAGTTATTAACCAGACAGGAAAGACAGATAATGGTGCTGTATTGGGTGTGGGCACTTTGTCTGACAGTGCTATTGATGGATGGTGCTGAAGATGGATGCTGGATTAGAGAGTGAATTTGTGTCCTTCTGGAGAGCTTGGCTGTGGGCTGCTTGTTGAGAAGGTGGGAATTGAAGCTGAAGTTGGGTACCCCTAGAGCACTTGTCAGTGCCCAGCTAAGCCAGTGCAGGAGCAAATCACCCTTTAGCCTGGGGAACTTCCAAAGGAGGAGTATTTATTATTGTGGTGGAGGGTAAAGTAGGTGGCATGATCCCCTGTGAGTTTCACTTATGTAGTTGTGGGGGCTGGCTTAGACCAGCATTTTAACGGCCACCACTGTAAATTATAGCATGGCTAGTTTTGTATGTGTTTGGATTTTGTTTTACTGGAACATGTAAGAACCCAAGAAGGAAAGAGAAGGTGTGGGGGGTTTTTGTCATCTGCAAGTTATGTTATCCTACAATGGTTTTAGAAATTATCTATATTCATGTGATATAAATCAGAGAAAAAGTCACATTGATGTTAAGAAACATGATGTTGAGGAACGGGGGTGAGCTGCGCTCATGTGTAAATATGCAGGTGTGTATATGTACTTGACTTTATGTGTTTATATGTGCACACAAGGCTGGCTGGGATGCTGCTTCTCTTAGACTCTAGAACCACCTAGTTTGGAAAAGACTTTTCAGATCATTGACTCAACAATTAACCCAGCACTGCCATGTCCCTAAATGCCACATCTACATCTCTTTTAAATACCTGCAGGGATGGTGATTCATCCACTTTCCTGGGCAGCCTGTTCCAGTGCTTGACCACTCTTTCCCTAAAGAAATTTTTCCTAATATCCAATCTAAACTTCCCCTGGTCCAACCTGAGGCCATTTCTTCATCCTGTCTCTTGCTACATGGGAATAGAGACCAATTCCCACCTCAATACAACTTCCTTTCAGGTAGTCATAGAGAGTGATAAGGTCCCCTCTGAGCCTCTGTTTCTGCAGACTAAACAACCCCAGCTCCCTCAGCCACTCCTCATAGGACTTGTGCTCCAGCCCCCTCCCCAGATCTGTTTCTGTTCTCTGGACACACTCCAGCAGGTCCGTATCTTTCTTGCAGAGAGGGGCCCAAAACTGAACACAGGATTTGAGGTGTGACCCCATCAGTGCTGAGTACAGGGGGACAATCACTTCCCTAGTCCTGCTGGCCACGCTATTTGTGATTCAAGCCAGGATGTCATTGTCCTTCTTGGTCACCTGGGCACACTGCTGGCTCATGCTCAGCCAGCTGTTGACCAACATCCCCTAGTCCTTTTCCAATGGACAGCTTTCTAGACACTCCACCCCAACCCTATAGCATTGCATGGGGTTGTTGTGACCAAAGGGCTGGACCTGGCACTGAGCCTTGTTGAGCCTCATACAATTGGCTTCAGCCATTGATCCAGTCTTAATTCTAATTTGTTCAGGTATTTTAAATCTGTGGAATATAAACCAAGTTTTTCTGTTCCAATATTTCAGGAATTAAATGTACTGGTGGTGACATCGTGATGCCTGATCCACCAGGAGCTGTGCATTGGACTTGGCCTCCCTGTTGTCATGTAGAGAAACTGCTACTTCTTGGGGACAACAGGATCCCTGTGACAAAAACCTTACATTAAACACTACAGTGTATAAGTCTGACCTAAAGCAGGTGATCTAGTAAATGTCAGCTCCCACTCGTTACATCACTGGTGTTACCCATGATGGAAAACTAAGCAAGACAGAGTTCACTGAGACTTTCAGTGCATTTTGAAAAAGTGGTTTTACATGTTTCAACTGAAAAGTTTGTAAAATGCTCTGGGGTTTCCATGGAAAATTCCATGGAAAATAAAATTTTCAGTTCTTTATTCAAAGTGACGCTAAAAAGGACTCAAGTCACTGGTATAAAATAAATCAAGTTTTCAACAGGTAACATAGTTTGATGATACAGATGAGAAATTAAGCCAAAATCAGGCCTGATTTGCATCCATGTAAGCCTCCATGTGTCATGCACAATAAGATGGTAAAAGCAACTGCTTGTTCTAATTAGGGATTTTTGAGGACCTTGCTGTAAGAGATGTTAATCAAGATTCAATGTTTCTGAGTAGAGCATAACACCATATAAACAAGGACAAGGATGGTATCAGTAGCTCCGTGCCGCCATCTGAGTTCACAGCTCATAATCTAAAGCTGGCTGGAGACTGACAGTTCCATTTCCCCATAGCTTTCAGGGCATTGAACTTGGGTTTTCCCCTTTCTGGTAACAGAAATAAAATGGTTTCAACTTTTTTTATGGAAACATAACAGCATTAGAACAGCTATGTGGGCATCAAAATTTTCTTTCAGAAAAGGTCAGGACAAAGAGAAAGGTTGTGAGAATCCGTGTTCTTGTGCCCTTATGTCCAGAGCAACACTTTTCCCATGTAATGCAGTGGGGAAACCAGTTTCCCACATCCACAACCGTTACTCAGATCTCCAGGTTAGAAAAAAAGTTGCTTGCTGCCTTTGGTCTGTTTCTTTTCCTCCAGCCATTAAATGAGAAATTTAATCAAATCCAATTAATTGCAGGAACATTTCACTCAGCTGCGTGTGTTTGGAGCTGCTTTGCTGTCAGCCCAGCCCTGGATGATGGGATTATCCATGCTTATTAATATGATTCCATTTAACTCTGCTGCTGCTTGATATTCTGAGGCATAAATATTTGTGCAGAAAAGGCCATTTCTGGATGAAAATAATGCCTCTCTCCCATAATGTCTTTTGCATACTCCAATCTCTATCACCCTTCCTCCATGCATCTTGACTGCAGGCCTAAACCCTTGCAGCAATGGAGCCAAAATGCACTTAATTCCTATGCCGTTGGCCGATGTCACTGACACACAACATGTGGCAGACTAATGCAAGCTGGTGTAGGCTCAGCTGCTGTTCTCCATATCCCCACTTGCCCCCTTGGTAAGATCCTGTGGACTCAAAGTCTCAATCCCTCTTGGCCTTTGCCAGTTAGGAATCAAATCTCCAGGTCTCTACCAGGTGGATAGTATTTTTTTTCCTTTTTTGTGTGATAACCTTAATCTGGTTGATTTCTGACTATTTGCTACCCAGAGATAAAGTGTTATTACATTTGCCTAGGAACTTAAATACTCTTGAAAAGATAAGCAGATGGATTAGAAAACAAAGACAAGCTTCAAAAAAATAAGTCTAGAGACTAAACTTTCACATGTTGACATCAGTTAACTCTCCCCTCCCATGATGTCATTGTCACATGCATTGTCATGAGATGCAACATTTGCTGCTTGCCTTGAACCTGCGCTGTGGTGCAAATTTGAGCTTTTTCTTCAGAGGTATCCATTCTCAAATGGCAGTAACGCAGCCCACCTCCTCTTCAAAATGTGGTATGAAAAGATGGCATCTGGCACAGGATTATTCCACACTATCTAGATGCCAATAAATGAAACTCAAGCCATTTCCTGAGGGTCTGGGACCAGCTGATGTCTTTTGCAGACTCCTAATTCCCCAGGGAAGATCTGTGCAAGTGCTTTTCCTCTTCTTTTTCTGTCATGTGCTTCTCTTTACTGAGCTGGGAACAGGGCATGGTTTGGCTGCCACTACCCCCTGCAAATTAATGCCTATTAATGCCAGTAACTGTGTTCCTACAAACTCCATTTCATGTCTAATTTTAATAGAATCTGCTTCAAATACAGTAAAATCTCAATTAGCCCAGATACTTTTGGGAAGGTAATGGACAGTAAGGATGCTTATAAAAGCTGGAGAACAACCCTAGTGGGAATAGAAGTGGTAGGACTCTATATTCAATAAAGGATTTCCCAGATCACTTCTAGTCTATAGGTAAGTAAGGAAGTATGGAAACATGTCAATGCAACAGAGAGGATAGAAGAGTGGAGGAGCTTGAGATTTAAAACATTCCCATGCCCCCAGCTTTCTGACCAGGAGAAAGTCACCTTTAATATCTCAGTCTTCCTATCTATATAATAGACAGTATAACACAGGCTCATGTTTGCTAAACCCTGAGATTAGAAAAGAAGGGTAGTAAATATGGACAATCTACTTTGACTTAAATTGAGCTTTAAAAAAACTCCTTTTAAATAGCAATCTAATGGTGATTATATGCCTATATATATATTTCATAATAGCTTTTAGAAATACATGTCATGGCCTTTATTTATGATTTAATTGTGCTGGTGTCAGCGTGACGTGATTTCATTTGAATTATAACTCCAGTGGGAAATCAGCACGTCGCCTCAAAGTCAGGCGAAGTCTTCAGGGGACACTATAAGAGAGAGGCAATCTGGGAAGGAGATTTCAGAGCTGTGGCAAAATTGATGTGATTTAATATAGTGAGTGGAGCTAAGTGACATATTTTACTACCTGCACTGGTCAATAATGATCTATAGGAGCCCAATTCTGAAACTTTCTTGGTTTTTTCTTGTCTTCTCATATCATGCAGCCTGACCTCCAACTGTCTCATCCTTTATCCCATGAGAATCTCCAACCTAATTTTCAGTATCAATACTTTTATTGTACAGTTCACTAACCTCTTAGCTGAAAAACTAAGCTTGCACAAAGTAAGTTAAATAAGAACTTTTGTGCATCTCTGATAAAGAATAAAAAAGGGGCAGAAAGAGTCAGTCATCTGCTGTTACTCAGTCAACTAACAGCCAGTCAGAAACCAATGGAAATATCTTTTAGACTACATAAATATACTCAATAAATACAGAAATTTGTCTTCTTTCCATACATTGATAGGCACCAAAGAAAGACTTAAGAGAAAAAAATTAGAGAGTGGATGAAGACATTAAAAAGGCAAAATTTTGGTAACACTCTATTGCCAGATATAGCTATGTTATTCTTCTTATTGCTGTTCTTTGCCTATAAATCCTTAAGAATCAAATATTTCAGAAAGAAGGCTGGCCTAAATATTCTTAAAATGCTGAATGATTGGAAGTGAGCCCAGGAAAAGGAGTCTTTGCTTCATTTCTCCTTGAATGGGTCACTCAAGACAAAGGTTACCAAAGCATGCAGCTGCGACATACAATGCTTTTTTTTTGTTCACAATTCCATTATTTGTTCTAGCATTCATAAGATGTATTCTTTACTTATATCTGGGGACATATAAAAAATATGAATCTACAAGTATTATAAACCTCATTAGACTACTTTCTTGGAAGAAAACTCCTTACATTCCTCACAATAGCTGTTCTGTAAAGCAGAAATGGAGGAAGCAGAAAGGCTTCATATTGGACAAACCAGTGGAAGAAAAAATTCCAACAACTGGGTCCACCACACTCCAGCAATGCCTCTTTTACAGCCCAAGATTTTAAGTCTAAGTTGTAATGCTCATGATAATAATAGTTTGGTCTAGGCACTTCTAGCTCATGCCATCATGCACTGCCAAAGCAACATGGCTCACAGAGGCATCAACCACAGCCTGGACTGCTCCTGTAGAGATAGGGAGCCCAGTGCAGACGCTGATGTGTTCGTTTTATAGACTTTCTTTAATTAACAGTGCAAAGTAAACACAAGAGTGTGCTTCAAGGCTTGTGGTACCCAAAGTGAGCTGTAGGCATCACAAATAGTAAGTCGCAAAGGGAGGATGAGGCAGGAAGAAACAACACTCAGACTAGACCATAATTCTACCTGGGGAACTAGAGTCAGGCATGAAGCTGGTAAACCCACTCTCCCCACAACTCTAGTGTTTGAATACCACGACTAGGAACTATCCCTCCACAAACTCTAGATGATTCCTCTGGCTTAGCAGCACTCTTCAGAAAAACTAGCCAAAGCCAAAGAAGCGAAGTGATTACTATCATCTCTCTAGATGTACATCAGTTAGGAGAGATAATTGTTCCAATTATCATTGTTTCTTACAATGTGATAAATCATTGCAAATACACTTCATATTTAGTATTAGTTTTATATTTGTAAATATCTTAGGAGGATGTTGGACTAAAAAAAAATAAATTGTTGTAAAAGGATACAGTATTTAAAAAATTGTCTGAGGACTATGTTGACATCTTTGAATGACAATGTTTCTTAACAATCTATAACATGCTTCTTATGCCTGTAATGTCCTGGCATGTGTTAATCTTTTATTAAACTTTTTAAATGTCACCTTTGTTTAAAAATCTGAGCTAAGACCACGCAAATTATGAGGAATAGAGAGAAAGGGATGAGGAAACTCACTGATTTAATTAAGTAGCATTCTTAATGTCTTCTGCAATTTCTCACGGTAGTAAAGGCATTAAAAGGAAGGCCAAAACTTGAAATTTGCTGGCTGTGCCACGCATCAACAACAGATTTTATTTTTTTGTTACACGAAAACACAATAATGCAGTGAGGCATTATAAGTGTTGTAATATTGGAAAGTTTGAAGAAAATAGGACTACTTAATCAGTCAGATAAGGTGCTGGTGGATGAAGCACAATGTTCCTGCAGAAAACAGGAGACACTAGATCAAACTCAACTCTCTCACACTGCAGCACAAACACGATTAATAGGTTTGGTCAAAATATTTACATTTAAAAATATTAATTTGCTTCTTCCCAAGAGGTTCTCTAAGCCTTAATGCATTGCTATTTTTATTTCTTTGATTCATATCCTGGTAATTCTAAACAAACACGCGCTTGCACATTTACAGCCAATCTAAACATCCATTAAACCCACATATTGTGTAACCCTTTGCTTCCTTTTCCTATCCATCTTATCATTTGGATCCATGAGGTGGGGGCACATCTGACCTACTTAATGGTGAAGCACCTATTTCCAATTCCGGAGCATTCAAACAGGAGGAATAACCCAGTACTGCTCTTACCAAGTATTTGTGCAAACAACTTCTACCTGAGAAGGATGGCATGCAGTTAGACTTGGAGGCACACATTGCTGTTTCCAAGTAGCTAGTGGAGAGACAAGCAATATGGAGAAAGGCAGGAAACACATGCTTCCCTTGTGTGATTATCCTTCAGTCATGCTGGGTTTCTGGTGATTCCAAAACAAGATACCTGAGCTTGTTTCCCCATGAAGAGACTACTGGGTTTGTAGACTTCTCAAGTGGGATATCTGAATAGAGCTGCAAGCAAAGTCCTGAGGCTGGCTACTTTAGAGAGTTGCCAACCTCAGACTGAATTGGGGTGATTTCAATGTGTTCGTTTGTTCTCCACCACAGAGTTTGCCCTGTTTTCAGTCAGCTAAAACTTGGCACCTCTGTGTGCCAACTTAGTGTCATCCAATAGACAAGAACTGTCCAACCACAGACCTATTTAGTCTCTGATACCACTCTGAATGTCATCCTTGGGAAAGCGACCAAACCCAGAGGGCAGTGGTGTAAAACACACCTAGAGATTTTTAAATTCTCTAATTCAAATGAATAGTGGATTAAGTATTATCCTGGACAGTTACTAATATGATGGATACTAATTCTAACAGTATTCATAGAATTATCACAAAATAAGTGCAATTGTATTATATAAAAGATAGCAGTTCCAAATCAAGTGGCATGTTGTGTATCAAATCACATCAAAGCTGAGTTATAAACATTTCTACAGCAGGGAATCCTATTGGGGGCAGCCACCAGCTCATTTTGGTATCAATTTATGAGTTCTTTAGTGAGATTCCTCACAGAAAATTTTCACCAAGAGGCCCCAGAAAACCAAATGTCTGAGCCCATGTCTGTCTCATCAAACGCATCCCACCAAGGCCAGAATGACAGACAACAAGCCCAAGAACACAACAAAATGATTTCCAGGTTTCTATCTGATTTCCATCTACTGCACGCTTAAACCTTATACGTGGCAATTTCATTTTTTTTAGTCAAGCTATAATCTATCTGTTACTAATGGAAAAAATTATTTTAATGCATTAAGTCAGCTCCTTTGCTGTATCTCCAAATAGTCTTCCGAGATGTACATGAACTTTGTCACATGCTTATTTTATCTTCCATTTTTGGTAACTGCTTCTAATAGGGCTACTTTGGAAAACAGCAGCCTCTTCCTATGGGCTCCACTTTTCAGGGCAATGAGAACAAACAGTCTCTCAGCAGTTTCCAAATTTTCCACAACACTGGTGTAGCCAGGCATGCTGACAAGGTTTGGGAGCAGCGGTGTGCACCGCAGCTTGACAAAAGATGCACAAGCGAGCTTCCTGGCTGAAGGCTTGCAGAGCCTTCTTTTTTAACCCTCCTCAAGCAGAGTGGCAGAATGATGGAAAGGCGCGACGGCCCTGCTCTGCATCACATGTCACTCACCGAGCTGAGGGACAATGAACAGCAAAGTCTCTAAAAACTGCCTTTCCCCTCCAACTGATTTCTCCCCCCGCTTGTGAGCCTGTCCCAAGCCCTCTCAGAGGTCTATAACACCGAACACAGTGGAGTGCCATGCGTGTGTCTGCCTCCCTGGCTCTCAGAGGCGACCCAAAAAGGAGTAATAAATTGCATGTGCAAGATCCTTATGAATCTTTATAAGGTATAGAGATGCACAAAAGGATTTGTTCCTGATTTGCTAAGTTGTAAAGATATAATAAACATATTTGGAACCAGTATCTTTTGAGCTGTGTGAGGGCATTTTGGGTTTTGGGGTTCTTTTTGTAGAGGATTAGTGGGGTTAACGATACTGCAAATGCAGTTAACTCTCTACTGTCAGAGCACACGATGGCTTGCAAAGGGCCCTGTGAAATTACCTGCTCAAGAAGGTCCTGTGAAATTACCTGGTTAAGAGCTGCACCGTTCTTGTCCAGTCCATCAATCTCCGTTGATGTTATTGGAGGTTTTCTACTACCTGAGATATCCCTCTGCCTTGGGAGACAAGGAAAACTCTTGAAATGAGAATATAAAGTGCAAAACCGGTTCTACTCAAACTGTCTAAGTTTTGGGGACTGCTTTTATGCTAGAGCACATGTTGGAAGCTTGTGCCCACGAGACATGGCAGCAGGGAGGAAGAGGAGCAGCTTCCCACCACATGGCCACCCTGCTTCACGTGCCAACACTGTAATACAGAGAGACTCCTTCATGGCTTGAGGAGGCCTTAAAAAGGAACATAAAGGAAACAAAGCACACCACCAACTCTGACAAAAACATGTGGACCTGGCTCAACTGCCCAGGTCCAGCATCACTAGTTGAGGTTGATCTCACTGATGTGAGGTGGGGTATAGGTGTCAAGGTTCTTCAAGCAGAAAACTCTCTGAAACAGTAGGATGTTAATGGCCTATTTAGAAACAGCAGTAGAGATTGCGTTAACTATAAAAATACTTAAAGCCATCTCCACCTTGCAAAAATTTAGTCCTTATTTTTATGACAAAAGACCTCCTCAGTTGCAAGTGTCTGTAACACGTTCCTCACTCTAGGTATTTATCTAGTATAATTAAGTGTGGAATAGAGTATAACATTGCTGAAATGCAATATAAATTAACTGTGCATTCATAATGCATAGACAACATAAGAGAGTATATTCATTACTCTTCAATTTTTTAAGCGTATTTTGGCATTTTTCTGCAACAATCTCTTACTTCTCTAGTTCTTTGCCTGAAAAGTAACATCCAACTAGCAATTTATAAATGTTTTCTATCTATAGCATTGTTATAACCCTATATATCTTCCCCATTTCCATGATGCATACAGTATATATGTTCCACTTGGTAGGAAAACAGATGAGCAATGCTTTTGCTACTGCAACTGTTGATTATGTAGAAGGGAGGCTGCTAGAATTTTCCCAAAGGGAGCTTAACAAGGTTTCTTTTCATTCCTTTTTTTTGTGAGGCCTGCCTTTTCAGCAAGCAATTCACTCAGCACCTTGACAATGAATACCTCATAAAATTGCATTTGCTCAGGCTGTTTTTAGGCACGGTGCTTAATACTGGTCTTAGGATGTTTCTAATTACTGAATGAGGGGCAATGTGTGATAGGCTTATGGTTTATTATACTAGGGTGGGCCAAGTTGTAACAACATTTTGGGTCAGGCCAGGGTTTCAAGAGATCATTAAAATCTGAAGTAGGCCACTTGACGGTAAATACCAGTGCAGAAATGAATCTGATTCCTTTAGTTCTGAAAGAAAGTCAACTCATTAGCTAGCTGCCCAGACTGATTTCATACAGCATACTTTCTTCTTTTATCTAGCACAACAATGCGTTTTGATATTTACTGGTTGTTAGAAAAGACCAAGGAAAGATACTTTCATGTGCTGGTGGAAATCATGCTCTGGCTAGTGATAAAGCATTTTATTTTCTGTTTCATGTTTTTAAACAAAAATTACCAAAAAAAGAAAAGGGAAGAAGGGAAAAAAAGGAAGAAAAAAAGATCTGCTTCATGAAAGATAAGGACTGATGAACTGGCTTCTAAACACAGAATCTTTGATTCTTTGCCCAAATTTTTATTAAATTTGCTGAGATCAGCATTTTTGCTTCCCCTTTCCACACAGATCCTCTGAATCACAGGAGATGGTAGTAGGCATATATTTACAGCAGCTCCTAAGACATTAAGTAAACACACCTTGGGCTCATCGCTGTTGCTTCTGTGCTTCTCTGATGTCACTGGGTTAAAAACCAGGACAACTAAAAACTATATCTCTGCTGGTTACAAAGAGACTGTCTTAAACCTGAAATTTAGAGGTAAGTGGAGAAATACAGCTTATTTTCATTAATGTATTCACGTTTCCTAACTTATTTCTATAAGTTTCTAAGCTAAAACAGGTATGCACAAATACGTATTTGAAGATTATGCTACCGGAAGGCAGCTAAAATGGGCCTAAGTTAAAAAAACAACTTTGCTTTATCCCTTACCCACATCTGAAAGCTCTAAATTGGAAACTAAATAAATAGAGAGAGGCATAAAGGAGTGGACTGAGCCATGAGGTTTGCATCTAGATATGAATTCTTTCCCAGTTGCTGAAAGTGAATCAAGAATGGATTTTTTAAATTCAGTTTAGAGAAATAAGGCTAGGAAGTCTTGCCAGGGTCATATACCGCAAAGCTACTTACTCAAGATAAAAGTGCCCCTTCACATACAACTTGGTTGGTATTAAGGTAATTAACTCATCCTTCCCTCCTCAGTCTTCCTTTCCTTACAGGCATTTCTCCACTTTCTTTTGATCTGTGCCTTCACCTTCCAGCTGGCATAGTCATGTTACAGTGCATTCCTTGGCAGCTTCTTCCATGGATGATTTCTACCCGTTGGTGAGCTTATGGCCACCTCTCACCTCCTGATGTCAGCTCTCTGGGGCAAGGACCTTCTTCATCACCCTGCACAACAGTGACTTCATTCATGTGTAGGCTCAGTGAAC